>NC_136425.1:23050000-23650000 GCF_052625555.1 Lactuca saligna | reverse complement strand
TGTCTTCCAGGGGTATTTTGGTAATTAAGGGTATATATTGAGTTGAGTGTTTTGGTGTTCAGTGGAGGAGTTCGTGTTGGAGTTCGGAGCAGCGGGATCTTATCCTTTCAGCCGGCAGTTTCGAGGTGAGTTATCCTCACTATATCAACAGGGTCTAAGGCACCAAGGCCGGCCCTTTTATCGGATTGAGATCTGGGTATCTGTTGGTATGTTATTGCTTTGATATGTTTGCATCCTGGTAGTTAGGATGGTATTCGTTAGTGACCGGTTAGGTCGGTATCCTGTTAGGGTATGTTGTGATATGTGATCTGCTAGATCGGTTGCCTGAATATGAATTGTTATGTGATTGCTTTTTTATGTGCACATGGTTGTTTGGACTGGAGTTGGGTTGAGGCGGGTCCTGCTTCGTGCTGTAGGCCAAGATACCTAGGGCGGACCGGTTATTCTGAAGGCCCAGCGAGCGGTCCGGATAGGCTGTAGGCCCCTCGAGGGCGGACCAAACGTGCCGAGGCTCGGAGAGTGGACCAGGCCGACTGAAGGCCCGATGCGGGCGGACCAGTCATACTGTAGACTCAGAGAGTGGACCAGGTGAGTTGAAGGCCCAGTGCGGGAGGACCAACCACACTGCAGACTCGAGGGACATGATTGGACACGGAGGGTGGACCAGGTGGACTGAAGGCCCTACAAGGCGGACCAGTCCCACAGTAGACCCGATATGCATGGTTGTTCTGTGATTCGTTATGAGATAGCATGTTATGTGTATGGTATATGTGGTTGGTATTTTGGGGGTATCTCACTAAGCTTTCGGGCTTACAATTATGGTTTAATGTTTTTCAAGTTCTTCAGGAGACTGTGGCAAGACGAAGGCGTGATCGTACCGCTCCTCATGATTTTGTAGCAATGTGATTCTGGGAATACTCTAAATGATTTGTATTGAAAACCTTTTTGTAATAATTTAATGAAATCGGGTTGTTTTTGAAAAATTTAAATTGGTTGGATTTTTCGGTCGTTACATTGACGATGATTTGGTATCTGTTGGAAGCTGAGGCAACTGATTCACCGGGTGTTTTGGTGAAAGTATTAAACTCATTAACAACCGAAGTCAACCATTTATCCTTCATGTTTTTTGATCCCTCAAACAGATCTTGTAGAGTGTCCCAATCTCTTTAGCAGTTTTGCACAACTTAATGTGCTCAAAGAGAGAAAGAGGAACACCTAACACCATCTAGGAAAATGAAACTTATGGCATCAGTAGTGAGAGGTATTGGATGCTATTCTTCCTGGCCCATCAGAGTTGCAGCAACATCTCTCACAGTTTATTTGACTGGAACATGTGGACCTTCTTTCACGGATCTCCATACTGCATCACCTTTTTTCCTTACCAAGTAAGAATTTTTCCAGTCTGATTTTCCAATGATCATACTCTTGAAAAACTAGCAATTGGTCACGAGAAGGGCAACCCAAACTATTTGTTTGTTGTATTGAATACATTTGTTAAGAATTAGGATCAACCATTGGAGATAAGATATTAGAGCAGAAGTTGTATATAGAAGAAATTTTATCCTGAACACAGAAATGACTTAAATACCTAGGTAATTTCAAATCAACTATAATATTTTCTTATGGATTCAAAGGGCAACCACTCAAGCCCTGATACCAATTGTGAGAGCAAGTAATCAATGCGCAAGGACAAGGTTTGAAAACTCAAACCTTGAGTTAATCTTTAAGGTCAACGTCTTCTCTTAATGTATGGTTCCAGTTAAATCTGATAATACCAGTTCAGACTTGAAAGAGATATTTAACTAAGTGTTCAAGTAATAAATGAAGAGAACTTAGAGTATAATCAACACAAAGATATTTAAATAACAAGATTAAGAAAGACCTTTGACTTGAAGGAAAAGTGAAAGTGATGTAAAGAGAATAATTGCTATTTTTGGAGTAAAACGTGAGTTTTTCACTTGTCATTTAATGAAGAAACAATCACTCCTTTTATAGTGCAAGGAGGAACATAGTACAAAACTAAGATACATTCCTAGGACTGGATAATAACCAGTCTTTGACAAACTGATATCTAAAAGATACACAAAAGTAAGTCATATGAAATGTTACATCAATAATAAGACAAAATACATTAAATGCCTGAACATATTGTTAATCTCAGAATTGCCCTTCACATCGAAACTTCAACTCATCTCGGACTCAGCTGACATCAGAACTTGTTTGCTTCTGATTGTTAGAGGTTCACTTTTAATCGTAGTCTTACAACACTTATAACCAACACAATCGTACGATCCCATTGTAGTCTTACAACACTTCTAACCAACACAACCCCACTTATCCTAAGCCACAACCTGCATCCGACTGCATCCAATTAGGTGTTCGGGTCATGCTTTGAATTACAAAGCCCTCAACCTGGACTCAACCACAAGCCTGATATGCATAGAAAAGAAGATGTCGAGCAATGGCTGGAAGTTTGCTGAACTCCTACTTTTACAACCTCAATCTAAACAGCCACTTGTTTCGTCTCTCCTCCTGGCCAAAATGTGAAACTTTACCTATTTCCACACCCTTCCTAACTCCTAGAAATCCTGATCGATTCTCCCCCACTTGGATTCGACGAAGCTCTCTCATCTCTTAATCCTGATGGATTACTAACCCATCAACCACATATAACATGAATCTCCTATGACATGCATTAAAAAATACTGCCATTCCATTACAAGCCAAACTCAGTGATAGCCTTACTCATGAAGGATATTCTTGAAATCTTAACCATTCTGATATTCCAAATCACCCCCCCCCCCACATGATACCAAACCAATTCCTTGAGTTCTGATGTTGGCGACTAAAAACCATAATCCTTGCCCTAAAGTGACGAATCTTCACCCCAAATTCCCTTCTCAAGGAATCACTGAATTCTAACCGTCTACAACCTATGTGTATACAAAGTTCCCCTAACGTTCCAAGGACCTAACAAATCATGTAACTTACACCACCATTTTCTTGCTACCACTCCTCACCTAGCAGCGGTAGTGTTCGATCCCCAAAATTTCTTCCATATATGACCGCCGATCTCACCAGAACAAAAGATAAAACAACTGAACCTTGACTTTACTGGAAAACCAATCCACTGACCTTAATAGTAGACCTTCCAAACAATACCACTGAACTCACTGAACCCCGCTCAGCAAGATACAACCCCCTTACCGACCCACTAATGATTCATGGCATGGAAAAGGCATATAACAGTTCTTGATAATACAATCCATACAATAACAAATAATTAAGCCAAAAATAATTCTTACCCTGACCGATAGAAAATTCCAAAGCAATATATATTCTGATAACCAAGAAGAAATCAAAAGATAATAGACCTGCAATATCGTCTGAAGAAAACCTAAATCTCTATTCCTACCGAAGTACCTGTGATGAAACCTGAGCTTCCCTAACCACTAAGTAGGGACAATTAACCTTAATATGACTAGGATGATGACAATGATGGCACAACTCTACCTCCCGTGAGCATTCTTAGCGAAGGTAACCCTTCCATCCGCACTTGTTGCACTTAGACATGTTACGAACATCCTCATGTGCCCCTTCATCCTTTGTGCAACCACCACGGCACATCGGGCCTCTGATACTAGCCATGTAAGTGTCTAACTACTTAGATTGCCAATCCAAACCATGTGTAATGCCCGTAGATCTGGGCTACTCAATTTAGAGATAATAGGGGTCGAAAACGACTTTTCGACAAAAGATTATTTATAATAAATAATCTTAACCAATTTGTATAATATGTCTCAAGGGTTACATACATATAAAGAACACTAAAATCCAAGTTATAACGAAGAAGTTATGGCACGTTGAAGTTTTTCGACAAAACCAGCACGACACCGGGACACGTAAATAGTGAATTTAAGATAAAGGACTTTTTAGCCTTAGGGATTTGAATGAAAGTTGTAGAGTATATCTCCACCTACGCGTGGATATAACGAACATCAAATACGGAGTTTGTATGCGAAAGTTATGGCATTCCGAAGATTTTGCTTTTAAAAACCCTAAACTAGCTAATTCACGACGCGAGAATTATGACGCTTGGAATCTCGAAGCTGCGAGAGGATAAGATCCAATTCACGACGTGAGAATTATGACGCTAAATACGTTCTGTCATAATTTGGAATCTAGAAGCTGCGAGAGGATAAGATCCAATTCACGACGTGACTTTTATGACACTCAGGAAGGGAGGTGTCATTACCGCCATCCGAAGCTAGGGACGCAAATTGCAAGTCTACGAACTAAATCATGAGATTCACGACTTGAGTCTTATGACACTCACGACGTTAGTGTCATAAAAACTTACTATAAGTAGCAAGATCAACCCATTCACTTCCTTACACCATTTCTCACTTCTCTCTCTAACTTCTTTCTCTCTCTAGCTCTCTTAAACCCTAAGTAAACCCCCTAGCTCCCGAAGGAAGCCCCGAGGCTCCCGGAGTCCCGAGAAAATGAGTCTTTTGGTTTCGAAACGCTACTCCGAGCGAAGCCCGGTTTTCTTTAAAATCCGTTGTAACTGAGCTACACCTACACTATTTTTAATATAGCTTCTAATTAATTATAGTAACATTATTAGGACCTTGAAATAATTATTTGGGCTATTATTATGTGTTATATAGTGTTGTTTAACGCTTATATAATAATAATAATAATAATAATAATAATAATAATAATAATAACTAGACTATTAATTAGTCGCGGTTAACGTTAGACTAAACCCTAGTGGTATTGATACTAGGTTTTGTCGAGGAAAATTGTTTTAAAAGTTACGAAGTACTGTCCGAGAACCAAGTCACAACTTACTCAGGTGAGTGCATAGTTACTTTCATCTTACATATAGATATGAAGTATTTTACATAAATTACGTGCTATGTGTGCATATTATCTGAATACTTGTTGTCTATGCTGGATGAATGATTTTATACATGTTTTAAATGATTTAAACTGTATATTTATTTTATATCTACAAATATGTTGGGATTAAAAATGGGTAGATGAAATAGTTGGTGTGTGATGAAATAAAATAATGAGAGATTAGTGATGATAGGAAGGTGATGATAATTAGGTGAGGATAGATAGGTGATAATGAATCAGTGATGTAGGATACTACAACCTTGTCCGACAATTTGGAGATGTAGTCATCTACTAGAGTATAGATGGCGACCACAGACTATTCTAGACAACCCCATGGAAACACTAGCAGGCTCATAACCTGTAGGTGATGAATTACGAGTTCAGGTGATGTTGTAACTACGTATTCATGCGATGATACTCTAACCCCTTACTATGAATTACGAGTTCAGGCGATGTTGTAACTACGTATTCATGCGATGATACCCTAACCCTTGTTGGGAACGTATTGAGGGAGTAATCCTTGAATCAATATTGTCTATGTAATGTAGGTGATGATCCTTAGGGAGAGTCCTTATGAACAAACATATAGGGAAATGCGATGTAAGGAGATGAGATGAAAATATGATGTAGGAGACGACCCTTAGGATAAATCCTTAGGGAAGGTACTTAGGAATAAAGAAGATAATAGGGATGGGTAATTGGGTTAATTGTTTGTTGATTAAACATAATAATTATATTATTGTGGGTTGAAAACACTATGTACTCACCAGGTTTCGCAACCTGACCCACTCGGTTTACTTGTATCACAGGTGACGATGTGAAGTTACATTACACCGAGAGATTAAGGAGACATAGATTACTAGTATAAATGAATGTAAGTTCTATTTATGCTTATGTTTCTGTATTGACGATGACATCCCAAATGTTTTGAAATGAATAAAAATACATTTCTTCGGAAATTCTTTGATAATGAAATTATCATGTTTTTCTGGGAACAAATTCTGCAACGTTTTTATTAAAAGAGATACTCTGATTTTTTTATAAAGCATAAACAATAATCGGTCTTTTTTGGCCGTGAAAATGGGGATGTCACACCATGTGTCTGCTTCCTCTTCCCCAATTTCCTATCCAAAGCAATATCCTGCTCCCAGGTTACCCCGACCATCCCATCAACCGATTGAACAACCGAGGTCCGACCCTCAAATTTGGCGACCAATTTTGTCAATGACACGACCAATGATGTTGGGTAACTCCTCACATAAGGCTCGTGAAACCTTCGTGGCAATCTAATCATGTGGTCGACTCTCCTGAATACATGGTGCATAACCCACCTCTGATACCAAATGACAAGAGCTATCAATATGATTCTCCTTCCTGAAGGATCCTATGGAACCACAAGCTTTGGGCTCCAAATGAGCCCGTAACAACCCTGCTACGATCTCAGTCCAAAAGACCTTGAGACGACTATCTAATAACTCCAAAATTTCATCCTTGATTGAATAAAGATCATAGGGGTCCATTCCAAAATGATGCAGGTGATCTCTGATGAGATGAACTGCCACATTTGATCGCTAATCGGCTCAGTACCTGCACCTGATCCAGAACCAGAACCTGATTCTCCTCCCTGAGTTCTCATCAACAAACTAAAATACAACATACCAATTATCAGAATATACCAGAGAATCCTCCTCCCACAAGCTTCCCAGATTCTCCAAGACTCTCCTCGATTCAAGTATAGATCATGTGCTTTCATTAGTGCGGGCCCAATACTACCTTCCACACCTATCCATACTTTCCTCAAGAATCATCCTGAATCCTATAAGTCACTTTCTCAATCTGATCCACCAAATACTTACTAAAAAACACTACTAAACCCACTGAAGCACCTCCTAGGCTTTCCTAGGTTCCCGACCTCGCTGCTGATAGACTCTCACCAATGTCAACTAGCTACCTCATGAATATAGTCACATGCAATGGAGATCAGATAATTATTCGAGTAAAATACTCAAACCTAGAACGGTTGGACCCAAACAAGAGTTATGCAATAGGGACAAATCCATTACTCTGAGATTATTTAACCTGTGCCACATGTGACTCAACATATTCACTTAGTAGTTGATTCACATCACTAAGAGTCCCACAAAGCATAAAGCAAACGTCATTCAGGAAACGGAAATCTAACATCTGGATTTTACCTGGTATCTTGTAAATATAATTTTGTCATATTGTGAGAGGGACTCGGCGAGTTGGAGCTCAGACTCGCCGAGTAGAGACGCGGAATTGAACATTGGTGCGCGCATGGACTCGGCGAGTCCAGGATATGGACTCGGCGAGTCTGCGCTGTGTAATGAAACCCTAAATCTCCGGGTTTGAGGCATATTTAAAGGGCCTTATGGCCGTCATTTGTGCTCACCCAACCCTCAGTGAGTGACCCTTGTGTTCTTGAGCTAGTTGTGAAGAGAAAGGATCCATTCTTGATCTTGTGTGTGTTATTTAGCAAGAAGAAGGAGACCCTAGGCAAGAGGAAGCAAAGGAGGTTGCTATTTCGTGGATTTGGAGCTTAGATCATCACTCTAGAGGTATTATCTCGGACCATTTTCTGTTTAGTGAAGCATGATGCAATTTAGGGTTTGTGGTGGTCATTTATGGGATGATTTGATGCCCATTGGTTCCCTCTTTGAGTTGAGGCCATGGATCTGGATCCATAGAGGTCCAGAGAGCCTCACTCATCAAGCTTTATGAGTGACAATAGAGTCTTTGACCTTGTGTTGTAGTATTTGAGTCATAAACATCATATATGGTCATATAGAGGTTGTATGGGCATCAAGATTGTAACTTTACGTGCTAAATGAGCTTGGAGGGACTAGATCTATGGATTAATGAACTGGATCTGACCTTTAGAGCAAGATTGAGTCAGTGCATGGCATGGACTCACCGAGTCCGTAGAACAGACTCGGCGAGTAGCATGAATGTTGCCCGACCACACTGTGAGTGGCGTCGCCGAGTTGGGAAAGGCGGACTCAGTGAGTCAAGGGCGAGTCAGAATGGACAGGTGGACTGAGTCTAACTGGACTTGTCGAGTTGTTCTTGAGACTCGGCGAGTTGAGTCGTGGTGGCCCCACAACTCGTGCCAGGTGGAACTCGTCGAGTTGAGGGAATGCTCGGCGTGTCAAGGGAGGATTCCAGGGAAATTGGTGTACACGCCCAGACTCACCGAGTCGCCTGGGTACTCGCCGAGTCCGGTCAAAGTTGACCGTTGACCATTGACCAGCGTTGACCTAGATTGACTTGTTATAGTGTGGTCAACCCTAGTTGGGAAAGTGTTAATTAGCGGTGTATTGTGCTATAGGGGGACGACAGCTCGACAGGTCGAGTGATTAGCGATTTCAGGTTTACGATTTACCGAGACACGCGAGGTGAGTCTTCTCACTATACTTTACCTTGAGTAGGTAACCAGAGTTATGTGATAGAGTATTTGTATGCTATGTATGTTATGTGTTGTACTGCATTACTTCTATGTGTTTGATGTTGTGCATGTTTACAGAGTTAGAACCGGAAAGTTCACAGAGTTAGAACCTGAGGGTTCACAGAGTTTGGGTGCACGGACCCACAGAGTTATAGCCTCGAGGGGCTAATATGTGTTATATGTAGTATTTTGGGGAACTCACTAAGCCTTGTGCTTACAGTGTTGATGTTATTGTTTCAGGTACTAGTGACGACCGCGGGAAGGCGCCGGCTTGATCCGTACACACACACATTCGGAGCTTGATATCATGATCTTGGGATTTTGTATTGTCTTGTTTGGATAATTAAAATGGTTGTTTAATGAATATCAATGGAATTATGTTTTATAAAAATTGAAAAATTTGTTTTGAAAATTTTCGGTGTTACAAATTGGTATCAGAGCCTTGGTTTGAGGGATTCGGGTACACCTTCGGGGGTATTTGAACTCAAAATGAGGAATTGAAGAGATATTTCAAAATAAAACCAAAGTTTTCTAAGAGTAAAAGATTTTCCAGGAAGAAACGTGTGTACGATCAGCCAACGCCCGAACGGTGAATTCCCAAAATACCTTTATATTATGTGATAATTATTATTAATGTGATCTATTTGCATGCTAGAGTAGGATAGGTATTGCTAATAGGACTAGAGTGGCCTGTTTTGTGATGCCTTAGCCTAGGGAGGGGTGAGCTGCTATGAGATGCTGAGAGTAATTAGGTAGCAGCTAGGACTTTGTGTGAGACCTGTTACAGAGTGATTTAAGTATAATAGAGTACTTGGGGATTGGGATCGGAAGAGGAAGATTTGGGGTGTGTACTGAGACGGTGCGGACAGTAGTATTGGGCCCGTACTACTGAAAGCACCGGTGCGGTACACAGTCCAAATAAGAATCTTGGGATACCAAGAATCAAGGAGGGGTGGATTGTCGAATGTAAGAGTGTTCGAGTAAATTCTAATTATCGCATGTTGTATTTCAGAGGTTGATCATGGTGAGGACATGTCACATGCCAGAGGATGCCGGAACTAGCGATGAGGAGATTCGACAGATCATTCATGAGGAGGTGGCTGCGGTCATCAGAGCTGAGTTACCAGAGATGTTCGGTTCCATTAAGACCGCGTTGATTGAGGCATTTGACGAGCGCTATGCCGCTCTTTCTGAGGCTGCGGTTGCAGCGGCTACCGCAGCGATTGCTGCGGCAAGACCCCAGGGAGGTGATGCGACATTGTTTAGGGAGTTCAGCAACACCAAGCCACCAGAGTTTGATGGTACGCAGGATCCGGTGGCAGCTATGAGGTGGATATCTGATATGGAGGGATGCTTCTTCACTTGCTCGTCCCCTGAGCATTTGAAGGTTCGGTTCGCGCTGAACCAGCTTCGCTTGGGAGCGAAGGACTGGTGGAAGTTAGTGACGGCACACTTCACACCGACTGAGCTTTCGGCAGTGACCTGGGAGAGGTTCACTACCATGTTCCAAGATGAGTACGTTCCTCAGGTGGAGAGGGAACGTCTGACACAGGAGTTTCTGACCCTCAAGCAGGGTACCGAGTCAGTCACAGCTATTACGAGGATGTTTCATGAGAGGGCGATGTTCTGCCCTGAGCACGTGTCCACCGAGCAGGCACGTATGAGCCGTTACCTGAGCATTCTGAGACGGGATATTCGGGAGTTCTCTGCGAATTCCTCGTATCGGACATTTGCCGAGCTTCAGGCAAATGCTCGGAAGAGGGAGATTGAGCTTGAGACTCAGGCCAGGGAGGAGGCGGAGTCTCTGGGGAGGGATCGGCGGCCGGCACAGTCCCAGCCGGTAGCCAAGCGGGCCAAGCCCGCTGATCCCTGACCCGGGAGCCAGAAGGGTCGCACTTGTGGAAAGTGCAGCAAGGGTCACGATGGAGTCTGTCGAGCGGGGTCTTGCTACAAATGTGGCAAGGAGGGGCATATGGCCAAGGACTGCCCCAAGGGGTTTACAGTGTGCTTCCACTGTAACCAGACCGGACACCGGAAGGCAGAGTGTCCGCTGCTACGCGGAGCATCTCAGGGGTCTGCTCCCGCCGCTATCAGAGCTACTGCTACAGAGAGTCGGCCCGTGAAGGCCGAGGCACCGAGGGCTCGGGGGAGAGCCTTTCAGCTGACTGCGGAAGAGGTCCGCGCTGCACCCGGCGTTGTGGCTGGTACGCTTTCTTTTTATTATTTATTTATGGAGTCGAGATATTATGCTTATATTATGCTATGCATAGGTACCTTCCTTGTGAATTTTGTACTTGCTTTAGTGTTATTTGACTCGGGTGCGAGTCGATCTTTTGTATCTTTGACATTTAGTCAGCATATCAGTGTTAGTAGTGGGGCACTAAGTCGGCCCCTGCGGGTTTCCATAGCCGCCGACAGAGTGATTTGTGCCACGGAGGTCCTCCGGGGATGTGTATTGGAGATTTTTGGGGTTGAGTTCCCGATCGACCTGATTCCTATTGCGATGGGTGATGTCTGTGTTATAGTGGGCATGGACTGGTTGAGCCGATTCGGCGCAGTTATCGATTGCGAGCGTCAGCTGGTGACTATACGAGATCCTAGTGGGGGAGTTCTTTCGGTTTACGGCGAGGGTACACGTTCTGGATCAGCCTTTTGTTCGGCTGCTAGGGCAAGGCAGTGTTTACAGCAGGGCTGTAAGGGTTTTGTGGCATATGTGATGGATATGCGAGTGATCTCCGAGAGACCGAGTTCGGCGGATGAAGTTCCGGTGGTGCGTGAGTTTCCAGATGTCTTTCCCGAAGAATTACCAGGTGTGCCTCCCGTGAGGCAAGTGGAGTTTGGTATCGATTTGGTTCCGGGAGCCGCGCCTATCGCTAAGGTGCCGTATCGCCTTGCGCCTCCAGAAATGCAAGAGTTATCCTCGCAACTTCAGGAGTTGCTGGGGAAGGGGTTTATTCGGCCGAGTAGCTCGCCGTGGGGAGCACCCATCCTGTTTGTGAAGAAGAAAGATGGCTCGCATCGCATGTGTATTGATTATCGGGAACTGAATAAGTTGACGGTCAAGAACCGTTACCCGTTGCCGAGGATCGATGATTTATTCGATCAGTTACAGGGAGCATCTTGGTTCTCCAAGATTGATTTGAGGTCGGGCTATCATCAGGTGAGAGTACGGGACGAGGACGTCCAGAAGACAGCATTCAGGACGCGTTATGGGCATTATGAGTTTGTGGTGATGCCTTTTGGGTTCACCAATGCCCCGGCTGTGTTCATGGACCTCATGAACAGGGTATGTCGGCCGATGTTGGATCGGTCGGTGATTGTGTTCATTGATGATATTCTGGTATATTCGAGATCTAGAGAGCAGCACGAGGAGCATTTGAGGGAGGTTCTTGGAGTTTTGAGATCGGAGAAACTTTATGCAAAGTTTTCCAAGTGCGATTTTTGGTTGCGGGAGGTCCAGTTTCTAGGACATCTCGTTAACCAGAAGGGGATATTGGTCGATCCGGCCAAGGTTGACGCAGTGATGAGGTGGGAGGTGCCAAGGTCACCTTCTGAGATCCGGAGTTTCCTTGGGTTGGCAGGGTATTATCGGAGGTTTATTAAGGATTTCTCCAAGATTGCGGTTCCACTCACCAGATTGACCCGGAAGGGTGTTACATTTCTATGGGGTCCCGAGCAGCAGACCTCCTTTGAGACGCTTCGCCAGAGGTTGTGTGAAGCTCCGGTATTAGCTCTTCCGGAAGGGATGGAGGGTTTTGTGGTATTCTGTGATGCATCGATTTTAGGACTGGGAGCGGTACTGATGCAGAAGGGACATGTGATAGCATATGCATCGAGGCAGTTGAAGCCTCACGAGACGAGGTACCCCACACATGATCTGGAGTTGGGGGCAGTGGTGTTCGCCCTCAAGATTTGGCGGCACTACTTGTATGGGGTTCGTTGTACGATTTACACGGACCATAAGAGCTTGAAGTACCTGATGGATCAGCCTAACCTAAACATGCGGCAAAGAAGGTGGTTAGATGTGGTCAAGGATTATGATTGCGAGATTTTGTACCACCCGGGCAAGGCTAATGTGGTAGCCGACGCATTGAGTCGTAGGGCGGAGAGTGCTCCACTGCGAAATGTATGTTTGCGACTGACTGTGATAGCTCCAGTTCTGGACGCCATTCGTGGGGCACAGGCCGAGGCTGTGCGTCCGGAGATGCAGAAGAGAGAGCGGGTCGTTGGGTTGGTTTCGGAGTTCGTATCGGATAGTCGAGGCCTTATGACTTATCAGGGCCGGATCTGGGTACCGTTTGTAGGCGGTACACGTACTACATTGATGGAGGAGGCTCATAGATCGAAATTTTCAATCCATCCCTGGGCTACAAAGATGTATTTGGACCTAAGGAAGGAGTATTGGTGGCCTTGTATGAAGAGGGATGTCGCATGGTTTGTCGAGAGGTGTTTGACCTGTCGAAGGGTAAAGGCCGAACACCAGAGACCGCATGGCAAGTGGCAGCCATTGGAGGTTCCCGAATGGAAGTGGGAACAGATCACTATGGATTTCATCACCAAATTGCTGAGGACTGCCAGAGGAGTCGATGCAATTTGGGTGATTGTGGATAAGTTGACGAAGAGCGCTCACTTTCTTGCCATCAGTGAGAGTTCTTCGGCGGAGAAGTTGGCGGAGATTTATGTGAGGGAGGTTGTATCTCGGCATGGGGTGCCGATCTCGATCGTTTCAGACCGCGATGTGCATTTCACTTCCCGCTTCTGGAAGAAATTTCATGAGGAGTTGGGTACTAAGCTGCATTTTAGTACCGCATACCACCCCCAGACCGATGGCCAGAGTGAGCGGACGATTCAGACACTTGAGGACATGCTTCGGGCATGTGTATTGGACTTTGGGGGTAGTTGGGATACGTATTTGCCTTTGGCGGAGTTTTCCTACAATAACAGCCATCATTCGAGCATCGGTATGCCGCCCTTTGAGCTGTTGTATGGTAGGAGGTGTCGGACTCCCATATGTTGGGGAGAGGTTAGGCAAAGGGTAATGGGCAGTACAGAGATCGTGAATCAGACGACAGAGCAGATACAGCTGGTCAGACAGAGGTTATTGACTGCTCAGAGCCGACAAAAGAGTTACGCGGATAGACGCCGGTCCGAGCTGGAATTTCAGGTCGGCGACTTTGTTCTCCTGAAGGTTTCTCCTTGGAAAGGAGTGATCCGGTTCAGGAAGAGGGGCAAATTGGGGCCCCGGTTTATAGGTCCGTTTCGTGTGATCGAAAGGGTAGGCCGGGTAGCCTATCGGCTGGAGTTACCAGCAGAGTTGGGGCAGATTCACAACACTTTTCATGTATCGCAGTTGAGGAAATGTATAGCCGACGAGTCGGCAGTGGTTCCATTAGAGGATATTCAGGTAGATGCAAGCCTGAATTATGCTGAGAGACCCGTGGCTATTAGGGATCGGAAGATCAAGATTTTGAGGAACAAGGAGGTACCTCTGGTATTGGTACAGTGGCAACATCGGAAGGGATCAGAAATGACCTGGGAGCCGGAGGGTATGATGCGGGAGCAGCATCCGGAGCTATTTTAGAGCGAGACTTCGAGGGCGAAGTCTAGTTCTAGTGGGGGAGAGTTGTAACATCCGGATTTTACCAGGTATCTTGTAAATCTAATTTTGTCATATTGTGAGAGGGACTCGGCGAGTTGGAGCTCAGACTCGCCGAGTAGAGACGCGGAATTGAACATTGGTGCGCGCCTGGACTCGGCGAGTCCAGGATATGGACTCGGCGAGTCTGCGCTGTGTAATGAAACCCTAAATCTCCGGGTTTGAGGCCTATTTAAAGGGCCTTATGGCCGTCATTTGTGCTCACCCAACCCTCAGTGAGTGACCCTTGTGTTCTTGAGCTAGTTGTGAAGAGAAAGGAGCCATTCTTGATCTTGTGTGTGTTATTTAGCAAGAAGAAGGAGACCCTAGGCAAGAGGAAGCAAAGGAGGTTGCTATTTCGTGGATTTGGAGCTTAGATCATCACTCTAGAGGTATTATCTCGGACCATTTTCTGTTTAGTGAAGCATGATGCAATTTAGGGCTTGTGGTGGTCATTTATGGGATGATTTGATGCCCATTGGTTCCCTCTTTGAGTTGAGGCCATGGATCTGGATCCATAGAGGTCTAGAGAGCCTCACTCATCAAGCTTTATGAGTGACAATAGAGTCTTTGACCTTGTGTTGTAGTATTTGAGTCATAAACATCATATATGGTCATATAGAGGTTGTATGGGCATCAAGATTGTAACTTTACGTGCTAAATGAGCTTGGAGGGACTAGATCTATGGATTAATGAACTGGATCTGACCTTTAGAGCAAGATTGAGTCAGTGCATGGCATGGACTCGCCGAGTCCGAAGAACAGACTCGGCGAGTAGCATGAATGTTGCCCGACCACACTGTGAGTGGCCTCGCCGAGTTGGGAAAGGCGGACTCAGTGAGTCAAGGGGGAGTCAGAATGGACAGGTGGACTGAGTCTAACTGGACTCGCCGAGTTGTTCTTGAGACTCAGCGAGTTGAGTCGTGGTGGCCCCACAACTCGTGCCAGGTGGAACTCGTCGAGTTGAGGGAATGCTCGACTTGTCAAGGGAGGATTCCAGGGAAATTGGTGTACACGCCCAGACTCGCCGAGTCGCCTGGGTACTCGCCGAGTCCGGTCAAAGTTGACCGTTGACCGTTGATCAGCATTGAACTAGATTGACTTGTTATAGTGTGGTCAACCCTAGTTGGGAAAGTGTTAATTAGAGGTGTATTGTGCTATAGGGGGACGGCAGCTTGACAGGTCGAGTGATTAGCGATTTCAGGTTTACGATTTACCGAGACACGCGAGGTGAGTCTTCTCACTATACTTTACCTTGAGTAGGTAACGAGAGTTATGTGATAGAGTATTTGTATGCTATGTATGTTATGTGTTGTACTGCATTACTTCTATGTGTTTGATGTTGTGCATGTTTACAGAGTTAGAACCGGAAAGTTCACAGAGTTAGAACCTGAGGGTTCACAGAGTTTGGGTGCACGGACCCACAGAGTTATAGCCTCGAGGGGCTAATATGTGTTATATGTAGTATTTTGGGGAACTCACTAAGCCTTGTGCTTACAGTGTTGATGTTATTGTTTCAGGTACTAGTGACGACCGCGGGAAGGCGCCGGCTTGATCCGTACACACACACATTCGGAGCTAGATATCATGATCTTGGGATTTTGTATTGTCTTGTTTGGATAATTAAAATGGTTGTTTAATGAATATCAATGGAATTATGTTTTATAAAAATTGAAAATTTTGTTTTGAAAATTTTCGGTGTTACAGGAAAATCTAACCAGCACACACTAATCAAGCCATTATATACAATTATCTCAAAACCATACTAGCATGCAATTCCAAAAGCTCATACAATCAGGAATATAAAGGCATCTCTCCTATCATAAAATCCTGAGCAGATCCTTACCCTAATCTAGCATGCAATTCTCATAATAATATCATATATCTTAATAAACGTGTATTGGTATTCTAGGAACCACATACTTAACCTCAGCTGATTGCATGCACTACACCCTTTCTTATCTAAGAAAACTATTTTTAAAAAAATATACTTTTCTTTTTGAAAACTTTATCAAACCCTCAGTTTAAGTTCAGACACACCCAAGAGTATGTCTGAAACCATCAAACCAAGGCTCTGATACCAACTTGTAACATCCCATAAATAAGACAATAAATTTTTTCATTCTTAGATTAATAAAACATCAAACCATATTGTAGTCATAAAACCAATGTTGTCAAATGTAATGATACATCAATAATATCATATTAAATCGTAAAATGCAGAAACATGTGGTGTGTGCTCTATAATCATCCCGAGCTCTCTCATTTGAAAACTGAAGTACCTGAAACATAAACTGAAAACCGTAAGCACAAAGCTTAGTGAGTTCCACAAGATACCACATACCATACACAAGTAAGCACATAATGGGCCCCACCTGCAGTCGTATAACGGGCCCCGCCCACACTCGCATAATGGGCCCGCTCAGTAACATACGGGTGCCACCCACACTCGCATAATGGGCCCCATCGACACTCAAATAATGGGACCCACACAACATACAACATATAATCTTGCTAACACATGTAAAAATCATAAAGATAATAACATACATTATAGTCGTCGAGTTTTGCCCAGCATCGAGCCATGCTCGGCATACATACTAACACATACGCATGCAAGAGTCACACAGATAACTATCATCCTAACATAATAAATAATGGGTCGGCATTGGTGCCTTCGTCCCACTAAACATAGTAAGGAGACTCACCTCACACTGTCGAACCTCACGGAAAGAATCTTTGGTTGCTGGCTCGCAAGAATCCCCGCACTATCAATCACAAGTTAAATATCCATCAATAATTGGATCCGACCCACACTAAGTGTCCAAACTAGGCTAAAAGACCTTTTTACGACTTTATAACTTGGCCCCAAACCCAAGGCCCAATTCAAAAATCCATGTTGACCAAACACTCTGTGTTGAATTAAAAACACACCTAGTTTCGTCATCATCCAAATAATTAGGAAAACCCCAGCCAACATGTCATGTTGGCTAGCAAACATGTTGTGTTTTCCTGAGTTGCAACAACTTAATACATTAAGCTACTTTCTTTGACTCCAAGAGCTCATAGCTTAGATCTAGTCAATAATGTGATCCATAAGGATAAAGTTTCCAACTTCATTATTTGGGACTACCCAAAAGTTCAAAACTCAATCCACAAAGCTTAATAGTGCAAGCTCTTAACCAATAAGCACTTAATCCGTAAAGACATAGCCCCAAAACATAGATCTAACTTCCTTGAGCAGGAAAATGATGCAAAGTTGCCAACTTTATGTTCATGCATGTCTAAATGAAGCTCTTAGTCTTAAAAGGGACTTAATAAGTGACTTAATGCATGCATGTAACCAATTATCTCATAAAGCTCGCACCTTTACACTCAAGGTGTAACACTGTGAATTTCAAAACAAATTTTTTGAAAATTTTTCGTAAAACATAATTCATTTAATATTCATAAAACAACCATATTAATTATCCAATTCAAGTCAATACAAAATCCCAAGATCATAAATGTATAAACTTCGTGTGTGTGTACGGATCAAGCCGGCACCTTCCCGCGGTCGTCACTAGTACCTGAAACAATAACACCAAACACTGTAAGCACAAAGCTTAGTGAGTTCCCCAAAATACCACATATAACACATATTAGCCACTCGAGGATATAAATCTGTGGGTCCGTGCACCCAAACTCTGTGAACCCTCAGGTTCTAACTCTGTAAACATGCACCGCATAAATCACATAGAAATAATGCAGTACAACACATAACATACATAGCATACAAATACTCTATCACATAACTCTGGTTACCTACTCAAGGTAAAGTATAGTGAGAAGACTCACCTCGCGTACCTCGGTATCTCACGAATCCTGGAAATCCCTCGTGCTCGATCCTCTGAGCTCTAATCCTCCTATAACATCATATGTCTCTGATTAACACTTTATATCTCTAAGGCTGACTATCCCTAAGAAGTCAACACAGGTCAACTCCGGTCAACGGTTAATGGTTAATGGTCAACTTTGACCGGACTCGGCGAGTGCGCTAAGGCGACTCGGCGAGTCTAGACGTTTTCACCAACTCTCTAGGATTCCCTTCCTACACGTTGAGTACTCCCCCTGACTCGACGAGTTCCACCTGGAAGAATCACGGGGCCACCCCGACTCAACTCCCTGAGTCTCAAGAACAACTCGGCGAGTCCCAGTTCGACTCACTCCACCTGTCGACCCTCTCTAACTCACCCTGACTCACTGAGTCAACCTATGACTCGACTGGACCACATACTGAGCGAACTCAAGGCAATCTTCAAACTACTCGCCGAGTCTGCTCATCGGACTCGGCGAGTCCATGCCATGCAACCACTCCAACTTACTTCTAAGGTCAGATCTGCTTCCACAATTCATAGATCTGGCCTTCCTAGACTGATTCATCACGTAAAGCCCCTAGCTTGGTGTCCATAATGCACCCCATGGCTCATAAATAGCATTTTGACCTAAGGCATAAGGATTCCAATCCAAAACCTCCATTGATTCCCAAAAAGCTTGGGCAAAGGGACACTCTGGACCTCCAATGGTCCAGATCTATGTTTTAAATCGCTTAAAGGACCAAGGGAGCACTAGATCTAGCCACAAGAGGGTTCAACAAACCCTAAATCAAAATAACATCAACATGGAAAAAGGATAGCTCGAAGATATTACCACAATAGTGATGCTCTGGACTCCAAACTCTCAGAAAATGGCTCCACTTGCTTTCCCCTTAGCTGGTTCTCCCTTTCCTTGCAAAATGACACCTCCAAGATCAATAATGGCCTCCTACTTTGCTCCAAACGCTCACACTCGATTAGGGTTTCACTCAAGGGACTGGTGAGCACAAATGACGGCCATAAGGCCCTTTAAATAGGTCCCAAACCCGAGAAATTAGGGTTTCATTACACAGCGCGAACTCGCCAAGTCCAGGCGCGATCCTGCGACCAGATCCGCGATCCTACTCGGCGAGTCTGAGCTCCAACTCGCCGAGTCCCCTCTCAAAACACCAAAATCATAAACATAAAAGATACCTGGAAATCCGGCTGTTACACAAGGAGTCCAATACAGATTCAGATATGGAATAACAAGCCCTTAAACAACTTCACTCATTCATCAACCCAAAAAGGTACCAAAAGCACAATATGAAGAGATCTAAACATCTATAAGTCAAGGTTTAAACTTGATACCTTAGAAAGCTTGAACAAAAGAAGATGATTTTGGATCCAAAGCCTTTCCACCAAGCAAAACAACTTCAAGATCTCATGTTCCTTCACAAAGAACCAAAAATGAGCACCAAGAACTTCCTACTAGATCAAGAACACTACCAAGAGACTTAAAGGTCAATTTTTAGGTTTTAGTGGCAATGGAGGTTGGCAAGGAGGCCATCCATGAGGACTTAATGCCTTTATATAGGGTGCAACACCTTAAAAATTAGGGTTTTCTCCACTAGCTGCCAACACGCCGTGTTATGGCATAAACACTCCCTGTTGGCCTTATTGAAAGTTGCATTTCTTTCAATTTAGAAATGTCGTGTTGGTTCCTCCAACATGTCATGTCCAACCCTAAAAAGGGGATTTGTTCCCAACAATTATTCCTCGATATTCTAGGTGTTACAATAAAGTTTACATTTTTGTGATCAATAGGACCCATAAAAGCTATCTAGTAAGTTGAGACTTGCATCTCTTGTGATTAAGGGCATATTGGATGAGTTATACCTCTTAAATGACCCTTAGAACCTAGGTTTTGAGATCCTTTCTTAATGGATAAAGTTGGAAGCTTAATCCATCAAGACGTTGGCAAGGATTTAATTTGGGCTTTTAAGCCCTAAAAATTATTTAAGGGTAGCTTAACTCGAATAAGTTATTCAAAGTGGTCACCACAACATGGCACTACTTTGCGACGATGTGGCAACCAGAGACCAGTCAACTGTTTCATCATTTTGTGTCCATGCCGTGGAGAGGTGCTGATGAAATTTTGACTTTGTCTTGATCGTTGGTTCTTTGTCCTAAGTTGACTTTTGGTCAACTTTTAGGTTTGGGAAGGTAGATTGAGGGTTTACCTTGTATAAATGTCTAGGTGGGGTATAATATATGTGATTCAGCAGTGAGAGAAGTAGCATTTGATTTTCGTTTGAGAAGTGAGTCTCCTCATAGTAATTACGGGTCAAAGGCACCAATGTCAGCCCTTTAGATTATGTTTATATAATGCTAGCTATCTTTGTGACTCTAACATGTATTTGTATGTATGTTTGGGTGCGACCCACAATATGTGTTGTGAGGGGCCTACTACATGTTACTGACAGATCTATACCGGGAAGGGACTGATGGATGTTAGGTAAGGCCCAATGTATGTATGGTATGTGGTATTTTGGGGAAGTCACTATGTTTTTGCTTATAGTTTATGTTTATGGTTTTAGGTACCTCTGGTTCGAAGGGGAAGGGCTTGGCACGATTGCACAACATCCACCAGTGTTCCGTATTCTATGATTTTGATTTGTACTCTGATAACTATTTTCTACATTTTCTACTCTGATTGGTTTTGAATGAAAGACTGATAGTTTTGGTTGACTTAAAATTTAAAAATTTATACTTAGTATTTTTAGGACGTTACAAGTTGGTATCAGAGCCTTGGTTTGAGGGATCCGGGTAAACTCAAATAGGGGAATCGGTAAAAAGCAAAAGATTTTCCAAAAGGTTTTAAAAAATAAGGGGTGTGATGTGTGTAATCAGCCAAGCTCAAGTAAGTATTTCCCAAAATACCGATAGATGTTTACTTGTTTCATTATGTGTATATGTGTATAGCATGCTAGATTAGGGCTAAGGATCTACTCAAAATTGTATGTTAGGAGAGATGCCTTTGTATGTCTACTGTATAAACATCTAGAACTGAATGCTAGTATGGATTAGAAACTATATGATAGAATGACCTAATTAGGTAGGACACTGGTTAGAACTCGATGCTCGAATGTTGCTTGCTTTGTGCTTTTAGGAATCACCATTAAACCCAGTTCAATATTAACCGAATATGATGGGTTACCTGTTATAGAAATTAGATAATTTTATAAGTTTTGGTTTAACTCTATTGCACAGCTCTTGTTTGAGTCCAACCGTTATAGTGCGACACCTTGCAATCAAAGAATTATCTCGTGTCTGTTGCACATAATTATATTTGTAAGGTAGTTAGCAGGTGATAATGGGAGTGGTGTGAAGGGAATCCTAGGAGAACCTATAAAGTCTGTTAGCAATCCATATGTGTAGTTTAGCATATTTAGAGAGTATTTTCGATGAGGAAGTAACTTAGAGGATTCGAGGCAGTCCTTGAAGAAAGTACGGATAGTCGTGGAAGGTATTATTGGGCGGGTACTACTAGTAGCACAATACCCATACATGAAACAAGGGAAGCCACGAGGATACTAAGGGAACTTGCCAAGTATGGAAATTTTTTTGAGTGTTTTCCGATGATCGCATTGATTATTTTTAGTATGGTTGTCACTCGAGGTGGTTCAGGTCCTGGTGCAGGATCGGGTTCGAGCCCTAGACTTGGACTCTTTGATGATCTAATGCGAGAGTTCATTTCATCATAGATCACTCGCGGCATTCAAGAGCAAACTCCGGTGATCTTTGGTACGATCAAGGAGGTCATTATGGAGATGTTGGATGAGTGTTTCAGCGCATTCCGTACTGAGACAGTGGCTATGGTGGGAACATGCATTCTTACCTTCCGAGAGTTTCGTGTATGTGGGGCTCCTGAGTTCTTTGGGAAGAAGGATCCCATTGTTAGCAGGTGATGGTTGGTGGACATCACAGATGCTTTCTGGACTAGCTCATTTCCCAAGGAGATGAAGGTCAGACTTGCATATTGTCTTCTGAAAGACATAGCCCGTGATTGGAGGGGGAAGGTAAGCCATGATTTAAGAGGCAATAAAACTTGACCCCCGTATTAAAGAATCATTTTATTATGAAATTACTTATCATATGGATAATATTACTTATTGGTTTCATGGGAAATCTTGGTTTCACATTGGTTGAAACTTGAAAATTGTCTTAAAAGCAGTCATTATGCTACTTAAATTTCATCATGACAGACAATAAAATAGGGAAATATGTTAAGTCTTACAAATCTCAAACACTAAAAGACTTTCATCAATGATTATTCAAAAATATCAAAGAATTATAGGTTTTCAATGAACTTATAATGAAAAGCTTAGGATTAGGATGCCTAAACACATTGTTAGGATCCAACACTCAAGGGACTTCCTATATGAACTATGTTCGCTTCTAAAAGCCATAAGAGCTAGGATCATTTCCTAATCTATATGTGTTATGTTTATCACTACAAAAGATTGTATATCTTAGTTAAATCCTCTACGTTATAACTGTTGATCTGTATGGAATGCCAGGTATACATCGACAATACTGATTTATACAAGTAGACATCCCACCAACGGTTGCTAGCTACAACCATTATTTGACGAGTCGAATTTAGGCATTAAGGTTTCTACACTACTTAACCTACAATGATAATAAAATATTGGTGTGGATTTTTAGCATGCTCTCTCTTGTGCTGGTGTAGAGGTCTTGTGTCGCAGTTTGGTTATGAGCTAATTATAGATCCTAGATTTGTTTTGTTACCGTATAAAATTGAAATACGTTTTATACGAGGTTTTTGTTCACTTATACTGATTGAAAGAGGCTGTATATAGCGGGATAGTTTGTGACTCAATGATAATTCATTACCAAAAATAATTCATGTAACACTTAATTAAGAACATGACATGACTAATCAAGGCTTATTAACTTACATTAATAAGTAACTCATATTAACCCTTCATTCTTGCACGAAAACACACTGTTCATGTGGGAGGAGTTTGCCCCACTAATAAATATCGTTTTGCAAATTTAAGTAAAATGATACTTAATAATTATTGCAACACGAACACACAACGTTTACCTGGGAGGAGTTTTCCCCACCGATTAGGTGTTGGTTCCCAAATTAAGTAAGATAACAATTAATTAACGCTAAGACATGACAATAAAAAGTTTATAAACTTGAAATTTATGAGTTATCCATATAAACCAGACAATCGTTGGTATGAAATCACAAGAGTGAAATATTTATTTTAGGTTTTCACAAGGTGTAACACGTTATTATTTTATATAACTTGATATTCAAAATATTTATATAAAATGCATTTTGTCTATAGAAATGGTAAATTTTGATATAAGTATGAATTACTTGTACATTTATTAAAATTTATACTTTTGGATATGAACAAACAATAATTCTAAATGAGTACAAAAACATCTTTATAACTCATTTATATTGATACTTTGATAGAAAAGTGTGTATTTATAAAAGCTGGTCAACTATATAAATTTTTATAAAATATATTTGGTTATAATAATACTTTGTGTCAAAAATTGTATAATTCACTAACAATCTTTTGTTGACATATCTTAGTGCATGTATTCTCAAGATTATTAACAGGTAAGAAGTGTTGTATAGAATACTTTCCATCTTTTCACTCTACCATTGTAAAATGCCAAATAGTTAGGTGTGTGTTCTGATCTAGTAATAGTCATTGATTTATGTCGTTCGCCTCGGCGTTTCCGTCGGCAGCCGGAGGTGTGACACGGTATTGTTTTTTTTTGTGCCATTAAATGAAGATATTTTTGATGTTGATATTTATTGGTATAGTTCGATACCCGCACCAATTAATCATTTTAACCACGTCAACAAAATATTTTCTATATTAATGGTTGTATAAACACATGCAAAATTAATTTATATCAACATTTCATGTAATCTAATATTATTATAATTCACTGATGAGGATATGTTTGGCACAAAAATTTTGAAATCTTTTAACATTTAGCTATTAAGAAATCGTTACTAAAAATGTTTCCTTTATGAGTGTCTAGGGTTAGGGTTTAAGTCCAAAACTCTTATGGTTTATGCATTTTTATATATTTCTATGTAATTATCATTGAGTAATCAAACAAGTTATTCAATATCATGGTATGAAACCTTTAGGTTGAAATCATGTATTACTGACCACAACTTTATGTAGCCGACCTCCATTCCTCCAGCTCTGATAACTTTCTCTAGTCATCGTCAAAAGTGCCTTCTCTTGCCAGATCATTTTGATAAGTCTATTTTATGAATATACTAAATTGTCATAAATCTGTTGAATTCATGTATAATGTCCAAGAATGTCATTACTTTAATGAGTTGTTGAACTTCATATGCTGGTCAATATATCATACTAAAAGTAGGTAGAACCTGCAAGTAAAAAGGATTGCTAAAGGAATGAAGAAACGTTGCTGGGAAAATTGACCATGTGTAACACCGTAAATTTCAAGACAAAATTTTCATTTAAAATAATCATTTTATTCTTAGAAACGCTTGTTTAAAATCTCATTCATAGTCGAATTATAAAACATAACTCCATTTTCACTTGCATAGAAAACCAGGATCCTCAAAAAAATGACTCTTTCTCTGGTGTGTACAATCAAGCCGGTGCCGTCTCGTGATACTGAAAGAAACCTGAAAACATCACACAAAACACTGTAAGCACGAAGCTTAGTGAGTTCCCCAAAATACCACACATAACACATATTAGCCACTCGAGGCTATAACTCTATGGGTTCGTGCACCCAAACTCTGTGAACCCTCAGGTTCTAACTCTGGGAACCTTCCGGTTCCAACTCTATAAACATGCACAGCATAAATCACATAGAAGTAATGCAGTACAACACATCACGTACATATAGCATACAAATACTCTGATCACATAACTCTGGTTACCTACTCAAGGTAAAGTATAGTGAGAAGACTCACCTGGCAAGCAGAAAGCAGATATCCCCACACTTGAATCTCGAACTCACCACCGCCTAACACGTAAGGCAAATACTCTCATGAATATAACTCTCGAGACTAGAATCAATCCTCTCATAACACCCTCTTAAGGGTAAAAGACTATTTTACCCCTCTCTTGGCCCAAAGGCCACATCGCTGACCGACCCTAAAAGTCAACGGCCAACCCTTGGTCAAAATCAAAGTTCTCTATCTAAGTCAACCCCTGACTGACCCTACTCGCCGAGTCAGCCCTGTGACTCGTCGAGTTCCCATAATCAGAACTTCACTCAATCTGCGACCTAACTCACCGAGTCACCCCGAGACTCGCCAAGTCCAACAACTCTGAGTCCACTCGCACACAACTCACCGATTCTCGACTCAACCAGAGAATATCGGGACCCTTCGACAAGACTCGCCGAGTCCAAGAACAGACTCGCCGAGTCTAAGGCTATCATCAACCTACTCGCCGAGTTGTTCTTCCAACTCGCCGAGTCCCAGCTCATCTTCAAGCAACTCGTCGAGTACACCCATGTGACTCGCCGAGTACCACCGGTCTGAATCCATTCAGAAGCATTCCAGGCCATGCAACTACTCCAAAACATAGATCTAGTCTCCTACCACTCATCCATCACGTAAATTGGCAAACTTTACGTGAATCCAAAGAGATCTAAGCCGTTTGCACATTGGGCTAGGGTTTGGGACATGTAAGCTTCACTAAACACTCCAACACATGGACTTTCATGCTCTCTGATTCTTCTCCCTTCCAGATCTGAGGTAGCAACCTCAGATATAACCTCTAGACTTCCCATTTCATCCATAGACAAATTCTCACAACCCCAAAATGAACATAACAACAGCTCAATAACGAGATATTACCTCTAAGTGATGCCCCAACTGCAATGCAATTCGAATCCAAGCAAAGCCCCTTGCTCCAAGCCTTCAATCTCCCAAAATTCCTTCAATAATTACTTCTCCAAGCTCCAATCCACTCAACAATGGTGCTTCTCCGTGATTTAGGGTTTTCTGGGGCTCAAGGGGTGATAAAGAGGCTGGGAGGAAAACATAATGATCTTTATATAAGGCTCAACCCCAAGAATTAGGGTTTTCTCCACTCAGCGCCTACTCGCCAAGTCCATTACACTGACTCGCCGAGTCGGCCACTTAACACGCGACCAAGTCGCGACTCTACTCGCCGAGTCCGCACATGGACTCGCCGAGTCACTCTTTCCCAATTTACTCTTTTAGCCCTTCAACTCTACTCTTGATATTTCGGGATGTTACAATTCTCCCCCACTTAAATTAGGCTTCGCCCTCGAAGCCTACAGCAACTCAACTCCAGAAATACTCCCACAACGTGCCACCTGGCCTTAATCGGACCAGGTCTCACAAGGCATACCCATCGAAACTCGAACACACTTTCCCTTTCCTTACGGTGTCCTGACCACTATCTCGAACCGGGCACCGGATGTACCCTCTGATAACCACACTCAACGATCCGAGAATTACCCATGAAGCATCACTGTCCCAAATCTCAACAATCACTCGACCCATAAGGGTTAGAAGCCATGAACCATCGGATCCCCGATCCGAATCCCATTCTATCCAATTCGTGACGACAGAAAGGCCCACTCTTCAATCCCAAAGCAACTCCTATGAGTCCTCTTCTTGCACTCACACACCCAATCCGCACCAACCTTCGCATTCTCGGGTTAGGAAAACTCATCGCACCGATGACATCTCTAACATCCCCAGGAGAAACCACCACTACGCACACGGCCCTTGATCAGAATCAAGCTGGGAGTCCCAGACTCCATCCCTACATCCATCCTAAGACTCTTGGCTCTACACCCACGGAGTCCCTTTCGCGTCCTCAGCAGACATCCCATCATGATGTCATTTCATACCACTGTCATAGACACAATGTTCGACCACCATACTCCAAATCATCCATTCTCACTACAACTCCCACTTCCACGAATCAACACTTTCCCTAGCAAATGAGGGTCCGGCACTTCCTCCCATACAACTGTTGGATAAGGTGTCTAAGTCCATAACTATTTCTGGTATGTACTTGACCCGACCCGGCATGGTCCATTTGGGTTGCATGGCACCATGCAATTGGATAGACTAAATGAGAGAAATAATACTTGGAGATTATTAATATATTATAAGTTCTAATATATTAATAATATTATTTGATTAGTTTAATCAAGAATTAATTTAGAATTAATTAAGTGATCAAAAGATAACTAATTAAATATATGGGTTGATTGAGTAAATCATCCATATCTGGTATAGTGGGCTAAAAGGCTCCATGGACCATCAAGTTGGGTTCCACCCATAGGATGCTCCATGGATGCTCCATGGGAGTTACAAACCCATGGATCATGGAAATGAAGAGTCATGACACATTAGGGTTTAACCCTAGATGTGTCAACACTATATAAGTAACATATCCTCCACCCAAAATCGGCTACACTAAGAATCAAGAGGGCTTGGCTGATTTTGAAGAAGTGAGTATTTTCTCATAAGTTCTTCCAAGAGAATTTGGTGTTGTGTGAAGCATTTGAGGCATCACACTTGGGGTGCTAGGCTCACAAGGTTTCAAGGAACACAAGCAACAACAAGGTAAGTTATTCTATCTATACTTTATGTTAAAATTGTTCCCCATGTATGCTAGATAGGAATATAACCTTGGAATTCAACTTTGCATGACAATTAGACAAACATAGATCCAAGGTTATTAGGGTTGCATGTACACTTAGGAAGTGTTAGAATGCTCAAAACCCATCAGTGGTAT
The DNA here is from genome assembly GCF_052625555.1 of Lactuca saligna. Taxonomy (NCBI): domain Eukaryota; kingdom Viridiplantae; phylum Streptophyta; class Magnoliopsida; order Asterales; family Asteraceae; genus Lactuca; species Lactuca saligna. Next base: position 23,622,317 of record NC_136425.1, on the reverse strand, counting down.
CAGAGCCTAGGCTTGTTTGTTCTTATTTATGCTTAAAAGTTGAAAACAGAATCGGAAATTTTGCTGTCTGCGAATGGACTCGTCGAGTCTATAGGGGGGACTCGTCGAGTCCATGCGTATCTTCAACCAACTCGACGAGTCAGTTTATGCACTCGGCGAGTAGGGTCGAATGAGTGCAGAATTTCGATTCAGTTGCTGGAAAATGAATTAGAAACGTTACCCTAAACTGTTTTGGTAATTGTAAACTTGTTTTTGGTGGTGTAATGTCTTTGCTAATTCATTTACAACAACTAGTTATCAAAATTACAAAGTTTTATGTAATTTTTGATTGTGTTCATATTCATGTTCTTGTTCTTATGATGTTTTAGATGATCATAGGAATTATTTGTAACCTATTTGGTAGTTTAATTCTTGATCATAATGTGTTTTAATGGAGTCCATAACTTATCCTTAAGTTATGGAAAACCAAGAGTCACTTGAGTTAAAAACCATTAAGAAAAACACAAGAGTTAGAAAAATGAAGAGTCTTCATTTTATTACTCTATTAAACTCATAAGTTACAAGAAATGAAAAGTTTTGAAAGTTACAAAACTTGCCCTCAAGTTTTGGAACAAGTAAAGTTAAGTTAAAACTTTAAGTTCCAACCCCTAGAATTTTAAAAGTTAAAATTCAACCTTTATACTTATATTATGATAATTTAATAATTATATATATATATATATATATATATGTATAAGAATAAAGTCGTCTTACCGCTAGTACGCCTCATTCACGAAGCCGGTCTATAAGGTGGGTATAAGGTTGTTGCCTATAAAATGGTGACTTAATGGGTGTATATTCTCACCCACCGCTTGCTTGATTGGTGGAGGGTCGTTAGCCGAACGGGTAAGACAAGGACTTATAAATTCTCATTCAAAGTATGATGAATATAATAAAGTAACTAAATGTTTATTAAATTCCCAATCTTAGTTACTTTAGGAAAAATGTGAATAAGGTGCTAATCCATGAAATTACACTTTACACTTTGTCAAAGTCGTTGGTGGAGCATGTGTGGTTAACCGGCACACTAACTTGGACTTAACAAGGTAGGTAAAGGGTGACTTAAGGTTTATTATAGTATCGGTGGAGCGTGTGTGGTTTACCGGCACATCGATTGAGTGATAAACTTTAAGGGTACCAAGTGATTTGCATGGTTACTTCACACCTCGTTTCGTGATCCTCGGCATCCCAGTCACAAAACCTGGAGGGCACTCCCGAGATTGAAACATGCCTTTGAAAAGTTCATTGGATCTCAAAGAATCTAGGAATTTCTAAAACCAATAAAAACTAAATATCTAATATTTCGGTTTTCGTGGTGGAAATTGGTGAATCGTCATTCACCTACCTTTCAAATATGGTATAGCTTAGATTACGGCATACCTCTTCTAAGTTATATTATATTGTGATTGGATCCTAGCCTTAATATTACATTTGGGTGTTTTATTAAGGACTCTCTTAAATCTAAACTAAACTTGTTCTTCTCTTTCAGATGTCTTCAAACAATGCTTCTGGTTCGAATCCTAATGGCTCCTTTACTCTTATGAGTTTGTGCGGGAAAGTCACCTTTGATGGATCCAACTTCAATAAATGGATCAGAAACATCAGGATGATTACCCGCTACGAGGACAAAGAATATGTCCTTGACAAGGAGCTTAAGGAAATTGATGAGTCCACTGCAACTCCCCAGGAGATCGCTGCTTTTCATTCTCATGAAAGAGATGCAACCAAGGTGGCTTGCATCATGTTGGCCACCATGACAGCTGAACTCCAAAAGTCTTATGAGGATTTCTACCCTTATAAAATGCACCAAGATTTGATGGAAAGATACCATCAAAGTGCACGACAAGAGAGGTACGAAGTCATCTGCTCCATGATAACAACCATGATGAAGGACGGAGAGTCCGTCACGAGCCACATGCAGAAAATGCAAAGGTATGTGGATCGTTTGCTGAAGCTTAATGTGAACTTCCCTGAGGAGCTTGCAATAGATATCATTTTGCACTCCTTACCATCGTGCTATGATCAATTCCGCATGACATATCACATGAACAAGGAAGAGGTCACCCTCAGCAAACTTCAGGGACTTCTCAAGACCGCAGAAACAGGTCTTAAGGGGAAGTCGGTTGCTATCACTCCTACTCCAGACTCAACTCCGGTCTTGGCAATTGGGAAAAGTCGAGGGAGGAAGAGAAAGAGATCTTCAAAGGGTACCAAGGCTCGGACCCTTGATTGCTCTTCTTCAAGTGGAACCAAGAAAGGTTTCATTACTCCTTCTTCTGACCCAAAAGAGGCTGAATGCTTCTATTGCCATGAAAAAGCTCATTGGAAGCGGAACTGCCCAAAGTACCAGCAAGATGTGAAGGATGGGAAAGTCAAACCCAACCATGCAGGTATTTACACTATCATTTCTAATAACTCACCCCATTCGAAATCTTGGGTCCTTGATACCGGTTGCGGTATTCATATTTGTTGTGACTTGCAGAGACTAGGAAGAAGTGAGAATGTGGAGCAAGGAAGAATAAACTTAATCATGGGGAATAGGAAAGTTACACCTGTCACCAAGATTGGAGTTTATACTTTATCGCTAAGTAGTGGGTTAAATTTAGATTTGAATAAATGTTGTTATTCGCCAGAAATGGCAAGAAATATTATTTCCTTTCATGCATTGTACAAACAAGGTTTCACCTTTTCGTTTGATAATGAAGTTGGTTCGATTAATGCTTTCTTTAATAATGTACTTTATTTTAAAGCATTACCTTGTGATGGTGTGTATGAAGCTGTATTTATTGTAGATAACTTAGGAAATAATGTTTTGTGTATTGATTCTACTAATAATAATAACTTGGATAAAGCATCATTATGGCATTGTCGTCTTGGACATATAAGCAAGAAACGCATAGGCCAACTCCAAAAGGATGGAGTCTTGGAGTCGTTTGACCTAAAGTCAAATGATAGTTGCGAATCATGCTTACTTGGAAAAATGACAAAGTCACCCTTCACAGGCTCGTGTGAAAGGAGTGAAGGTTTGTTGGACCTTATACACACGGATGTGTGTGGACCATTCAAACATGCCACAAGAGATGCTAATCGTTATTATTTGACTTTTACTGATGATTACAGTAGATATGGATATGTCTACTTAATCAAGCATAAGTCAGAGACTTTCGAGAAGTTTAAGGAATTTAAACAGGAAGTCGAGAATCAATTGGGCAGGAACATTAAGATGCTTCGATCCGATCGGGGTGGTGAGTATCTTAGTTCAGAGTTCCTCGACTATCTAAGGGAATGTGGGATTGTCTCACAATTGACACCTCCCAGGACACCGCAGTTGAATGGTGTGGCTGAGAGGCGTAATCGAACCCTGTTGGACATGGTTCGTTCCATGATGAGTCGAGCTTCGCTACCAATCTCATTCTGGGGGTATGCCTTAGAGACTGTCGCCCATATCCTTAATCTAGTCCCTACAAAGAAAGTTGCCAAAACTCCTCACGAGATGTGGACTGGTAAAGTACCTAAACTAGACCACATCAAGATTTGGGGATGCGAGGCTTTCGTGAGACGCGAGACTCATGATAAGCTCGAACCCTGAAGCGAGAGGTGTATTTTCATCGGCTACCCACAACAATCCTTTGGTTACCTCTTCTACAGACCTAGTGACAATGTGGTCTTTGTAGCAAGAAGAGGAGTCTTTCGAGAAAGAGAGTTTATAAGCCAAGGAGACAGTGGGAGGCAAGTTGATCTTGAAGAAATTCAAGAGTCAAGTGGTGAAGGAACTTCAAACTCTAGCCCTCAACTTGAGGAGGAAACTCCTGTTGAGCCAATTGAAGAATCTGTACCTCTGAGGCGTTCCACGAGAGTTAGGAGTGCACCTGAGCATTACTATGGATTCCATATTACTGCAGAAGGTGAGACACTTATTAGTGATGAGACACTAGTAAGTCAAGATGACCCTAACAGCTACGAGGAAGCCATGGCGGGCCCCGAGTCTTCCAAATGGAAAGAGGCTATGGATAGCGAGATACAATCCATGTATGACAATCAAGTTTGGAACTTGGTTGAGAATGTACCAGGTCGAAAGACTGTAGGGTGCAAATGGGTCTTCAAGAAGAAGACCGACATGGATGGTAAAGTACACACTTATAAGGCTAGACTGGTTGCAAAGGGCTTCTCTCAAATTCCTGGAGTGGACTATGATGAGACCTTTTCTCCGGTAGCCAAGATTAAGTCTATTCGGGTTCTGTTAGCCATAGCCGCATTTCATGACTATGAAATTTGGCAAATGGATGTCAAAACCGCTTTCCTTAATGGAAAGTTGGCTGAAGATGTTTACATGAGTCAGCCAGAGGGTTTTGTCAGTAACGAGTACCCTAATAGAGTGTGTAAGCTTGAGAAATCCATTTATGGATTAAAGCAAGCACCTCGCAGATGGAATCTTTGCTTTGATGAGAAGGTCAAGGAATTTGGCTTTTCTAGGAGTGAAGATGAATCTTGTGTATATGTCAAGGCTAGTGGGAGTATAGTTAGCTTTTTGGTATTGTATGTGGATGACATACTACTCATAGGAAACGACATTCCAACCCTGCAGGAAGTAAAGTCCTGGCTTGGAAAGTGTTTCGCTATGAAGGACCTTGGTGAAGCTGCCTATATTTTGGGGATAAGGATCTTGAGAGATCGGAGTAAAAGACTAATTGGACTTAGTCAAAGCACCTACTTGGAGAAGGTTCTGAAGAGATTCAGAATGCAAGACTCCAAGAAAGGAGAGTTGCCCATCCAGAGTAACGCCAAACTGAGTAAGACACAAAGCCCTAGCACTGAGGCTGAGATAGCAGAAATGAGTCGAATACCTTATGCTTCGGCTGTAGGTTCGATCATGTATGCTATGACGTGTACTCGACCTGATGTAGCCTTTGCCTTGAGCATGGTTAGCAGGTTTCAGGGGAACCCTGGCAAGGCGCACTGGACTGCGGTAAAGACTATTCTCAAGTACCTACGAAGGACTAAGGACTAGGTCCTTACCCTCGGTGGGAGTGATGACTTGAGAGTTTTAGGGTATAGTGATGCTAGCTTCCAGACTGATAGGGATAACTTCCGCTCTCAGTCGGGCTGGGTCTTTACCCTAAATGGAGGAGCAATTTCTTGGAAGAGTTCCAAGCAAGAGACAGTGGCAGATTCTACTTGTGAATCAGAGTATATTGCAGCTAGCGAAGCGGCAAAGGAGGCGTTATGGCTGAGGAACTTCATTGGAGACCTTGGAGTTGTACCAGCTATTAAAGAGCCAATGCAAATTTTCTGTGATAGTGAAAGTGTTGTTGCCTTAGCCAAGGAACCAAGGGATCACGGGAGATCCAGACACATCGACAGAAAATACCATTTCATCAGACATCGGATCAAAGAAGGACTCCTCGTGGCAAAGAGGGTATCATCAGATGAGAATCCGGCAGATCCCCTCACGAAGGGACTGACTCGGGTTAAGCATCTCCAGCATGCTCGGAGCATAGGGCTGAAGGATGATATTAGATTTAGTAGTTAGATAACCTCGAAATTTGTAAAGTGTAATTGACATTTGATGATGAATAAAAGTGTTTTATTTATGAGTAAAGTGTTACTATCTCTTGTCGATCGTTTACTATATTTCTTTTGCATGTTTTGACTTCCAGAATAATTTTGTTTGGTATAACATATTATTCAAACCTCCACAGTCGGTCATATGTCGGAAGTAGGTATGAATCAAGACTGTCATGTTTGGTTGTAGAGGTCTGGGACAAGGCTACAACAATCATGAGTGCTCATAAGTTCTGAGCATTGGACTCAACCCACGCTCACTGGAATCACTTCATGGAATTCTATCTCGAGTGATCGTGAGACGGTAATATCATATAAGTCTTTAAACCTAGATATATGATTTGTTACTTACAAGTTGGTTATGCATTGATTGTACGAAAAACGCATTGGTAACTCGATGTTATAAAGTCGTGCTCTTGTGTGTAATTCAATGAGTAGTAGAACAAAAATATGAGTCGAAGTTTATCTGTTCCTTCTTGGATTAGAAGCTGATATCTGGGCCCCTCGATGATTTTGTTTTGACCTATGTACCGGGCCCGGTCAGAACTAAATTGATGTGTTCAATAAAGTTCTTTGTCAAACAAATCGGAAATCGGGAAACAAATGTTGGACAATAAGTAAGACATTGTTCCATGTATTTGTCCGACTGATATCTAGAACAGAGGATTATATGATCACTTATCTTAAATGGCGTACCATCATCTTCTCACTTTCGAGAAACCTTGTAAAGAGCTACGATTGCCGATCGGTTCCTGAAGTCATACTTGCAGTAATAGTTATTAGACTTATCCAAGTGGGAGACTGTTGGATAAGGTGTCTAAGTCCATAACTATTTCTGGTATGTACTTGACCCGACCCGGCATGGTCCATTTGGGTTGCATGGCACCATGCAATTGGATAGACTAAATGAGAGAAATAATACTTGGAGATTATTAATATATTATAAGTTCTAATATATTAATAATATTATTTGATTAGTTTGATCAAGAATTAATTTAGAATTAATTAAGTGATCAAAAGATAACTAATTAAATATATGGGTTGATTAAGTAAATCATCCATATCTTGTATAGTGGGCTAAAAGACTCCATGGACCATCAAGTTGGGTTCCACCCATAGGATGCTCCATGGATGCTCCATGGGAGTTACAAACCCATGGATCATGGAAATGAAGAGTCATGACACATTAGGGTTTAACCCTAGATGTGTCAACACTATATAAGTAACATATCCTCCACCCAAAATCGGCTACACTAAGAATCAAGAGGGCTTGGCCGATTTTGAAGAAGTGAGTATTTTCTCATAAGTTCTTCCAAGAGCATTTGGTGTTGTGTGAAGCATTTGAGGCATCACACTTGGGGTGCTAGGCTCACAAGGTTTCAAGGAACACAAGCAACAACAAGGTAAGTTATTCTATCTATACTTTATGTTAAAATTGTTCCCCATGTATGCTAGATAGGAATATAACCTTGGAATTCAACTTTGCATGACAATTAGACAAACATAGATCCAAGGTTATTAGGGTTGCATGTACACTTAGGAAGTGTTAGAATGCTCAAAACCCATCAATAACAGCACAAAGGGTGGCATACCAATGCACTAATGATGGCTGTTGAAATAGGATAACTCAACCAAGGATAAATATGTGCCGCAACACCCTCCGAAATCTAATACACATGCCTGAAGCATGTCTTTGACCGTTTGAATCGTTCACTCCCTCTGAGGTGCCCTCAGACATCATCATGATAAGCTCTAGCTCATCTCATATCCCTCTTCGAGACTGAGCACCAGGTCAGCTTTTGACTCCACAGCTGAGCCTCCAAAGGTCACCCATATCATGATCCAAATATCCCACTAACTTCCTCCCCGTGACCACTATCCCGGCCCCGTGACAGGCAAGTCACGAAATTCTCTTTTCCTTAAGCGAGAAAATACAATCCAACCGAGGATCGTCTCGACTCTGATCTCTGGTTTCTGCTGTGCATATCCCTTGCGCATCTCACCACGTTTCTTGATAGAGACGGGCACCCCAGTCTCGCCCCCGGTCCAACATCCAGGCTCCAAAAACTCAATACTATGGATACTCAAGCCCAAAACTCTTCCACATCATACACTGATCGGAGAACATTCCATCATCACACTCTCTTGCCATCTAGTGAGTACTACGGCTCCCCGCGGTATCACAACACCCTCTGACTAGTGAGTACTACGGCTCCCCGCAGTATCACAACACCCTCTGACTAGTGAGTACTATGGCTCCCCGCAGTATCACAACACCCTCTGACCCCACTAGCTCGTGCTCCGCAGACTATCATGGGCGGCTACCCATACTCGTCTCAAATATTCATCACAGACTCTAGAGGCAATCGTCATAACAGATGTCCACCCTTGCGAAGATCCACTCTCCCAAATAATCTCCCTGGATGCCCATACTCGAAGGGCTCTCACTAGATCCATAGATACCTGATATACCATAAGTCGTCTCAACTCAAGATTCGCGAGTAACTCCAAAATAAAGATATCAATACCCGGATACCTCGGAACACCCCCACCGAACATCACGAGATCCTGCCACAACCACTGATCTCCTGCCCCAAGCACCATATAGATGCAATAATACATTCCCTCTGAACCCCATAACTAGATATTCATTTTTCCCAAGTTGCAACTTCGGTGTATTCAATTTCTCAATTGCAATACGAAGAAACGCTAACACTACGAAATACGTTGATAATTCTCCGAAACCCTTTTTCCCGCCGCTCAAAATCCAAACAAGGATACGCATACCGACCCGGGAGTTGGCTGCCCAATCATTCTCTATCTACTTGCCCCAACACTGACCAATACCAGATTCCTGACCAATAAACACCTTTCGTGGAGACATTCATCCTTCTCAAACAAGTACTTCCCGCATTAACCCACTCTGACCCCTTTCCTCGATCACCGACATCTCTGGTCTCACGATTTCTTACCGCATATCTCTATACTCCACTTATAACTGCTCTTGACAAATCTCTGCTTTCTTACATACGGCACCCGGTTCTCCCCCACTTAGGGTTCGAACCATCACCAAATAGCACGCAACTAACCCATAACTATATTCTTCAGCAAAATCGCACCTACCCCCGGAAGGTGCTACACAACGCCCGATAATCCCCCTTAAGGAAATGAATCGACCTCATATACTCTGAACCTCTGGTGAACTCCTCAAGAACTTCTCGTCACGTTTGCCTCTAGTCGTTCCAAATCCCGTACCAATTTAGTACCAAACAACTCAACTGCTCAATAACATCCCTGGCTCATAGACTGAACCATAAAATCATCGTACCCCTCACCTCAACTCATTAACCAACGCTCCAACACCGGGATCATCCCAAGAACAGGAACCCACTCCCAAATTCAACACCCCATGGATAGAAAACTCTCTGCACCGCTGAACTCGACTGAGCTCCCCACTGATACCACTACCGTACACCCGACTAAACTCAATTAGGTATAGCGTGGCCCTCGACTATCTCAGTCCCAACTGACTATCTGCTCATGATAAATCACTGCCTCGCGGCACACATGCTACCTGATACTCTGGTGGGAAATCATCATCAATGACGACCTGCAGGGTTTACCCCTAAACCCAAAACCAAAACATCATGCTTCTCATATTTTTCACACAAGCATAATCAGTACCTCCCAGATCATAGGAGGTGACATCTCCTTTATCGACTGATCGCTCAACTCAGATCAAACTTCTCCCTTCTCACTGACTCCTTACTAAAATACTCTGAGGGGCTCTCGATCTCCCTCTCAAGGGACGCCTCTTCGAACTTACTCGTGACCGAATAACCGGAGAACCACAAACATCATTCACTACGAACCATGGTACTCATTCCATGACATCTCTTCTCAATATGCCTCGGTGTATGAAACCCTAACCATAACATCACTCCCCAATCCGCTCCGATGTATGGTACCCGGACCATAACATCACTCCTCAATCTGCTCTGATGTATGGTACCCGAACCATTACATCACTCCTCGATCTGCTCTGATGTATGGTAGCTGAACCATAACATCACTCCTCAATCTGCTCTGATGTATGGTACTCGAACCATAACATCACTCCTCAATCTGCTCTGATGTATGGTACTCGAACCATAACATCACTCCTCAATCTACTCTGATGTATGGTACCCGAACCATAACATCACTCCTCAATCTGCTCTGATGTATGGTACCCGAACCATAACATCACTCCTCAATCTGCTCTGATGTATGGTACTCGAACCATAACATCACTCCTCAATCCGCTCCTTAGAACCTTCAGAATACTCCATGTATCAAGTATGGGTCCTCTGCTTTCAGTAGTACGGGCCCATACTACCTGCCACATCTACCCATACTTTCCACACGGACCATCCCAGAGCTTCTAAGTAGCTGCTCGACCTGCTCTTTCACCAATCCCATCACGCGTGCTCACTCCCCAACGAAATTCTCTATTCTAAAAGCGTACTCATCTGGCTAGGGTTACTCCCTAGGCCCTTCCGTTGTCCTCCCACTTCTTTGCTATCAGCTGCTGAAGAGCTCCTAATGATGCCAGCCATCTACCTCCTGAATATCATCATATTCACTTGGTAGCTGACTCCCATCATCGAGAGTTCCACAAAGCACAAAGAAAGCAGCATTCGAGCATCGAAGAATACATAGGACTCCCTCTCTGTGATAACTCCACCTTCTCGGCTCATCCTCGAAAGTACCACCGAACTCTGTAACTCTATCCCTCATGGGTTCTAACTGAATACTCTCACTCATCACGTACTCAAAAGCATAACACATATAACAACGAGTCCTAGGCTAAGGCATCACAAATCAGGCCACTCTAGTCCTAACATATGAAATACCTAGCCTGTCTCTAGCATGCAATAATATCTCATAAAGTGCATCATAAATATCTCATAACACAAAAGTAAGGGTATTTTGGGAAATCACCGTTCAGGCTTTGGCTGATTGTACACACTGCTCTTTCTTGCTTTCTCTTTGAACTCTTATTCACTTTTAGAAAATTATTTCCTTAAAAACTTTTCTTACTTCCTCAGTTTGAGTCCAGATTTACCCGAAGGCGCATCCGAACCCCTCAAACCAAGGCTCTGATACTAACTTGTAACACCGTAAATTTCAAGACAAATTTTTCATTTAAAATAATCATTTTATTCATAGAAACGCTTGTTTAAAATCTCATTCATAGTCGAATTACAAAACATAACTCCATTTTCACTTGCATAGAAAACCAGGATCCTCAAAAAATGACTCTTTCTCTGGTGTGTACAATCAAGCCGGTGCCGTCTCGTGATACTGAAAGAAACCTAAAAACATCACACAAAACACTATAAGCACGAAGCTTAGTGAGTTCCCCAAAATACCACACATAACACATATTAGCCACTCGAGGCTATAACTTTATGGGTCTGTGTGTAGCACCTGGTTTCCGGTATGTGAATTTTATTTGAGCATTGCCCTAATTTAGCCTTAGACTCGGCGAGTCATAGGGTCCGACTCGCCGAGTAGGGACGAGACTCAGGACACGTTTTAAGTAGGCGACTCGACGAGTCCACATCCTGGACTCGGCGAGTCACCGCTGCGGGATGAAACCCTAAGTTTCAAGGGTTTGCACCCTATTTAAACTCTCATTCCGCCCCAACTCGTCCCCATTCACCCCCAGAACTCCCCCTACATCGTTTTCCCTTGTTTCCTTGAGAGTTTGAGGTGTTCTTGGTGTGTTCTTGAAGGTTTTGAAGAGTAAGAGGAGTAGATCAAGAAGAGGAGAAGGAGATCAGCCATCCTTGTGTCATTTCAACATTTCCTTTGAGGTATAACCCGTTTTCCCCTTGATTCTATGCTTAAAACTTCATTTGGGTCCTTCTTGGTCAATGCCCCAAGTTTGCATGTGCATTATATGTCGTAATAAGGCGTTTGGCCTTTGGATCTATGCAAGATTGAGCTCCAGGAGCTCAGATCTGTTAGCTTTTTGGCCCCATGAGGCTTGTTAGCCCTAGATCTACCCTTTTGAGACATTTTGAGCCTTATAATCCATATTGGTGAATATCCACACGTAAAGTTGGAAACTTTACGTGTGATTCGTGTCCTAGAAGTCCAGATCTATGAATGGCATGGACTGGAACCGAGCAAATCGGTATATTTAAGGAGTGCATGGCGGCGACTCGACGAGTCTGGTCGCGAGTCACCGATTTGGTCCCTTCTTCATGTGTCGAGTTGTGCCTTGAGTCACGGGGGGTGACTCGGTGAGTTGGGAGCTGAACTCACCCATGTTAGGACTCGGCGAGTCAATGCCCTGACTCGGCGAGTCCAAGGCAATCTTCATAGCTCAAGAACAGACTCGGCGAGTTGTTCATACAACTCGGCGAGTCTTAGCATAAAGTGTTCATCGGATGAAGATGAACTCGACGAGTTGTTCATACAACTCGGCGAGTAGGATGAAGGTGTTGAATGACAGTTAGAAGGTGAACTCGTCGAGTCATAGCCCGACTCGACGAGTAGAACCAGGGACCCAGGACATCGGTTTGCTAGGGACTCGACGAGTGGTGATCCACTCGGCAAGTCGGGTCAACTAAAAATTGACTCCAGCTTTGGCTGAGAGCTAATCCAGGGGTAAAATGGTCATTTTACCTAAAGGACAGTTAGCAGTGTTTGATTGAGTATGTCGTGGAAATTGCAGCCGGAGGACTCCCGGAGCAGCAGCAGCCAGTTAGTTCCCGATCAGTTCAGCAGCTACTTTGAGGTGAGTTACCTTCCAGTAGTAGTGGGTCTAAGGCCACAATGTCGACCCACCAGTAGGAGATGTATGATAGATGATTGTCTTTGTGATATCATCTAAGTTTGCTATTACCTGACATGTTATATGCTAGCATGATATATTGTATGTGATAGTAGTAGAGTTTGGTTGTTAGGACCGAAGGGTAGTCAGACACCCCAGATACGTCTGACAGTATGTGATGATATGTATGCGTGCTGGCTTGTTACGTTATATGTGATCATAGTAGTAGGGGGGTGAAATAGTCCCCGAGGATCGGTTGTTAGGACCGATGGGTAGGTCAGCACCCCAGAATGGCTTGACATGGGTAGGTCGGCACCCCAGAATGGCCGTACCGGGTAGTCAGGCACCCCAGAATAGCCTGGCAGTATGTATGTTATGTGTTTGTATGGTATGCGGTACGTTGGGGGAACTCACTAAGCTTTGTGCTTACGTTTACAGTTTTGTTTTCAGGTACCTCTGCATCGAAGGGGAAGGAGCCGGCGCGGTAGCGGCACGTCATACACACACTCTTCGGTTTCCGCATTTATGAGATTTACTGGGATTGTACTCTGATATTTTGATGGGATGTACGGTTTGGCTTTTGAGAACATGGTTGCAATGTGTTATGGTGTGAACAAACAATGTTTTTTATTTAAACAATGTTTTTATTTATTAATGTTTTCTAAAGTAATATCTTAAAAATGAAATTTTCGGACGTAAAAATTGGGTCGTTACAAGTTGGTATCAGAGCCCTGGTTTGAGGGATTCGGACACGCCTTCGGGAGTGTTTGGACTCAAATCGAGGGATTGAAAGATTTTTCCAAAAGAAATTGTTCTTTGAAACCCAGAAAAGAGTCACGAGAAAGAGTAAAGTGTGTGACGTGCGCGACCGGCCGAGCTCAAGTAAGTATTCCCCATAGTACCCATACAAGTTTATGTTATGTTTATCAGCTTTATGAATATTGCATGCTAGAATAGGCTAAGGATCTAGGAGTGATGCCTTATGTGCCTGTTTATTTGCTACAGCTTATTGAATATTGCATGCTGGAATTGAGTAGACAGCAGTAGGATAGCCTGTTTAGGTTATGCCTGATAGTATGAGCTTAGCATCCTATGTTAAGTGTCGTTTCTTGTTCTAAGAATAGTTTTGGCTTGAGTCTGTTTTTCCTTATCCGAATGCTGCTTGCTTCGTGCTTGGTGGGATTCCGAGTAATGGGAGTGAGCCATTAGGTAAACACGTCACACCACATGTAATCAGGGTTGAATAATCCCAAAGTTTTGGAACTGGCCCTATTGCGCAGCTCTTGTTTGAGTCCAACCATTGTAGGGACGGACCTTTTACTTGAAGGATTATCTAATCCTCATCACATGTGATGGTGTTTAGGTGGTGGCTAACTGGCATTATGAGGAGACCTACAGCAGCTGAGGACCAGTTGTATTGAACTTGAGTTTTCCCTGGGGCAAGCCTAGGATGAGAATAACAGAGAGTAGCAGTAGTAGAGGGGAGTTGGTGGAGTCGAGGAATTCCTCGGAGAAGGTACGGATAGATGTGGAAGGTAGTATGGGCCCGTACTACTGAAAGCAGAGGATCCGTACCCGAGCCGAGGAAGGCCAAGACGAGACCAAGGAACCTGTAAGTAGTTGAGATCCTCAGAAAGTAGCAGTACCACTAATGATTATTATTGATGTTTTGCAGAATGGTGGTACTTCGACCGAGACCGACAGATGGCGGGTCAGGAGAGGGGTCAGGTTCGGGATCTGGCACCGAGCCGATTGAGGAGAGGCTACGTGAGTTCATCACATCGGAGATCACTAGGGGCATCCTTGAGTCGACCCCCATCATCTTTGGGTCGATCAAGGAAGGGATCGTGGAGTTGATGGAGGATCGCCTACGGGCATTCAGGAGCGACTTGGCCTCTAGCCAGTCAGGATCTCGCACACTGTCCTTCAAGGACTTCAGGGGCAGTGGTGCACCGGATTTCCATGGGGTGAAGGACCCCATTGTCACCAGGCGGTGGATTGCGGATATCGAGTCCGCCCAGTTGATCAGCTTCTGCCCCGAGGGGTCGAAGGTGAGGTACGCAGCAGGGTGTTTACGGGACCGGGCCCGAGATTGGTGGGAGTCAGTGGGTGACTCGTTGGGAGCCTCGGCTATCGAGGCAATGACCTGGTCGGACTTTGTGGCTAGGTTCAGGGCAGAGTTTGCGCCAGCGGTCGAGCTTCAGCAGCTGGCCAGGGAGTTCTTAGACATGAGGCAGACGATAGAGACCGTGGCGGAGATCACCGCCAAGTTTCGGGAGAGGGCTTTATTGGTGCCCCAGTATGCAGGTGATGAGGATATGAGGAGGACTCGTTACCATGATATGCTACGAGCTGACATTCGGGAGCATGTTAGCTTTTCGGCTTGCCCTACCCTGGACTCCATGATTGCCAGGGCTAGGGAGAGAGAGATAGATTTGGAGCACATCCGGAAACGGAAACTTGAGGATGGTCAGGCATCGGGGGCTTCGGGGAAGAAGCCCAAGGGATCAGATGGGAGGCCGAAAGGCCAGTCGGGACCGAGCCGCTGCAGGAGGTGCGGCAGGCCGCACGAGGGGGTGTGCAGGATGGGATCGTCAGGCTGCTACAAGTGCGGCAAGTTTGGGCATATCAGCAGGGATTGCACTGCTCCTGCGACCGTTATTCAGACATCGGAGTTGCTGTGTTTCCACTGCAACCAGAGGGGCCACAAGAAGGCCAATTGCCCCATGTTGACAGCTTCAGCGCCAGTGAAGGCGCCAGCTCCAGCGACCCTGCGGATCACGGATGGCCGTCAGGGCAAGGCAGAGGCTCCAGTGGTGAGGAGTCGGGTATTTCAGTTGACTGCCGAGGAGGCGCGCGCCGCGCCCGATGTGGTGACGGGTATGATTCCTTCCTTCTATCTTTTATTTTACGTTGTTATGATATTGATATGTGCTCCGTGTGTATACATGTGTATTAGGATCGTTCCATGTGAACGGCATCCCGGTTCAGGTATTGTTTGACTCGGGTGCATCCCGATCGTTCGTTTCTCTTGCTCTTAGCAAGAGATTTCATGAGACTTCAGGCGAGTTAGATTGCCCGTTAGAGGTAGAGATTGCCGATGATCGATCGGTGCGAGCATCGATGGTGTTTCGAGATTGTGTCCTGCGACTGTTTGAGGAGTGTTACCTGGTAGACTTGGTTCCCATTCCATTGCGTGGGAACAAGGTGATTATTGGTATGGATTGGTTGAGCCCTAATGGGGCAGTGATAGATTGCGCACAGCAGCTACTGCGAGTCAAGACCCCAAGCGGGGGAGAGTTAGTGATTCATGGAGAGCGGCCGCAGTGTGGACCCACTGTATGTTCAGCAGCGAGGGCTAGGCGCTACCTTCAGCAGGGATGCGCGGGTTATGTCGCGTACGTGATGGACACCCGGGAGGCGGGTAAGGCGACCGTGAGCGAGGTCCCGGTGGTTCGAGATTTTGCTGATGTTTTTCCGGAGGAACTACCTGGGATACCTCCGGAGCGACAGGTGGAGTTCAGGATTGACCTCATTCCCGGTGCGGCTCCGATAGCTAAAGCACCATATCGGTTGGCTCCTCCCGAGATGCAGGAGTTGTCTACGCAGCTGCAGGAGCTGCTGGACAAGGGATTTATTCGGCCGAGCAGTTCGCCCTGGGGAGCCCCGATTCTGTTTGTGAAGAAGAAGGATGGGTCGCATCGGATGTGTATAGATTATCGGGAGCTGAACAAGGTAACGGTGAAGAACCGTTACCCGCTTCCGAGGATTGATGACCTCTTTGACCAGCTTCAGGGCGCATCTTGGTTCTCCAAGATTGATTTGCGTTCGGGTTATCATCAGATGAGGGTCAGGGAGGAGGATATGCAGAAGACCGTGTTTCGGACGCGCTATGGCCATTACGAGTTTGTGGTGATGCCGTTTGGGCTCACCAATGCTCCTGCCGCGTTCATGGACCTCATGAACCGTGTATGCAGACCGATGCTGGACCGGTCTGTGATAGTCTTTATCGATGATATCTTGGTTTATTCCAAGACCCGGGAGGAACATGAGGAGCATTTGAGAGAGGTGTTAGAGACCCTGAGGAGGGAGAGCTTGTATGCCAAGTTCTCCAAGTGTGAGTTTTGGTTGCGCGAGGTGCAATTTCTGGGGCACCTCGCCAGCCAGAACGGGATTCTGGTCGATCCGGCCAAGGTCGAGGCCGTGATGAGATGGGAGGTTCCGAAGTCCCCATCTGAGATTCGGAGCTTCCTAGGATTGGCAGGCTACTATCGGAGGTTTATCCAGGATTTCTCCAAGATAGCCGTGCCCCTGACGCGGCTGACGAAGAAAGCCGTGGTCTTTCGGTGGGGACCCGAGCAGCAGGCTGCATTTGAGACGCTGAGGCAGAGATTGTGTGAGGCGCCGATCTTAGCCCTGCCAGAGGGCGTAGAGGATTTCGTGGTTTATTGTGATGCGTCCATTTTTGGGTTGGGCGCGGTGCTGATGCAAAGGGGGCATGTCATTGCTTACGCTTCGAGGCAGCTCAAGCCTCACGAGGCGAACTACCCGACGCACGATTTGGAGTTGGGGGCGGTGGGTCCGTGTGTAGCACCTGGTTTCCGGTATGTGAATTTTATTTGAGCATTGCCCTAATTTAGCCTTAGACTCGGCGAGTCATAGGGTCCGACTCGCCGAGTAGGGACGAGACTCAGGACACGTTTTAAGTAGGCGACTCGACGAGTCCACATCCTGGACTCGGCGAGTCACCGCTGCGGGATGAAACCCTAAGTTTCAAGGGTTTGCACCCTATTTAAACTCTCATTCCGCCCCAACTCGTCCCCATTCACCCCCAGAACTCCCCCTACATCGTTTTCCCTTGTTTCCTTGAGAGTTTGAGGTGTTCTTGGTGTGTTCTTGAAGGTTTTGAAGAGTAAGAGGAGTAGATCAAGAAGAGGAGAAGGAGATCAGCCATCCTTGTGTCATTTCAACATTTCCTTTGAGGTATAACCCGTTTTCCCCTTGATTCTATGCTTAAAACTTCATTTGGGTCCTTCTTGGTCAATGCCCCAAGTTTGCATGTGCATTATATGTCGTAATAAGGCGTTTGGCCTTTGGATCTATGCAAGATTGAGCTCCAGGAGCTCAGATCTGTTAGCTTTTTGGCCCCATGAGGCTTGTTAGCCCTAGATCTACCCTTTTGAGACATTTTGAGCCTTATAATCCATATTGGTGAATATCCACACGTAAAGTTGGAAACTTTACGTGTGATTCGTGTCCTAGAAGTCCAGATCTATGAATGGCATGGACTGGAACCGAGCAAATCGGTATATTTAAGGAGTGCATGGCGGCGACTCGGCGAGTCGCATAGGTGACTCGGCGAGTCTGGTCGCGAGTCACCGATTTGGTCCCTTCTTCATGTGTCGAGTTGTGCCTTGAGTCACGGGGGGTGACTCGGTGAGTTGGGAGCTGAACTCACCCATGTTAGGACTCGGCGAGTCAATGCCCTGACTCGGCGAGTCCAAGGCAATCTTCATAGCTCAAGAACAGACTCGGCGAGTTGTTCATACAACTCGGCGAGTCTTAGCATAAAGTGTTCATCGGATGAAGATGAACTCGACGAGTTGTTCATACAACTCGGTGAGTAGGATGAAGGTGTTGAATGACAGTGAGAAGGTGAACTCGTCGAGTCATAGCCCGACTCGACGAGTAGAACCAGGGACCCAGGACATCGGTTTGCTAGGGACTCGGCGAGTGGTGATCCACTCGGCAAGTCGGGTCAACTGAAAATTGACTCCAGCTTTGGCTGAGAGCTAATCCAGGGGTAAAATGGTCATTTTACCTAAAGGACAGTTAGCAGTGTTTGATTGAGTATGTCGTGGAAATTGCAGCCGGAGGACTCCCGGAGCAGCAGCAGCCAGTTAGTTCCCGATCAGTTCAGCAGCTACTTTGAGGTGAGTTACCTTCCAGTAGTAGTGGGTCTAAGGCCACAATGTCGACCCACCAGTAGGAGATGTATGATAGATGATTGTCTTTGTGATATCATCTAAGTTTGCTATTACCTGACATGTTATATGCTAGCATGATATATTGTATGTGATAGTAGTAGAGTTTGGTTGTTAGGACCGAAGGGTAGTCAGACACCCCAGATACGTCTGACAGTATGTGATGATATGTATGCGTGCTGGCTTGTTACGTTATATGTGATCATAGTAGTAGGGGGGTGAAATAGTCCCCGAGGATCGGTTGTTAGGACCGATGGGTAGGTCAGCACCCCAGAATGGCTTGACATGGGTAGGTCGGCACCCCAGAATGGCCGTACCGGGTAGTCAGGCACCCCAGAATAGCCTGGCAGTATGTATGTTATGTGTTTGTATGGTATGCGGTACGTTGGGGGAACTCACTAAGCTTTGTGCTTACGTTTACAGTTTTGTTTTCAGGTACCTCTGCATCGAAGGGGAAGGAGCCGGCGCGGTAGCGGCACGTCATACACACACTCTTCGGTTTCCGCATTTATGAGATTTACTGGGATTGTACTCTGATATTTTGATGGGATGTACGGTTTGGCTTTTGAGAACATGGTTGCAATGTGTTATGGTGTGAACAAACAATGTTTTTTATTTAAACAATGTTTTTATTTATTAATGTTTTCTAAAGTAATATCTTAAAAATGAAATTTTCGGACGTAAAAATTGGGTCGTTACACCGTGCACCCAAACTCTGTGAACCCTCAGGTTCTAACTCTAGGAACCTTCCGGTTCCAACTCTATAAACATGCACAGCATAAATCACATAGAAGTAATGCAGTACAACACATCACGTACATATAGCATACAAATACTCTGATCACATAACTCTGGTTACCTACTCAAGGTAAAGTATAGTTAGAAGACTCACCTGGCAAGCAGAAAGCAGATATCCCCACACTTGAATCTCGAACTCGCCACCGCCTAATACGTAAGGCAAATACTCTCATGAATATAACTCTCGAGACTAGAATCAATCCTCTCATAACACCCTCTTAAGGGTAAAAGACTATTTTACCCCTCTCTTGGCCCAAAAGCCACATCGCTGACCGACCCTAAAAGTCAACGGCCAACCCTTGGTCAAAATCAAAGTTCTCAGTCTAAGTCAACCCCTGACTGACCCTACTCGCCGAGTCAGCCCTGTGACTCATCGAGTTCCCATAATCAGAACTTCACTCAATCTGCGACCTAACTCGCCGAGTCACCCCGAGACTCGCCGAGTCCAACAACTCTGAGTCCACTCGCACACAACTCACCGAGTCATCCCTCGACTCACCGATTCTCGACTCAACCAGAGAATATCGGGACCCTTCGACAAGACTCGCCGAGTCCAAGAACAGACTCGCCGAGTCTAAGGCTATCATCAACCTACTCGCCGAGTTGTTCTTCCAACTCGCCGAGTCCCAGCTCATCTTCAAGCAACTCGTCGAGTACACCCATGTGACTCGCCGAGTACCACCGGTCTGAATCCATTCAGAAGCATTCCAGGCCATGCAACTGCTCCAAAACATAGATCCAGTCTCCTACCACTCATCCATCACGTAAAGTGGCAAACTTTACGTGAATCCAAAGAGAACTAAGCCGTTTGCACATTGGGCTAGGGTTTGGGACATGTAAGCTTCACTAAACACTCCAACACAGGGACTTTCATGCTCTCTGATTCTTCTCCCTTCCAGATCTGAGGTAGCAACCTCAGATCTAACCTCTAGACTTCCCATTTCATCCATAGACAAATTCTCACAACCCCAAAATCAACATAACAACAGCTCAATAACGAGATATTACCTCTAAGTGATGCCCCAATTGCAATGCAATTCGAATCCAAGCAAAGCCCCTTGCTCCAAGCCTTCAATCTCCCAAAATTCCTTCAACAATTACTTCTCCAAGCTCCAATCCACTCAACAATGGTGCTTCTCCGTGATTTAGGGTTTTCTGGGGCTCAAGGGGTGATAAAGAGGCTGGGAGGAAAACATAATGATCTTTATATAAGGCTCAACCCCGAGAATTAGGGTTTTCTCCACTCAGCGCCTATTCGCCGAGTCCATTACACTGACTCGCCGAGTCGGCCACTTAACACGCGACCAAGTTGCGACTCTACTCACCGAGTCCGCACATGGACTCGCCGAGTCACTCTTTCCCAATTTACTCTTTTAGCCCTTCAACTCTACTCTTGATATTTCGGGATGTTACACCATGCTTCAATGTTTTGGTCATATCTCAAGTTCTGGAGCTCCGATTGACATGAGTAAAGAAATTCCTAGAAACTAGACAAGATTTTATACAACTTTCGTGGAAGATGAAGGACGCCTCCAGGAAGATTGACCATGCTTCAATGTTTTGCTTCAATTTTTGGTCATATATTATGTTGTTTTGACCACCAAAACTTGCATGGAAGATGAAGGATGCATTCAGGCGTCTAAGACATCCCCTAGGACGTCTTGGCGTTTTAGGAGCGTCTCGTGTTGGAACGGTGTGCTTCGGAAAGCATAGCATTCAAAGATGAATGTCCTAGAACTTGTCTAAGACGTCTGATGTTTTTGGCCATTTTTTAGTGTATTTCAAGGACGACAAAAGGCATGAAAAGACGTACAAAGAACACTTGGGCGTTATACACGACGTCTAAGACATCTCTTAGGACGTCCAACATCCCACATAGCCCGATTTCATTATTTTTTGTCACACACTATAAATAGGAACTTATGCATTCATTTTTAGGGTTACCACCTCCAATTTTCAGAGTTTTTCCTGCATTTTTTAGGCTTATAAAATCCTTGGAAACATTTGGAAACACAAATTCATTCCATTTTAATCCGGATTCAAGGCAAGATTTGATACAATTCATCATCAAACAATATTTGAAGAGCATTCAACGGGTGATTTTCATCAATTCTAGTATTTTCAAAAACGATTATTTCTTCCCAAGGTTTATTTGTTTCGTACTTTGATAATCATTAGGCTACATTTGTTTGATGATTCTAAGTTTAATTATGAATTATATTATGCATTACATTTATTTTCATCCAAGTTAGTGTTTTTATGAACTCAATGGAAGGCTAAATCATTAGGATTACTTTCGGGGATGTTTAGGACTTTTGGACGAATACACTTGATTATTACTTAGTTCTAGTTAATTTCAATTGTTCTTTTATGTTTCATATGATAATCTTTTGGTAACAATGATTGAAATTGAGTTGTATGAATTTGTTTGATTTCATAACTAAAATAGTGCATTGTCAATTCACCGATTGTTCCAAGTTTAAGTAGTTTAGGAACAAAGACAATTGGTTGAATCCACATGTATTATTCCAACTTGTGATATTAAATTTTAATATTGTAATAGGTAGTTACAAGACACTTTATTATCATTTCACTCATTGTTCTTAATCCAAATAGACATAAAGAGTAAGACAACTAGTTGAATGAACATATTGTGTACCCAAAATTATGTGTTGCAAGATCATAAACCCCAATTACATGTAAGTAATTGAACTAGGATTTTAGGGAAGAAAGTGTGTGAATCTAAATTGTCCGACAACCGAACCGGAAGTACCTTATTTTTCTCATTTAAAGTTTTGTTTTAACTAATAAAGTTTCAAGTATTTGATTTGGTTAATCTTTGTTTAAACCTTTTTGTCACGATTACAAGTAATCTATTTTCCATTGATTATTTTGATACATAGTTTGACAACGAACTCCTTGTGGATTCGATCCGACTTACCCTGTCTATGTAGGTTAGTTGGTTTATTTTTTATTGATACAACCGCATTGAACACTTTTAAAATTTACAAAGACATAAACATGAAAATGTTAAAGTGGTACATCCCATTGTTACTATATATAGAATGATCGACAATATCAAAATTATAAAAATCTATTATTGATTACATAAAATGATGGTTATCAAATTGGCGATTAATGTGTTATTACTTTCTTTTTTCAAAACTTTTTTGTTTACTTACAACTTATATTTTTAATTAAATAATATTTATTATATATTATGAAAATGAAAAAATATCGAAATGTATCGTTCATGCTGTGTCTGTATATATACATTGCAAATGAACAAGATGAACCACCACCCTTCCCTCTATTCAAAACTTTATCATCATGTTATCATCATCAAACTCTTATAGAATGAAGCATGATCATAGTCTTCTCTCTTTATCCAGGACCAGTTCCAGCAAAATAGCCCCATCAAATTACATCACCTGCACTGCATTTATCGTTGACCCCTTTTCCATCAACGATAACAAACCCCTTGTCGGAAAAAGTTCTCCTCTATCATACAGCCGTTTATCCAGAACCCGCACTGGAATCTCCACACTTATACGCTCCCTTCTAACCATCATATCAATCCCTGCAATCATTCCCACCTTCCGGCGGCTAAGCTTGCCGATTCAGCTGTCACCAACGCCGTCGCTCGGTCGAAAAGTCACCGGAACTTTGTTTGGAAACCGGAGAGGACATGTCAGCTTTGCAGTGCAATTTGACCCACGATCCGCACCAGTACTGATCATTGAACTATCGATATCTACGGCGGCGCTCGTTAAGGAGATGTCTTCAGGGCTAGTACGGATCGCGCTTGAGTGCGAGAAAAAACAACACTCTAGGTTGTCTGGTCGTCGGGGAGAGATCAAGCTGTTCAACGAGCCCACATGGATGACGTACTGTAACGGAAGGAACTGTGGGTACGCGTCGGCAAGGGCGTGCTCGGACTCCGATTGGTATGCACTGAGCACGGTGCAGAGCGTCTCTGTGGGAGCTGGTGTTCTACCAGTGTTGGAAGGCGGCAGAAAGAGCAGCGCCGGAGGAAGTTGCGGAGAATCGGAGGGCGAGTTCCTGTACATGAGAGCGAGGTTTCAGCGAGTCGTGGGGAGTCGTGACTCGGAAGCTTATTATATGATGAACATGGATGGAAACGGAGGGCCTGAACTCAGTATATTTTTACTTAGAGTATAATTTAAAAAATCTAGTATAATTTGATGGCGATTGTGTTTTTGTGATACATGTTATTTAAATTTTTTTCATGTATTTGTCTACCAATGGAGACTGGAGAGGTAAGAATCCTTATAAAAATTTATAAGTGAAATCTCACTAGAAGCCATTATTAGACTTGTATGGAGGGATGCCTAGGGGTAGCATTTACCCTTTTTTACATGTAATTCTGTTTACATTTTGCTATTTACGTTTTAAGTAAAAAAATTATTTTCTCTTAATCCTAACTTTATTATAGTTTAGTCCTAGATTTCTATCGTTTATGCTCGGTTATGTTTGTTAAATTAGCTTTTTTGACAGATAAGTATAAATAGGCACAATCTATTATAAAATATATAAAAATTAAAAATTGGTGGATGAATATCCACAATTCCACACATGATAGTATTTTTATAGGACTCGTAAAAGAATAACCGAGTTTCCAAAAAAAAAAAAAAGCTAGACAAACGTGTTTAATATTCGTTTTAAAAGATCTGAACTAATCTACAGTAGTTCATAAACAACTAATGTAAACTAAGGATGAGAGTGAAGTGAGAAAAGTATAACATATTCTAACACATGCAAAATAAAATGATGAATGTATCTTATTAGTGACATTTTTTGTTGATTAAATTTAGTATTGATAGTTATTAATAAAAGGAAAAACTTCATAAAAATCTTTTTTTATATATTTTTTTATTTAATTAAATCCTAAAAATGAAATCTATATTCAATTTGATTTTTTATTTCCGTCAACAGATTATCCAACTTTTAAAAATTACACTTTTAGTCTAGATTTTGAATTTTATTATAAATTTGATTTTAAATTTAAACTTTTGGTCCGGATTTTTTTTAAAGTTCATTCTAATTTTGTTTTTTATGTTTTCTTTCAAAATTTTGATTCGAATATTTTTGTTAGTTGTATAAAATCATATTTATACGAAAAAGACATATTTTCATGTAAAAAAAATTTTCTATATGAAAACCATTTTTTTAAAACATTCTTTTATCCAAAATACTTATATAAAAGCCTTCTTTTTAAAACATTTTGTACGCAAAATACATAGTTATAAAAAAACAATTTTTTTATACAAACACGTTTTCATAGTAAATGTATTTGTATATATTTATGTATACAAACATGTTTTAATAAAAAAAAAAAAAGATGTTTTTATACAAACACTTTTATTTAAAAAGTGTGTACGAACACGTATTTATTCAAACATATTTTTATACAAACACGTTTTTATACAAACATGTTTATATATATATATATATATATATATATATATATATATATATATATATACACACACACAAACACACACAAACACGTAATTTAAAAATATGTAAATACGTTTGTATACAATCACGTTTTTATACAAACACTAAAGTCCCAACTTCCTAATTGTGCCCAAAACCCCGCATGGGCCTAATTCTAATAAGGCCCAAGGCTTAGCATGGCCCACAATCAGAAGGCTAATGGCCTAATAGGGCCCAAAGCTCTTCTAGCACAAAAGCAGCCCAAACCGAGAAAATCAACCTAAGTCAACGACGGTTGAGTACGCCCGGCGTACTCAGGCTTACGCCTAGATTTATACAAGAATTTCTAGTATGTGTTGCGCACGAGATGGGTATGCCCAACATAGTACCAGGCGAGCCATGATCAGGGACCCGGCAGTGTACACACAGCGTACACATACGTACGCCCAACGTACATGCCCATTAAGCACTTTATTGTTAAGTTCTTAATACTTGCAACAAAAAGCCTAAACTTCAAATCCAAGTCTAATCATACGTCTTAAGCCATAAAGGCATGAGCTTGGAGCCTTTGCATGGCTTAAAAGGACCCAAACCTCACTTTTAGCATTCTACTTTCACTATAATGACCTAAACTCATGCATGGTTGATCCACAACCATCAAGATGCTAATTTTATGGACTTAGGACCTCAGAAACATCAAGAGAAGCAACTCCTAAATTCTGTAGTGAAAGGAATCCACTAGATCTCATCATATGACCAAAATAGGACCAAAACTTCATAAAGACTAGATCTAAGCGAACAAGGGTCAAGTTCTAAGCTTTATACCTCAATGAAGTTGGGAATGATGTGAGAAATCTGGATCTATAAGTTCTCCTTTGATCCAGGCTCCTTCTTCCAAGTTCTTCTTCTTCAAGTCTCACCAACACATACTAAAATACACACAAGAGGGATTTAATCTCTTCAAAAGGGTTAGGGTTTCGAAATGTGACTCAAAGGGTTGTAGAAGCTGAGAAATGAGAGATCCAAGGTTCATAATGTTGTTTAAATAGGTTACAAACCCTAAAATTTAGGGTTTGTCCCCTACATACAAACACCCCGTGTACTACAAGTCTGTCGGAAATGGCAAAACTGCTCCCTATGGACCAAATATGCAAAGTATTAACATACCAAGGGTCAAAAATGAAAATATCTTGAATCGGGTGTTACACTTTATGACTTCCATGGTTAGAAAAGGTCCAAAAGCCACAACCCCAACTTATTAATCCATTAAGACATCATAACAGAAGGACCAAGATCACATTTTTATGGTTCTAACTTTATCCATTAGAATGGTCCACGCAACCTAGATCTAGTCTTTTAAGTTTCAAAGGGACCAAAAGTGCATCTTTCTTACTTAATCCATTAAGTCCAAGTTTCCAACCTTCAAATTTGAATTAAATTGTTATTTAGATGGATGAATTTTTCAACTTTATCCTTAACAAGGTCACACACTTTCAAGATCTAAACTTTATGCATTAAAGTGAACAAAAGCTCATAACATCCAAAACTAGTTAGATCTAACAAATGCATCATTAAGATTCAAGCTTTATACCTATAGAAGAAAGATTATGGCGAAAAAAGGTCAAGATCTACAATCTTCAATGCAACCAACACTTCTCCATTGAGCTCATTCTTCTGCAAGTTGCACCAAAAACACTCTAATGCACTCAAAAACACCTTCTTTTTTCTCACAAGGCTCAAACTAGAGTTAGGGTTCCAAGGAAGTGATGGGTTTTGAGCACTCTAACAACCTTATGGTGCACATGCAACCCTAGATGCTTTGGATCTATGTTTTCTCTAATTATACATGCAAGTTGATTTTCCAAAGCTGTGACATCCCCATTTTCACGGCCAGAAAAGACCAATTGTGTTTATGTTTTATAAAAATCAGAGTACCTCTTTTAGTGAAAATGTTGCGGAATTGGTTCTCAGTAAAACATGATAAATACGTTATCAAAGCATTTCCGAACAAAAGTATTTTTATTCATTTTAAAACATTTGGGATATCATCGTCAATACAGAAACATAAGCATAAACAGAACTTACATTCATTATCACTAGTGATATATATCTCCTTAATCCCTCAGTGTAATTTAACTTCATATAGACACCTGTGATACAAATAAAATGAGTGGGTCAGGTTGGGATACCTGGTGAATACATAGGGTTTTCAACCCACAATAATACAATTATTATGTTCAATCATCAAACAATAAACCCAATCCCCATTATCTTCTTAAGGATTTACCCTAAGAATCAGCTACTCCTCGTTTATTCATTCCTAAGGATCATCCTAAGGAAACAGCACGAAGTCTATCGTTGCCAATGACACAGTTTTCAAGCACAGCTGCTAATATTATCACTTAGGAGCAACTGCTAGAATTGTGACATTCTCTATGAGGCGCTTCTACCAGTATTATCGTTTAAACGCTACTGTCATGGTTATATTGTTCTCTATTAGGCACAGTTGTCGATATTATCATTAGAACGCAGCTGCTAGGATGTTTATCGTAGATCTAAAACATCTACGGATTTTGGCGCAGCTGCCCGTGCTCATCTATAGGGTACTAGGTCCATTGCTACCAATGTACACCTATAGGGCACTAGGTCCATACTACTAATGTTCCACTATTTTAGCCTTCATCCCTCATCATTCATCTATCCATGTTTTACCCAACATATTTTGTAGATATAAAATACATATACAGTTTAAATCATTTAAAACATGTATAAAATCGTTCATCCAGCATAGACAACAAGTATTCAGACAATATGAACACATAACACGTAATTTATATAAAATACTTCATATTTATGTGTAAGATGAAAGTAACTATGCACTCACTTGTTAAGGTGGTAACTCGACACTCGAACAACACTTCGTTACTCTCAAGACAATTTTCCTCGGACAAAACCTAGTATCATTATCACTAAAGTTTAGTCTAATATTCACCGAGACTAATTAATAGTCTAGCTATTATTACTATTATATAAGCATTAAAAAATACTTATATAACTCATAATAATAACCCAAGCACTTATTATAAGTTCCTAATAACGTTACTATAATTAAATAAAAGCTATATTAAAAAATAGCGCAGACGTAGCTCACTTACTACGGGTTTTCTGGAAAACCGGGCTTCGCTTGGAGCAGCATTTCCAAACCAAAAGACCCTTTTTCTTGGGACTCCGGGAGCCTCGGGGCTTCTTTCGGGTGCTAGGGGGTTTACCTAGGGTTTTAGGGGGTTAGGGTAGGCTAGAGAGAGAAACTAGTGAGAGAAAGAAGGTTTGAATGGTGTGAGAAACGAGTTGCCTCAGGCCCCTTTTATAGGCACCAGCTGTGGAGTACGATGGGCATTCCTACGAGGGTACGCGGGCGTACCTCGTACGCAGAGTGCTCAGGCCTTACATTGCGCGTTCGTATAACCACTTGTCCAAGCCTCCCTGGTTCGACGTGGACCTTCCGAAGCCAAGTCAAATCCGAACGTGGGGCGTTCCTTCTTGTACGCGTTGTGTAGTGAGCCAGTTGTCACCCATTCGAAGCGAGTAGATGATCAGGAAGCAACGGCCGAGATACGCCCACGTCATCACTCCCTCGCAAATTCGTATTTTTCTTTCCCAACTTCTAAAACTCGTAACTTTTTCATATGAGCTCCGTTTTTGACGTTCTTTATATCCATGCGTAGGCAGGAACATACTCTACAACTTTCATTTAGACTTCGTCGGCTAATTTTGATTTATTTCAAATTTTATGTTTTTAACAGGCCGGGACAAGATTGGTCCGTTAAAAATCCATAACTTCTTCATCCGACGTCCGTTTCCATCTGTCTTTTTACTATTACGCTACTATTAATGAGATCTTTTATTCTCGTTTAGATTGTGTTGGCTAGAAACCGCTTGATTAAATATTCGAACTTAGGGTTGTACACTAATAAGTCGAAACTTCAAAAAATCATAGCTTCCTCATACGAAATTAGATTTGGGAGTTCTTTTTATGGATGTTCTCGGTTTAACATATTCTACAACTTTTGTTTAGGTTGCTAAGACTAAAATTCACTCTATCTTAAATTCACTATTTACGCTTCCCAGTATCGTGCCGGTTCCGTCGCGAAACTTCGACGAGCCATAACTTCTTCGTTATAACTCGGATTTCGGCATTCTTTATATCCCTGGAATCCTTTTGTCGACCACTACAACTTTATGTAAAGATATTAGCTTATCTCACCCTTTAATTTTGACGCTCCTTGTCTCTAAATGACTAGCCCAGATCTACGGGCATTACTAGAGCATTCATCCTAACTAGCATACATTTGAACAAAATAACTAGTTAGATAACTTACCTCTTAATAGTACTTGTAATCTTGTCCTTCAAAAGCTTTAGCACCTCAAATGTGGTGCCTCTAATGTGTCACAAACACCAAGTGCAAAAGGAGGCTTGAGAGAATAAGTTGCTTAGCTCAAAATCAATATTAAACTCTAAGAATGATAGGTGTAACCGATTTTGGCTCTAGGGATGTCAATTTATAGTGTGGTAAGTTCTAGGGTTACATCGATGCAAACCCTAATGCACCATGACTCTTCATCTTACTTAGGCTCCGTGAGTTAACCTCCATGAACTATCCATGTTGATTTAGCCCATCCAAATAACCATGGATCTTGGCCACACTATAAGAATCACTGATTTACCAAATCAGTCCCTATATATTTAATCAGTATCTTTTGATCACTAAATTAATTCTTGATCAATACTAATTAAATAATGTGATTTCATATTAATATATTATGCTTGTAATATATTAACAAATCACAAATAACCTTATTCTCAAAAGTCCATCCTATCAAGTTGCACTAGTGAAGGCAACCCAAAAGGACCATGCTACTCTCGGGTCAAGTACATACCAATTATATTTATGGGCTTAGACACCTAATCCAACAGTTTCCCAATTGGATAAGTCTAATAACTATAACTACATGTATGACTCAAACCGACTAGCAATCGTAGCTCTTAAAAGCCGTTGTCGAACCTTGACCCAGTCAGTGACGCGCCCTTTAGATAAGGGATCATATAATTCTCTGTTCTTGAAGATATCAGCCGAACAAATACATGGAACAATATCATACTTATTGTCTAGCAGTTTTTTTCTCAATTTCTGATTTGTTTGACAGAGAACATAATTGAACACATCAATTTAGTCTTGATTGGTCCCGGCACATAATTCAAAACAAAATCATCAAGGTGCCCAAGATATCGCTTTTAATCATCCAAGAATTAAAAGGAACAGACAAACTTCGATATTATATGCTTGTACTAACTATTTATCAAATCATACACAACAGTGTGTTTTATAACATCAAGTTTCTGATGCATTTTCGCACTATCAATTTACAACCAACTCATAGTGAACAACTCATATATCTTGGTTTAAAGACTTATATGATATTATCATCTCACAATCACTCGTGATAAATTCCATGAATTGATTCAAGTGAGCGTGGATTTAATCCAATACTCAGACCTTATGAGCACTCATGAATGTTGTAGCAAACTTTTGCTATGTGTAACACACTTCATACAATCTACAAGCCAAATTCATGACAGTCTTGCCTCAATACCTACTTCTAAAGTATGATCGACGGTGGATAGTTTGAATCATATAATTATTCTGGAAGTCAAAACATGCGAAATGAAACAATAGTAAACAATTGACACGATATAGTAACTTTACTCATAAATAAAAAAACACATTTTATTTAATCATCAAATGGCAATTAAATTTTATCTATTACAAGTTTCAAGATAGCTATCTAATTATTAAAACTAATATCATCATTCAGCCCAATATGCCTCGCATGCTGAAAATGATTAACCCTACTCAATCCCTTTGTGAGGGGATCTGTTGGGTTCTCACATGATGATACCCTTTTAACCAAGTATTTCTTCCACCCGATGTCTTATGAAGTGATATTTCCTATCGATGTGTCTGGATCTGCCATGATCCCTTGGTTCCTTGGTTAAGGCAACCACACCCTTATTGTCACATAAAATATCCATAGGATCTGTTATCGTTGGTACAACCCGAAGGTCTCCGATGAAGTTCTTCAGCCATATCGCCTCCTTCGATGCTTCTCTTGTTGCTATGTACCCTGATTCGCATGTTGAATCAGCTACAGTCTCCTGTTTGGAACTTTTCCAAGCTATCGCTCCTTCATTCAGGGTAAAAACCCATCCTGACTGAGAGCGGAAACTATCTCTGTCGGTCTGAAAGCTGGTGTCACTATACCCTGTGACTTTTAAGTCATTACTCCCACCAAGCGTAAGAACCCAGTCCTTAGTCCTGCGTAGGTACTTAAGAATATTCTTTACTGCACTCCAGTGAGCCTTACTAGGATTCCCTTAATATCTGCTGACCATGCTCAAAGCAAAGGCCACATCAGGGTGAGTACATGTCTTAGCATACATGATCGAGCCAACTGCGGAAGCATATGGTACTCGACTCATCTCAGCTATCTCAACCTCTGTACTTGGACTCTGAGTTTTACTTACTTTGGTATTGCCTAGGATGGGTAAGTCACCTTTCTTGGAATTCTCCATGCTGAAACGCTTCAGCACCTTGTCTAAGTAGGTACTTTGACTAAGTCCAATTAGTCATTTACCCATGTTTCTCAATATCCTTATCCCTAGGATGTAAGCAGGTTCTCCAAGGTCCTTCATAGCGAAACACTTCCCAAGCCAGGACTTAACCTCCTGCAAGGTTGGAATGCCATTTCCTACGAGTAGTATGTCATCCACATATAACACAAGAAAGATAATTGTACTCCCACTAGCCTTGACTTACACGCAGGACTCATCCTCGCTTCTTGAAAATCCAAACTCTTTGACTTTCTCATTGAAACAAAGATTCCATCTGCGAGATGCTTGTTTCAATCCATAAATGCATTTCTCAAGCTTACACGCTCTATTAGGGTACTTTGCATTGACAAAACCCTCTGGATGACTCATGTAAACATCTTCAGCCAACTTCTTATTAAGAAAAGCGGTTTTGACATCCATTTTCCATATTTCATAGTCATGAAATGCAACTATTGCTAACATAAACCTTATAGTTTAATCTTCACTACTGGTGAGAAGGTCTCAGCATAGTTAGCTCCATGAGTTTGAGTAATGCCCTTCACAACAAGTCGCGCGTTATATGTGTGTACTTCCCCATCCATGTCGGTCTTCTTCTTAAAGATCCATTTGCACCCGACTGTCTTACAACCTGATACATTGTCAGCCAAGTTCCAAACTTGATTATCATACATGGACTGAATCTCGCTGTCCATAGCCTCTTCCCATTTTATAGACTCGGAGCCTGCCATGGCTTCCTTGTAATTGTTAGGTTCATCCAAATTTACCAGTGTGCTATCACTGATAAATGTATCACCCTCAGATGTTATATGGAAACCATACAACACAGGTGGAACACTAACTCTACTAGAACGCCTCAGAGGTACGAACTCATTAACTGGTTCAATAGGAGTTTCCTCCTCAGGTTGATTGCTAGTGTTTGAGGTTCCTTCACCATTTGACTCTTAAATCTCTTCAAGGTCCATTTGCCTCGCACTGTCTCATTGGCCTATGAGTTCTTTCTCGTGAAAGACTCATCTCCTCGCAACTAAGACAACATTATCATTCAATCTGTAGAAGAAATATCCAAAGGATTTATGTAGGTAGCTGATGAAAATACACCGCTCACTATGAGGTTCGAGATTGTCGTGAATCTTGCGTCTCACGAAAGTCTCGCAACCCCAAACCTTGATGTGTGCTAACGAGGGAACCTTCCATGTCCACATCTCGTGAGGTGTTTTTGTAACCTTATTAGTTGGGACTAGATTAAGGATATATATGGCAATCTCTAAAGCATACCCCCAGAATGAGATAGGTAACGAAGCTCGACTCATCATGGAACGCACCATGTCCAAAAAGGTTCGATTGCGCCTCTCAGACACACCATTAAGCTATGGTGTCCTAGGTGGTGTCAATTGTGAAACAATCTCACATTCCTTAAGATAGTCTTGGAACTCGATACTAAGATACTCACCACCCTGATCGGATAGGAACATCTTTATCTTCATGCCTAGTTGATTCTTCACTTATTGTTTAAACTCTTTTAATCATTCAAAGGTTTTTGATTTATGTTTGATTAAGTAGATATAGCCATATCTGTTGTAATCATCAATAAAAGTCACATAGAAGCGGTGAGCATCCCTTGTGGCAGTTCTGAAGGGTCCACACACATTGGCGTGTACGAGATCCAACAACCCTTCATCCCTTTCACAAGTACCAGTGAAGGGTGACTTGGTCATATTTCCAGGTAAACAAGATTCGCAAGTTTCATCCGACCATAAGTTGAATGACTCAAAGACTCCATCCTTTTGGAGTTGGCCTATGTGCTTCTTGTTGACATGTGCAAGACAATAATGCCACAAAAGTGCCTTATCCAAATCATTGGAAGAATCAATGTGCAACACATTATTTCCTAAGTTGTCTACAACCATCACGGTTTCATATACACCATTACAAGGCAATGCTTTAAAGTACAAAATACAATTATAAAAAGCATTAATAGTACCAATTTCTTTATCAAATGAAAAACTAAAACCTTGTTTGTACAAACCATGAAAGGAAATAAGATTTCTCGCCAAATCAGATGAGTAGCAACAATTATTCAAATCTAATTCTAACCCACTACTAATCAATAAAGAATAAACTCCAATCTTGGTGACAAGTGAAACCTTCCTATTCCCCATGATCAAGTTCATCTTCTGCGCTCTAAATCCTTACTTCTTTTTAGTCCCTGCAAATCGGAACAAATATGAAATCCACAACCTGTATCAAGGACCCAAGAAAAAGAATGTGACGAGTTATTAGATAAAATAGTATAAATACATGCATGGGTAGCCTTAACCTTCCCATCTTTGACATCCTGCAAGTATTTGGGGTAACTTCGCTTCCAGTGCCCCTTTTCATGACAATAGAAACACTCTGCTTCCTTAGGAATGGTTAAGGGAGTAGCAGAACCAACTTTGGTCCCACTAGAAGGAGATCCATAAAGATACTTTCCCTTGCAGCACTTGGAGAGAGCCTTCCTCTTCTTCCTTTTCCAATGTCCAATTGCCAAGACAAGGGCAGTAGCAATAGGAGAAGAAACAACAGATTTACCTTTGAGACTACTTTCAGCCATCCTCAAAAGGCCTTGAAGATTGCTAAGAGTGACCTCCTCCTTATTCATATGATAGGTCATACGGAACTTATCATAACATGAAGGTAAGAGTGTAGAATGATATATATGGACAACTCTTCATCGAACTTCACATTCAGCTTCAACAAGCGATCCACAAACCATTGCATTTTTTGCAAGTGGTCCGTGATAGGTTCTCTATCCTTCATCTTTGTTATTATCATGGACTTGATAATTTCATACGTCTCTTGATGAGCACTTTGATGGTATCTTTCCATCAGTTCTTGGTGCATCTCAAAAAGGTAGAAGTCCTCATAGGACTTTTGGAGTTGGTTGTCATAATAGCCAACATGATACAAGACACCTTAGTGGCATACTTCTCATGAGTCCTAAACTTAGCGATCTCCTCAGGAGTAGCAAACGGCTCATCAATTCCCTTAAGCTCTTTGTCGAGGACATATTCCTTGTCCTTGTAACGAGTAACCGTCCCGATGTTCCTGATCCATTCATTAAAGTTGGAACCATCAAAGATAACTCTCCCACATAAGTGTTGGATTAGGTGTCTAAGACCATAACTCTAATTGATATGTACTTGACCCGAGAGTAGCATGGTCCATTTGGGTTGCATATCACCATGACAATTTGATAGGATGGACTTTTGAGAAGAGGTTATTTATGATTTGTTAATATATTATAATTTCTAATATATTAATATGAAATCATGTTATTTAATTGGTATTGATCAAGAATTAATTTGAAATTAATTTTGTGATCAAAAGAGACTAATTAAATATAAGGGGAATTATTGGTAAATCATTCATTCTTAAGGTGTAGGCCAATGATCCATGATTCTTTATGTTGGGGTAAACCAATGTTACAACCCATGGATGATCCATGGGGGTTTAAACCCATGGAGCCTAAGGAATATGGAAGGTCATACACATTAGGGTTTACATGGTGTAACCCTAATCTTGCCACACTATATAAGAAGCCCATTAGCATCAAAAATGGCACACTAGTGATCCTTGGAGCTCCATGAGCCGATTTTGGTTGCAAGAATATTTCTCAAAAGTCATCCTTTTTCCAAATGTGTGTTGTGATTCCATTTGAGGTGCAACACTTGGAGTACTAAGTTCTTAAAGGCCAAACTCAAGAAGTTCTACAAGCCACAACCAAAAGGTAACTCTATAACTCCCTTTTATGATGACTATATCATTTTGTATGATAGTTGTAGGCTTAATGCTTAGGAAAAAAATATTGCATTTAAAATTAGAGAAAACATAGACCCAAAGCATTTAGGGTTATATGTTCACCATAGGATGTTGTAGTATATTAAAACCCCACACTAAGTTCATTAGGGAGAAAGAGCCAGTAGGGTTTGAGCTAGAAGCAGTGTTGGAAGACATCTGAAAAAGAAAGACAAAGTTTAGATTAGATAAGAGTCCTTAATATAACACCCAAATGAAATATTAAGGCTATAACCCAACACAATATTTTACAATTTGGAAGAAGGATGTCGTAATCCAATTGCAAAATATTTAAAGGTAGGTAAATGACGATTTACTAATTTCCACCATGAAAAACAAAATTGATTATTAAGTTTTAATTGGATTGAAATTCCCAGATTTCTTTGAGATTCATTGAA
Source organism: Lactuca saligna (assembly GCF_052625555.1). NCBI lineage: Eukaryota > Viridiplantae > Streptophyta > Magnoliopsida > Asterales > Asteraceae > Lactuca > Lactuca saligna. The sequence goes on along the minus strand of NC_136425.1, from coordinate 23,586,743 downwards.
CTTTTCAATGGCATCTTTAAATCTCGATTATGTCCTTCAAATTTTTGACTGGGATACCGAGGATCACAAACAAGGTGTGAATAACCATGCAAATGTGCTTGGTACACTCGATGTTATTTATCACCTAATCAATGTGTCGGGTTAACCACACATGCTCCATTGATATATGACAAACATCAAGCTACCCTTTGCCACCCTTACCAGTCCAAGTTAATGTGTCGGTTAACCACATACGCTCCATTAACGAATTAGCAAGGTGCAAAGTGCAATTTCATGGATTAGCATCAATTTCACAGTTTCCCTAAAGTAACTAAGATTGAGAATTTAATAAAAAATTTAGTTACTTTATAATTATCATTATACTTTTAACGAGAATTAATATCCTATCCTACCCATTCGGCTAACGACCCTCCACCAGTCAAGGAAGTGGTAGGTGAGAGTGGACACCCATTAAACCACCATTTTATATGCAATAACCTTATACCCCCTTATAGACCGGCTTCGTGAATGAGTCTTACTAATGGCAAGACTGACTTGTCTTACATATATATAATTATTAGACTTTTAATATTATAATAGTATAAGGGTTGGATTTTAAACATTTAAAATTCTAGGGTTTGGAATTAAAGTATTCTTAAGTGTGACTTTACAAATTCCAAAACTTGAGGGCATGTTTTGAAACTCTTTAAAACTTTTCATTTCCATAACTTATGAGTTTAATGACTTTTAAAGAAAAAGACTTTTCATTTTCTATAACTCGAGGACAAGTTATGGAATCCATTAAAGGCATTTAAATCAATATATTAATTAACAAAATAATCAAATAATTTATCTAAGATCTAGTTAAAATCACAAGTCAAGATAATTCATATCAACAATTTGCAAGAAATTAGCTTAATCATATAAATTAATACAAATCTTGAAATTTTGACAATTATCTTTTGTTTGGATGAGCATGATCACTACCATATTAAGAAAACAAATATCATGTTTCAAAAAAAAGCAGTTTGCGGTAATGATCATAATCCAATTGTGGCAAAAAACTTGAAATCCAGCACCCAAATCCATCAACTTGACGAGTGCATGAACCTGACTCGTCGAGTTGGTCTATAACTGAGTGGACTCGTTGAGTCAGCCAGTGGACTCGACGAGTTCATCAGTCAGAAGCCAAAAAATCAATTTTTTTCAAGTTGGAAAATTAATAAGCATCAAGTATAACGGAAAACAATCCTAGGCATTGATACCACTAATGGGTTTTGAGCACTCTAACAACCTTATGGTGCACATGCAACCCTCGATGCTCTGGAACTATGTTTTCTCTAATTATACATGCAATTTGATTTTCCAAATCATTCATCCTAACTAGCATACATTTGAACAAAATAACTAGTTAGATAACGTACCTCTTAATAGGACTTGTAGTTCTTAAACTTCAAAAGCTTTAGCACCTCAAATTTGATGCCTCTAATGTGTCACAAACACCAATTGCAAAAGGAGGTTTGAGAGAGTAAGTTGCTTAGCTCCAAATCAATATCAAACTCTAAGAATGACAGGTGTAACCGATTTTGGCTCTAGGGATGTTTATTTATAGTGTGGCAAGTTCTAGGGTTACATCCATGCAAACCTTAATTGTAGCACTCAGTTCCTTGTATGTATTTTATTTAAGGTAAATTTTCATTTTTGGCCTAGGACTCGGCGAGTTGAAGGCCCAACTTGTTGAGTAGGAGCGGGTTTGGACGAGACTTAAGTGACGGACTCATCGAGTTGGCGGCCAGACTCGACGAGTAGGCTCTGACTGGACAAAAACCTAATCTGAGGGTTTGCACCTTATTTAATCATCTCTTTCAGCCACCACTTGTCCCTATTGCTCCCAAAGACCCTCCATAGCAAACCCTAAGTGTTGTGGTGCAAGAGCTAAGGCTTTTGAGTGATTTTTATGGGTTATGACCTCAAGGTAGAAGGAAGAGCATAAAAAGATCAAGAGGAGACTGAAGGATCCGAGTTTGGTTCATCATTTGCAGTCTTTGAAAGGTATAAAGTTTGTACCTTGATTTCTTGTTTGTTAGATCCCCTTTTGGGGAAGATTTAGGGCTTTTAAGCCATATGAGGTGACCAACCATTTAAGCCATTTGCAAACATGGTTGGGGGTCAAAACTTCGGATCTAGCACTTGGGAAGAGTCACAAGGAAGATATGGGTTGCTTTTGCACCCAAGGAAGGTCTCATGCAACAAAAGAGCCATTTTAGAACCTTTTTGGCTCAAAAGTCCCATGCATGCATGTAAAGTTCATAACTTTACGTGCTAGATCAAGCTTAGGGGATTGGATCTATCATTTGGACAAGTGTTGTACATCAGAAATCGAGGATTTAGGGTGTGGACTTTATCGACTTGGCGAGTCCGTTCTTGGGACTCGACGAGTCCAAGGCTTTTAGTCTCATATTTTGTGAGGGTCAAAAGAACTCAGTTGGGTGTTAGAAGGGTTGTAGCAGCTCAGAAGGAGGGACCCAACGCTATGGACTTAGTTTTAGACCTGGAGTTCATGGGACTCAACGAGTGCTAGAACAGACTCAGTGAGTCCAAGGCAATCTCCTTATGTTTGAAGATGAACTCGACGAGTTGTTCATACAACTCGGCGAGTCAAGGTTAGGACTTGTTCATCAGATGAAGGTTAACTCGACGAGTTGTTCATACAACTCGGCGATTTGGATGAAGGTTCATTGATGTTCGTATAGAAGCGGAACTCGTCGAGTCGTTGCCAAACTCGGCGAGTCGAGTTATGGATAAGGACGATTAAAGGGTAGGGACTCGACGAGTTGACGACCCAACTCAGCGAGTCGGGTCAACTGGAAGTTGACTTTGTCTTGGACTTGGTTGGGGGTAAAATAGTCATTTTACCCTAAGAGTAGATATCAGATTCTGACTAAGTGTTTTGTAGGGATTATAGTCGGAGGATTTCCGGAGCAGCAGCAGACAAAGGTTTCTCGCGCAGATTATCAGCAGCTACTCGTTCGAGGTGAGTTACCTTCATGTAGGGGTGGGTCAAAGGCCACAATGTCAGCCCACCAAAGAGGAATATTTAGAAGATGATTGTCTTTGTGATAATTATCTTGGTTTGGTTTTGTGCTATGGTCATGAGATTTATATGTATAATATGTTATTTGTATAGTAGGGATCAGTTTCCCTGACAGCGGTCCTTAGGACCGAAGGGTAGGCCAGTACCCGGATATGCCTGATTGTATATTATATCTTGTTGTTGTATTCTAGTTGTAGGGGTGGAATAGTCCCCAGTTACCGGTTGAAAGATACCGATGATAGTTACCGGTTGAAAGATACCGATGATGATTACCGGTTGAAAGATACCAATGACATTTACCATTTGAAAGATACCGATGATGATTACCAGTTGAAAGATATCGATGATATTGTATGGTATGTGATATGATGGGGGAACTCACTAAGCTTTGTGCGTACGGTTTCAGTTTTGGTTTCAGGTACCTCTACGTCTAAGGGGAAGGAGTCGGTGGCATAGCATCGCATCACACACACGCACACATTATTCCGCATAAGACTTTCTGGGATTGTACTCTGATTTTGTAATGTGTTGCTTTATTGACAATGTTATGGTAAAATGTTTTAAAAATTATTGATTCAAAAATGAAATTTCGGGCTTGAATTTTGGGATGTTACACTAATGCACCATGACTTTTCATCTTACTTAGGCTCCATGGGTTAACCTCCATGGACTATCCATGTTGGTTTAGCCCACCCAAATAACCATGAATTATTGGCCCACACTGTAAGAATCATTGATTTACCAAATCAGTCCTCATATATTTAATCAGTCTCTTTTGATCACTAAATTAATTGTTGATCAATACTAATTAAATAATATGATTTCATATTAATATATTATACTTGTAATATATTAACAAATCACAAATAACCTTATTCTCAAAAGTCCATGATATCAAGTTGTATTGGTGAAGACAACCCAAATTGACTATGCTACTCTCGGTTTAAGTACAAACCAATTATAGTTATGGGCTTAGACACCTAATCCAACAGGAAGGGTGTTGGAGAGGTGGAGGCTAAGAATGGAATGAGTTTAGGGAAGTTAAGGAGCTTCAATAGTGCTTAAACCCCAAAAACAGGGTTTAGGTTTCGATCGTATATGCCCAAGGTACTCCTGGTACGCCCAATGTACCAAGGATGCCTAGTACGCCCAACGTACATCATGTATGCCCAACGTACTAGACTAAGCTCAAAACGTTCCTAACTTCTAACAATCATAATTTCTTCATTCCAACTCTGTTTTCAATGATCTTTGTATCCACGGAAATGTATTGAAATGCCCCACAATATTATCTAGATATCTTGGACTAAAAACTTCTTGAACAAAAATCCATATTTCATGCAAGACCCTGACCTATGATTTTCCCTCTTCTACCATTCGGCCCGAAAAACAATTCAAAGGTTAAGATCTCGCAACCATCATTGCTTCCTTCCAAAAGGTCTAAACATTACCTCCTTAAGGCCCAAAGCCTTTACACAATCGACTTCCGGCCCACGACCCTGAAATAAGAAATGACGGGAAATGGGATATTACAATAAATTGGTATTTAGAGTAAAAAAAAATGTTTATTTATAAATAGGTATTTTGCATACCAAAATATTTATAAAAAAAAAATAATAAAAAAAATAAAAAAATAAAAAAAGATTTTCATATAAGTATTTTTCATGAAAAATGTTTTTAAAATAAATGTTTTTATATAGAAAAACAAAGGTTTTTTACATGAAATGTGATTTTTTTTGAATAAATATGATTTTATATAGCAAAAAAAAACATATTCGAAACAAAACTTTGAAAAAAAAATATGTAAAAAACAAAATTTAGGATGAATTTGTAAATTAAAAAAGAAATTGAATATTTGAACCAAAAGTATAAATTTTGTACCAAATTTGTAATAAAATTTAAAATGTGGTCAAAAAATATAATTTTTGAAAGTTAGATGTTCTATTGACCAAGTAAAATAGTAAAATTGATTATAATTTCTAATTTTTGGGACTTAATTGAATAAAAGAAAATATTTATGGACTAAATGCCAAAACATAAGAATTTTTATGGAGTTTTTCCTTAATAATATTTGATAATGGATTGATTGATCTCAAAAGACAATTACATAAAACTATATAGAGAATACTTAAAACGTAATGGCTAAACCCTAAAGGGCTTGAGCCTAAACCCTAATCACTAACATCCCCCTACAGTTTGATCGGGTGGAGACGATTAAATTGAAAAAAAAAACATAAAAAAACATTAAAAAAACATAAAAACTAGATGAAGATAGCGACATTGGTGGTAGTAGAGCTCTAACAATAGCGACTAACATCGACTGCTCGTCAGAGAAGAAGAGAGAAGCAGCAGCAAACATATGTGATTCCGTTGTAGAAAAAGAGAAGACTAGCAGCGGCAATGATCATGCAAACAGCAACAGAGGAGTCTGGAGAAAGATAGCGAGAAAGAAAGAGGGCTCGAGCTACGGTGGGCGGAGCTAATTCCGGCGAGATCGGCAATTGCAATATTAATAGAGAAAGAAACGACTACATATCGGAGGTTGTCTAGCGAAGAAGGTGTCATCGGAGGGAGGAAACAGCGACATCAGAAGGGGCCGAATCGGAAAAGAGATATGAAGAAATGGCCAGTCGAGGAGGAGACAGAAGGCTCAGAGGCAAGGGTCATATGAAAAGGAGGTAGAAGTAGACGAGGCAGTGGAAGAAACCGATGAAAGAACTCTAGTTTGGTGCCAACCGGCTGTTTTATTATTTAAGCGAAGAAGAGAAAAAACATAATGAAGGCAGCTCCAACGAGTATTAGAGAAATTCGTGTAAGGGGGAAGGTGGTGGATGTGGGTTGTGGTCAATAGCAGAGTTTTAACCTAAAGCTCTGATATCATGTTAGATTATCGACTGATTGATTATCAAAAGACAATTGAATATATAGAGAATACTTAAAGCTTAATGGCTAAACCCTAAAAGGTTTTGACCTAAACTCTAATCACAAACAAATAAAGTTATTTTAAATTGAAAAATAAAAAGAATAAAGACACATTTGTGGAGGGGACAAGCCTTGGATTAACTGCAACAAAAAGTCACCGGATAAAATACATACGATTGGTCGCCTCTAAAACCTATCCGGGCGACCTTTGTTTTGTCCCTTCCACATATAGACTTTCTTGTAGTGAGAAAACTTTTGAAATTAATAATAGATGATGTTTAGATGTAAAAATCTTATGATCATTAACATGCTGAAGTAGCAAGTTATTTCTAAGTTTAAGTGTTGTCACTACAACAAATCGTCGATGAAGGTGACAAGGTGTATAACTTGTAATTATTTTAGTTCAACCAATTGTGACGAGATTTGTCGCACTAATCAATTTGATATCATGAAAAATAGGAACTAACATATTTTGATATAGGCGGCATGCCTTCCAAAAATAGTTAGAAACTACGATGGCGTGTTGTTGCTATTATGTTGATTTTTCAAAATGTAATCACTTTTTAATTAGATGGCAAATAAGTATGTTTAATTAATTCATTTTTTTCAATAACCATATATAAATAATTAATGTTGATGATTTTAGTGTTATAAACATATTTTGGTGTATCTCTTATTAATAATGAGATAGGTCGAACTCAATTTACTAAGTTAGTTTGGGGGTGCGGAGTGCACACTCGGTGAGATAAATATGAACTTGGAAATATAGAGGTCTGTAGGCAGCGCCCCTGGGTGCAGGGTTCCAAGGGGCTGCAGCCCCTTGGTGGGGTCTAGGGCAGCATCCCAAAACCTAAATCGATTTTTACTTGGGTATAACTTCAGCCATGCAATTTTCCACCAAAAATCCATTGATGACCTTATCATGATGTAGGTATCGGTTGTGTCCAATAACTACCATGTTTTGGCATCATTTTTGTTTTAACCGATTTTAACCAACTTTTCCTTAAGTAGAATAACTTTTCTTTGGTTTCAGAAAAAAGGTTGAAAATTCATGTATTCGAAATTATATCATAATTTATCTATCTCTCAAGAACACAATTAACAGATATTCAATGTTTCTCTATCTAAATTAGATATGAAATTCAGATTAGTTAATTTTTGGATTATCCCACTTCTGAATTTGTATACCCCAATCGAAACGGACGAATTACAAATTTCAAAAAGTGTTTGATAAACATGATCCTTGAATCCATCAAAGTGTATATTTATTGTTAATCTATCCCCTGATTTTCTAACAAGTAACTAAATCATGTTGTCGCAAAAAAATATATACGTAAAAGAATTTACACTGTCACTATAAGAGTAGCCGATAATAAAACATATTTCTTACGCTGAGTAACGTTTGAATGGAAGTTGATGTAATATGATCAGAAGGCATCGGAAGTGAAAAAGAGTTAATATTCCCATGTCCATGGGCACAAAAAGCCTCATCTGAACTCAACATATTTCTTACGCTGGGTAACGTTTGAATGGAAGTTGATGTAATATGATCAGAAGGCATCGGAAGTGAAAAAGAGTTAATATTCCCATGTCCATGGGCACAAAAAGCCTCATCTGAACTCTGAAGTGGACTTGGAATAATATTGAGAACACAAATATGGGCGGAGTTCAAAAAGAAGAGGATAACAACTTGTATCACATGGAAAGACCATTTTTGTCTTCGTGTCCATTCTAGAAGGGATCATATAATAACATGCACGTACGTATTACTTAAAAAAGGAAAACATATATAGGGGAAGTGAGAAATGTCCGACCACCTGTAGCATGTGGAAAGACCATTTTTTCGAACAACGGTTTATTGACGAGTTAGAAATAAGCTCTTCTCAAAGGTGGAAACTACAAATATGGATAACCCCAGACATTATATTAAGACTAAATTACATGAATGGTCCTTTATGACCATTAAAAAATACCACTGCAAATCCTTTTAAGAAATTTTTAACATAATTGACCATTTTTAGGTTTTAACGCATGATGGGTCCTATTTTACAACCATAAATACCCACCGTGTGCCTTGTTAAACTTGAAAAAGACCAACCATATTAGTCAAAAGGGATAATGATTTGAAAGGGTAACGAACTTTCGATTTTTTTCACATATAATCACTAAACTTTTTTTCGTTATCTATTTGCCATTGAACTATTGAAACTGTTCACATTTTACCCTTATGATCGGCTGTTGCCGGTCATAAGGGTAAAATGTGAACAATTTCAATAGTTTAGTGGCAAATAGATAACGAAAAAAAGTTTAGTGACTAAATATGAACAAAATCGAAAGTTTGTTTCCCTCTAAAAAGTTCAATGACTAAATGTGAATAAACTTCATCTTGTATTATGTTTTAGCAAATTATTTATTTTTATTAAATTGTAGCAACGTTTGTTGATGAAGAAATCTATGAAATAAAAAAAAAAATTAAAAAAAAACCCTGAAAATATATTAAAAAAAACAAAAAACCAAAAGTAACTATATATACCATAAATACTTCATATCTATGTGTAAGATGAAAGTAACTATATATACCATAAAAATCCCATAAATGCTTCCTAACTTCAAACCCAAGGTTTACTCTAGTAAAGCTTCATATTCTCGGCTCTCTGGACCTTGAAGGGTCCAGATTCCTAACTTCAAACCCCAAGGTTTACTTTACTAAAGCTTCATATTCTCGACTCTCTGGACCTAAAATGGTCCATATCTATAACACAAACTTGCAAGAGGGGTTTGAGGCATTCAAAACCCCAAAGATGAAGTGATTCAAGCTCTAACCCCAAAATGGAATCTACACAATAGGGAAGGAAAGGGGTTCATTTTTGTACCTCACAATGAAGCTCCTTGCTTGAATAACTCAGAACAACAACCTTCCTTGGTCGCTCTTGCTGGAACTCTTCTCCTTTCTTGCAAAATCACACCAAAAAGCTCAAGATAACTCTTCCTCTCACTCTACGCACTCAAGCTCGCTAGGGTTCTCACTTATGGGAAAGATAGTCGCAATTGAAGGCCATAAGTGCCTTTAAATATGGCTCGGGACCAAAGATTTAGGGTTTCTGCCAACAGCGCGGACTTGTCGAGTCCATTCACCAATCCGAGTTATCAGTCGCGACCTTACTCGACAAGTTGAGGCGTCAACTTGTCGAGTCTCTCTTCTTAACTCAAAAGAAAAATACTTAAATTATGATACCTGGAAACTTGGATACTACATTTTGTTTTTTTATTTCATAGATTTCTTCATCAACAAATGTTGCTACAATTAAACAAAAATAAATAATTTGCTATAACATAATACAATAGGAAGTTTTTTCACATTTAGCCATTGAACTTTTTAGAGGGAAACGAACTTTCGATTTTGTTCACATTCAGTCACTAAATTTTTTTTCGTTATCTATTTGCCACTAAACTATTGAAACTGGTCACATTTTACCCTTATGAACGGTAACAGGCGGTCATAAGGGTAAAATGTGAACAGTTTCAATAGTTCAATGGCAAATAGATAACGAAAAAAAGTTTAATGACTAAATGTGAACAAAGTCGAAAGTTCGTTACCCTTTCAAGTCATTATCCCTAGTCAAAATGACTCATCATGTTTATTTTAAATCTGAAAATGAATATATATTTCCTCCAACCACAAAAACCATGTGTGTAACTTTTATGTTATATTAATTGGGATTTATTTTTATCCTACAACTCGGGCATTCTATCAAGAACAAACTAATCTACAAATTTGAACATGTGGTATGGAGGTAGGGTCATTACGTTTTATAAGGCGTAACTTATGACGATGATTTAATATACAATTTATAGCTACATATACATATATATATGTCCGCTGCTATTACTTAGTCATGTTGAACACCTTAAATTCATACAAAGGAAAAGAAATCACATAACTTTAAATTTACCAAAGAGCATATAGCCAAGAAGCATAGGAAGTTTTTGGCAAAGTTGTAGAACTTACTATTCGGTGTCTTTTCAGCCAACTGTCGAGTAGCGAGTACTCGAGAGTACTCGGGGAGTACTAGGATTCGATAATTCACGAAGAAATATTTTTAGAGAAATTATTTATATCAAAATCATAAGCTAATTAAAATATCTAACAAAATTAGATACATATGAATACACAAAAATTGAAAAACACACAATGATCTCACTTTGTGAATAATTGTTGAAAATTTAAGATATATATGTAGTAATAATCACACACATGTGTGTTAAAAAATAAATCATTAAGTATATTATACAACACTGCTCGCTTTAATAAGGGGTTAATCAGGGAGTATTCGGATTCTATAACTTGTAACGGTAAGACACCGAATAAGAAGTACTCGGCCAACTTGACGAATTTTACAATACAAGTAAAGAGTTTGTTGTATCTTTTTTTTTTTGAAATAAAGTGTTTATCGTATTGTTTAAGACAACTATATAGATTTAAGGGGTTTGTGATTTAGTCATCCAAAAAAATATAATTATAAATTTATATCATATATATCAAGTTTAGAAAAAATATTATATCAATAACTAATTACCAAAATTCAATAAAAAATAGTGGTTGTTTTCCCGAAAGGTTCAAAAAATGGGTCTTATGAAAAACTCTTGGCATAACACGCACTAACGAGGCTAGATAGATGAAAGGTGAGTTAGCACCTATTTTTATTTATTTTTTTTATAAAAGATTATATATAAATAATAATTATAAACTACCTTAAATATTTTAAATGAACCACATTAATGTTTTTAACAAAAGAAATAGGTGTATAAAAGTTTCTCGAAGCCGATATTTTAGTTTTTCACTTTTTATCTGTTTCATTTAAATAGTGAATAATGTAGTTTTATGTTCTAAACTCGTCAACGATAACGCGTCTTGTTTCGTCTTATCTTGTACCACGCGTAGCATCTCCGCCGTAAAGGTTTTCATGATATAATTCATATCAAATAGATATAATTCTAAAAAGAAAAAAGTATATTTCATCAATCAATTTGATGAAAAAAATAAGATTAATAGACGGTTGGACGGTTATTTTGTTTACATACCCTGATGTGAACCTGTAGATGTGAAGGTAATTTCGGATGTTAATTTATTAGTTACAAACATAACTGATGCTTCTAATATTCAAACTTGACGCAACTCTTTTTATTTGCAAAATATTTTATTCTTATGTTTTATCTGATTAAATATATTTATCATTTAAAAAAGAACATTATTAGTAATTCAAAGTTAAAACAAAATTTCTAACTCTCACAATAAACTATTTGATCTTTTATGAGATGATGGGAAGATTCGTTTTATGATATTTAATCTTATGAAAAGTATTAAACTTATTATGCATGCCTTCAAAATGAATCACTCTAAGAAGATTTACAAATAAAATATGTACACTTTTCATGTTTTTTCTACAACCAAGGCATGTGTCTAGTTTCTTCGACTTCTTTATTTAATTAGACTATATTCATGAAAAAGTGCTATATAAATATTGAAGGAAAGACAGCAGCGTGGAACTGTGGATAAGATATTTTAAGCATAAGGTGCCACCACGAAAATTTTAGATTCTTGTTGTCACTGATTCAAGATCTATTATTTATCTGATTAAATGATATTATGTTTAAATTTTATTGGCAAAACGTAATTATTAGTCTTAAATACATCATTCGTGTTCTCATATCTGTATATTAATACACACACAATTGATAATCTGAATTACAAGTTTTGTAGAACGAGCACATGCTAAATTAATTTATCCTAAGATTTGATGTTTTTATTAAACGATAAACTAATCTAATCCTAAACACCATCTATGTCTCCTAGTGAGACTTGAACCCATGACCTCTCATTTGAGAGGGTCAATCCTTACCGCTAGACTAAAGACCCTCATGTAATTATAATGTTACAGTATAATGGTTATAAAATTAATAAAAATGTTGTAGTAATATTTTTAACGTCATGATTTTATTAAACAATTAGCAAGGTGCTAAAAAGAATTACAAAAAAATAGTTAACTCATTAACTGCATCATTTGACCGGATGTGTTGAGCCCGACACCTAGCTCATCATGTGGTGAGTACATAAATCACGAAGCAGTAAGACAAGAGAAAGGGAAACATAACTCGAGTAAGAGATTTCGAATCCAAGTGGCTTCAATGACTATATTATCCATCCCCTAGTACTAAGCTTCAGGGTTAGATCTTGAGACGACATGTTGACATTTGGAGGCACAAAACAAGAATGTCACCAAGATATGCACACACAAAACCAAAAAAATGGAATAAAAACCAGCCAATCAACATTAGAATAAGAAACCAAACAATCAATATGAGATAAACCAATATGAAGACCATACAAGTTAACATAAGATACGCTTCAGAGTAAGAAAGTATGATTCATATGGGTCATGCATGTAGAGACATACTTGTTGAACTGCATAGGCAATATATGTACGGGTGAAAGTAAAATATTGCAAGGCCCCACCAAAAGTCCGATATGGATTCAGGTCCGAAATGGTCTTGGTTTTCGAAGATAGATGGGTTTCGAGTCCGTAGGAGTACGAAAGGGTTGCACGCGTCCATATCGGCACAATCACTATTCTCTCAAACAAAATGATAATAAGATAGAAAAAGGTTAGAGGAATTGTGATTAGCTGCAATTCCTAGAAATAAAGAAAGAAAGTGATCCTAATTCATAGATAAGGAACTCAGATATGAGTCAAGTCAGGATATGACTCGAGTGATCAAGGCGGTGGAATAAGCGATACGGATGACATCATATACATAAAGAAGCAAGTAGATTGTATGTGAATCATGATGATATGTGAATAAAGAGCTATCAGATCAGCTGTTTTTAAAGTCGATAGACGTGATGTAAATAGTAAAAGGTTGTTACCAAGAACGTAGAGCCTTTTTTAGACCATACAAGACCTTACGAAGCCGACAGACATGGGTTGGCATTTGAGGATGCAAATAACCAAAAGCTTTTTAGATATACAAAACCTTATTGATATTATCATGTAAAAAGACATTTTTCACATCAGGTTGATGGATAGGCCAATGTCAGGAAATGAAAATACTCAAGACAGTGTAAATGGTTGTTAGTTTAACAAGGTTGAATGTGTCATCAAAGTCAAGACAGTAATGCCTACAAGTTGACTTTTAGAGCAATGGAGTTGACAATTATTGTCAAATTTATGATATAAAATACAACTTTTAACATAAGGAACTAGATCCCAAGTGTGATTATTTGAAAGTGTAACGATGAGATTTTCAAAACAAAATTTTCATTTTTCAACAACCAAGTTTATGTAAAAATATTCTTAAAAGTATTCAACAATAGTTATCAAAACATAACATATCCCAAGATCTCAAAAATCAAATCCTTTCTCTAATGTGTACGGGTCATGCCGGCGCCTTTCCACGGTCTTCGCTAGTACCTGAGACACAAAACACAACAACTTTAAGCATAAAGCTTAATGAGTTCCCCAAAATACCACATACAACATATACGCCACTCGAGCCTACTATACGGCCCTCCGGTCAATGTGTCTCATCGGGACCCTCCAGTCCTGTAGCTCGTTAGGCCTCCGGCCCGGTTTGAATCATTGGACCCTCTGGTCCGGTCTGTATCGTTGGACCTTCCGGTCCGGTCTATACAATCATATAACATAAAAATATCATATAGCACATAGATTCACATAATCTCATACATAACACATAAGACCCTCCGGTCCACATAATACCACTCTAGATAACGTATAGTGAGAAGACTCACCTCGCGTAGCTCGGTGACTCGTAAATCTCGTAAATCTCGGACTCCGTGGGATAAGATCTAGCCTCCACCTAATCATATGAAATAAACGCTCGACATCAACACATTTCCAAAGGCTAGACCATCCATTCTCTTAATACTCTCATGAGGGTAAAAGACCATTTTACCCCCCACATGGTTCAAATACCCTAAAGTTGACCAAACCCTAAAAGTCAACAAAAGTAAACCCTTCGGGTTACGCTGCGTGTACCAAACATGTACGATGGGCGTAATTGATACCTTCAGAGAATCGGGGTGTGCCACCCCCTACGCTGCGCGTACTGGAATTACGCCTGACGTAATACCCAGTTTCAGTCCTTCAGCTCTTGAGGTCTTAAACAGTTAAGACCCATGTCCAACTTTTAGATCTGACCATTTCTAAGCCTCTTAAACCATAAAGTCAATGACTTTAAGCCTTTGCAACTCACTAGCACCCAAAACATTCCATTCTCTAACCCTAGAAAGCATAATACTCAAGCATAACCTCTTATCAATGACTAAGATGGGAACTTTATGGATCTAGACCACAAATACTACTGAAAAGGGACAGATTTCGGACCATGGAGCACCTCACGCTCATAAAGTCTCCACCTTTGGGGTTTTTAACCCTAGAAATGGCACATGCAACAACAACCAAAAAGAAGAGGAAAGTTTTTAACTTTATACCTCTAAATGCAACTCCTTTCTCTGTAGATCTCAGATCCAAACTTGCACTTTAAGCTTTTAGTCTCCACAAGCTCCTTTCTTCCTTCTTCACTAACACACCAAGGCACTATTAGCACCAAAAACACACACACTCTCTAATGACGATGGAAAGTTCTCTCACTTAGGGTTTTACTCACTGATATGGAGGCTGAGAAATGAGCCTTAGCATCCTTTAAATAGTGTACAAGTCTTATTAGGGTTTTGCATCTGGGTCGGGTACGCCCGATGTAACTATGGGTACTCCCAGCGTACCTTAGCGACTCTGCGTCCAAAATAAGCGCATGAGTATGTGCAGCATACCCCTTTGGTATGCCCAGCGTACTTACTTACTAGGATTCTTCCACTCAAGGACCAATCATGACCAATTGACAAAGAATAAGGGTGGAATAAATGTACTTGAATCTCGGGGTGTTACAGAAAGGGTGTGCATTTCGACATCCTTGGTGATACTTCCCAATTTAGATCGAACAATGATTGCACAATAGATCGTGTAATATGGGACACGTCAGAAATGAAAAATATATTGAACATTTGCCTAAGATTTATGGATCCAGTGTGTGGCCAAGCAGTCATAGGATGACATGTGATAGGGGTAGGAATATAAGGAACAATAAAGCAAGTTGAGCTTGAGTTAATATGAGGTCAAAGTGAAGGGAGTGTTTATGTAGAGTGGGAGATGGAGATAATACAACTGAGGCATCAAGAGTGGCGTTGTAGATGTGGGTTCAAGTTTAGTTGACTTATCTTAGAAAGATGAAGGGATATAATCAGTAATGAATGAGTCATATTTGAAAGAATTAAGGGAAGTGTGAAAATATTTGTAAGGAAAGTGATCTTCATCAAGGACAACATGACGTGAGATGATGACTATTTGTGTAAGAAGATCCAGACATCTATATCCACGATGATCAAAAGATGGACCAAGGTACAAATTATCCGTAGACAAAGGCATCAACTTGTGGGTTGTAGCAGATTTAGAATGTGTATGGAAGTGAGAAGAGACACAACCCAAAATTTAGGAGGAAGGGATGCTTGCATTAACTATGTGCGAAGCATGTTATTGATTGTATGGATGGTGTGTTTGTACATTATATTTTATTGAGGTGCGTATAGACTAGAAAGAAAATTTTGATTATGTGACTAAAAACTAGTTTAGTTAAGCTTGATTGTTACATTCACAGCCATTATCACATTGAAAAAGTTGAACGTTAGTTTTAAATTGATTTAACATCTAAGCATGAAAGTTACAAAACACTTTAAAAATATCAAACTTTGCTCGCAAAGGAAAAATCCAGAAAAAAAAAAAAAAGAGAGAGATCGTCAAGGAATAACACATAGTATTTGTAACCACATAAGCTTGTAGCTAGTGAAGACAATATATCTACGTGAATAAGTTCAAATAAATATGTAGTTTTTGAAATAGGAGAAGAAAATGGTAAACGGAAATTTTTCTATAAGCTGACAAGTATCACAAATAGAAAATGTATTTGTAGAACAAGAAATAAAATTTATGAGACTTAAGAAATTAAAATATTGATCGTTACATATGACCAAGTTGTCGATGCCATGTGTGAGGGTACATAACAGTTAACACAATTATTGGAAGAAGAGTGAGGATGGAAGGAAACACAAGGTACAACTTGCAAACACTGTCGCATCATTGTATAGCATGTGACATTCCCATTTTCACAGCCAGAAAAGACCGATTTTGTTTATGCTTTATAAAAATCAGAGTACCTCTTTTAATAAAAATGTTGCGGAATTTGTTCCCAGTAAAACATGATAAATACGGTATCAGGGCATTTCCGAAGAAAAATATTTTTATTCAATTTAAAACATTTTGGATGTCATCGTCAATACATAAACATAAGCATAAACAGAACTTACATCCATTATCACTAGTGATTTATATCTCCTTAATCTCTTAGTGTAACTTCATATCAACACATGTGATATAAACAAACTGAGTGGATCAGGTTGGGAAACCTGGTGAGTACATAGGGTTTTCAACCCACAATAATATAATTATTATGTTTAGACATCAAACAATCAACCCAATTACCCATCCCCATTATATTCCTTATTCTTAAGGTTCTACCCTAAGAGTCATCTATCCTACATTCGTTCATTTTGACGTCCCTTGCTTCCAGGGTTTATAAGAAAGACGCTAATTCCATAGTTGTCAATGCACTAAATCCATAGCTGCTGAAGTTCATTTATCAGGTACTAACTCCATACTTACCAGGTACTAAGTCTATAGCTACCATCACCTGACAGGTACTAAGTCCATAGCTACCAATGTTTGTCCAATAGGCACTAAGTCCATAGTTGTCGATGTTATTTATTAGGCACTAAGTCTATAGCTGCCAATTTTTACTCACATCATCTTTCATCTCTCATCATTCATCTACCCATGTCATACCCAACATATTTGTAGATATAAAATACGTATATAGTTTAAATCATTTAAAACATGTATAAAAATGTTCATCCAGCATAGACAACAAGTATTCAGGTAATATGCACACATAGCACGTAGTTTATATAAAATACTTCATATATATGTGTAAGATGAAAGTAACTATGTACTCACTTGAAAAGGTGGTGATTTTGCCCTCGAATAGCGCTTCGTCATCTCAAAACAATTATCCCTTGCTAAAACCTAGTATCAATACCACTAGGATTTAGTCCAACGTTAACCGTGACTAATTAATAGTCTAGTTGTTATTATTATTATTATTATTATTATTATATAAGTGTTAAACAACACTCTATATAACTCATAATAATAGTCCAAATAATTATTTTAAGGTCCTAATAATGTTACTATAATTAATTAGAAGCTATATTAAAAATTGTGTAGGCGTAGCTCACTTACAACGGGTTTTAAAGAAAACCGGGTTTTGCTTGGAGCAGGGTTTCGCAACCGAAAGACCCTTTTTCTCTGGACTCGGGGAGCCTCGGGGCTTCCTTCGGGTGCTAGAGGGTTCACCTAGGATTTAGGGGGCGTTAGAAACCCTAGAAAGAGAAAGATTGTAGAGAGAGAAGTGGAATTGGTGTGAAAAATCCGAGAGGCTTCGCCTCCTTTTTATAGCCTCCCAGTTTCGGTTACGCTGGGCGTCGGACTCAGCTACGTTGGGCGTAGTTGCGGATAAGGGAGCCAGCGAGCCTCCAGCTGTCTCGCACTCGGAAGGGGTAACAACCAAAGTATGGTGCGCGTACTTGGCCTCGGACGCACGGCGTAGCAAGGGGCGATGTTTCCTCCTCCGATGCGACCCTCCGATCAGTGATGGACGGCCCTGATGGTGCCACGTCATCATCTTTGCTCCAGCTTCACAATTTCACATCCCGACTTCTAAAAATCATAACTTTTGTATACGAGCTCTGTTTTCAATGTTCTTTATATCCACGCGTAGGCGGGAACGTACTCTACAACTTTCATTTAGACTCCGTCGGCTAATTTTGACATTTTTTTAAAAGTTATATTATTAACAGGCCGGGACAAGATTGGTCCGTTAAAAATTCATAACTTCTTCATCCGACGTCCGTTTTCGTCCATATTTTTCTCGTTACGCTACTATTAATGAGATATTCGATTCTCGTTTAGTTGTGTCGGCTAAAAATCGTTCGATCTACTATTCGAATTTCGGGTTGTACATTGCTAAGCCGAAACTTCGAAAAATCATAACTTTCTCATACGAAGTCAGATTTGGGCGTTCTTTTTATGGACTCTCTCGATTTAACGTATTCTATGACTTTCACTTAGTTCGCTAAGGCCAAAACTCGCTCTATTGTAAATTCACTATTTACGCTTCTCTGTATTGTGTCGATTCCGTCGCGAAACTTCGACGGGTCATAACTTCTTCGTTATAACTCGGATTTCGGCGTTCTTTATATGTACGGAAACCTTGTAACATATAATACAACTTGGTTAAGATTATTTATTTTAAATAATATTTTGCCAAAAATTTATTTTCGACACTTATTGCATCTAAATTAACTAGCCCGGATCTACGGGCGTTACAGTACATGTGTCAAAATCCTAAATAGAAAAACAAAAAGACTCAAATTTGATAGACACATTGTTATGAGTAGAGAATTTGCGAACCGAAATAAAAAATTTCCCATTTGATTTTAAATAAGGTTTTGTTTAAAAAAAAGATTTTTTAAAAATAGAAAAAATGAGCTGCCAACATAGTTAACTAGGAGTAAGGAAACATTACCAACCATGATATATATTTTGATTTACATGGTATGATGAAAAACTTGTTACCTTGCTTGAAGGAAATATGTAAACATGCTCTAGAATCCATGTAGGAAAATAGCATCTTGAGGTTGTTGAATACACATAGCTTAGAAAATTGAGGTGAGTTTAGGGAATGGTCCTTCTTAGGCTATAGTGTCACCACTAAAATCAATATTTGGAAGCTAAAGAGATGCAAAGTATGGCTGCAAATGAGATGATCCATGGATCAAAAGCTAAAAGGTTTGGATCGACGCTCAAAAGCCAGCAAAGTGGGCGATTGATGGCTATTGTTGAAGCATAAATTTGTCACTAGCAAGCTATTTTTGGACCTATATGTAACACCAGCAAAAATTAGGTCAAAAATAAATTTGTTCAACAACCATAATTGGGATGTATTTAGTGGTAGATATCATAACAAGGTTTCCAAAAATATAAGAAACACTAAAATTCGAGTTATAACGAAAAAGTTATGACCAATCGTAGATCCGCAACAAAACTGGTAAAACACTGTTAAGCCTAAAACGCAAAGTTTTAATAAAATACTTTTTAACCTTGGGTATCTAAATGAAAGTCGTAGATATCATTAAACCGTAAACAAAAATAAAAACAACGTCCAAATTTGACTTCGTAAGATGAAGTTATGATTTTTCGAAGTTTCGGATATATCAGTAGACAGCTAAAATCTCAAAATAGAGATTGAGCGACTTTTAGCCGATGCAACCTAAATGAGAATCGAAGATCTCGTCGATAGTAGTCCAACGGTGAAAAGACAGAAAAAAACGGATATCAGACGAAGGAGTTATGATTTTCTAACGGAGTTTTCCTATCATGGCCTACTAAAAATAATATAATAAAATATAATAAAAATAAAGTCAAAATTTGCCAAAAAAAAGTCTAAACTCGAGTTGTAGAGCATAATCTCACCTACAAGTCGATATAAAGAACGTCGAAAATGGAGTGCGTATGTGAAAGTTATGAATTTCTGCGCGAAACCCCAAAACTGTTAGAGACCACGACGTGAAAATAGTTTTCACGACGTGAAATGTCTTCTGACGCCTCCTGGAGTCTGCCAGACCCAACTTTCGATGACGCATGCAGTGACGATCAAGCCCACGACATGAAAATACTGTTCGTGACGTGAAAATCGAGAAATCAGCCTTATAAATATATTTAAAGGGGCAGCCGATCAAGGTTGCTAATTTACGCTTCTCTCACCAATATTATCTCGATTTACATGCAAAGAAGTACCCTCGAAGCCCCAGTATCATCCTGAGACTACCCCGAAGCCCCAGTAACACCCCTAACACACGACGCAAGTCTCGCCGCCCCGAATCTCCTGAGATTTCTGAGAAATTGAATCCTTTCCGGTCGAAGTGCTGCCCGAACAAAGCATTGTTTTCACTGAATCTACACTACTACCAAGTGAGTTCATATCCCTAGTAATACAGTTTAAATACGTTTTTAACTGCTTTTAAATACTTTTAGGGGGAATACAAGTAAACACACAGTCAAAATCATGTGAAAAACATCAATCTTTTGCTATACTTTTCAGTATATAATCAATCATATGTGATTTATAACTATCATACGAAAACATTAACATGCAAAACATCTCACGATACCAATTTTCCAGTACTAGAAAAACAGTCTTTTACGACGCTCATTGCGTGTCGTACAAGGCTCAGACGACGCGCAAATGCGCGTCAAGGAAGGCTCTGTCATAAAGAGAGACGACGCGCTTTTGCGCGTCTTCTATAGACGACGTGCATTTACGACGCTCATTTACGACACACAATTACGACGCGCGTTTCCGACACACAATGCGTATCAAGGAAGGCCCTGTCATAAAGGAAGACGACACGCATTCGCGTATCGTAACCTTACGACGCGCGTGTTAATGACACACAATGCGTATCAAGAAAGCCCCTGTCAAAAAAAGCCATGTCATAAACGAAGATGACACACATTTTTGCGTATCATAATTTTAAATGTTTAAAAAAAAGTATTATTTATGGATTTACTAATTTTCAAATTAAATAATACATTAAAAATCTCACAATACAAAATAAAATACCATAAATAACAAAAATAATTCATTTCACTAATATGTCAAATATGAATAATTATTCCAATAGTGAGTAAATGTTATAAAAAATGAACTCATTTATATACAATGCATTATCTAGCTTACTATGTGCCAACAACTCTGTGTGTGTTACTTTTGCTTGAGTCTCATTTCCTCCAAAGCTTCTAGCCATGACAAAATATGATATCTTAAATTCATCAAGTCCTTGGTGTGAAGTCTTAGATAGAAGCTTAACTACAATCTCCAATCCTTCTAGCAGACCCTAAAGATCATTATTGGCCATGTAGTAGGATCAACCTGCAATCTCTTTTCTGCCTTCTTAAGTCATTTGGTGTATCTCCAAAGTCACCTCCATATGCCCAGTATTTGCTACCATTTGCATTTTCCTTGAGTAACCCCTAAAACCAGATGCAAATATTTAGAATTACCCTTACACCACATTTACAATTTTATAAATTTTAAGAGATGAGTTTCAAACCTGGTCAACCTAATCCCAAATAAACATGGTCAACCCAATCCCAAACAAACCCTCCTTGCCTACTTAGACATGATTCACAGTCGATAATGTTGCATGATGCATCTTTCAAGGTGACAACTAATGTATACAGATTTGGCTGCATGCAACATAATCCAATGTTATTAGATGAAGAGGTGAAAAGAAAAGTAATTTGTTTGATTAAAAGACAAGATTTCTCACTTGCTCTGCAGACCAAAGCTTGGGATTTTTTAGTTTTCCTTCTAATCGATACCCATGAAACCCTAAAGGAAAATGAGGGGGTTGCTGAAGCTCCAAACTGGCCACATTAGTTGATAGCAAATTGGAACCCTCATTGGTATTGATATCAAACAGTGTGGCTTCAATTTTGGCATCTGTAATGTCATTGATCTTCATAGAATTATCAAGTATTAATTCAACCTAGTGTATAAAAACAAAAGAATTCCACCATTATACAACTCTTCTTACTTTAAAAGATCACGAAATTATTGAAGGCGAAAAATCAGTTGTGAAGATCTTAATTACTGTTAGGCGTGTCAGACCCAACAACTAAAAGGGGTACAATAGACTCCAAATACACTGCTTTAATGCACTAAAAAGTAGTACAAGGCAAGCAGGGTCGAACCACAGAGACACGGGACAAAAGTCTATACCTTTTTGCACAAGGTACTTTGGTCACAAAGAGGGGGTTTGTTTGCAAAAGTAAATAACTAAATAACAATCTACTTTAAAAGCATGCACAAAATGAAATAGATTTGTAAACAAATTGATTGAATGGTTCTAGTTCTAGTTCTCAATGTTGTTGTTCAACTTGATTATGACTTGATCTAATTCAAGATTGCTATTCTATGTTGGTACTGAAAGATATTAACACGCTCTAATAACTCTCGCTTGCCAAATTATCTAACCAAAACACGCTCTTTGATTAGACCTAGCTTTACTAATTCAACCTAAACACGCTCTTAGATTGTATTGAAAAACTGCATTAAGTTTTGTACAAGCTTCCCAACAATGTTCATTTCTTCTCATACGCTCAGAAGTGTGAAAACATGTGATATATGTTTTACAATAAGAAAACTTATTGCTTGTTACCAATTATTAACTCAATAGAACGATTACGTGCCCTAAAAGTTAATTAACTGCACAAAAATTCAATTCATGAAAGTGGCCAATCAAACACAAATCAAATTCAAGGATTCTAGTTTAAACAAAAACATAATCACTAGAATAGAATCACAAATCAAACATCAAATCATATGCTTCAAGTCAAGCAATCAACATGTTTTGAACAAGAACTAGAAACTAGGGTTTCTTAGCCACACATGGCTAAGAACAAATCAAACAAGAATAAAGATGGAATTGGGATGTTTAATCCTTACAAAAATGAAATCCAAATGTTTGCAATGATTAAGTCTTCTCAAAAGCTCCAAGAATTCTCCCAAAATTGCCCTAGATCGCCAGAAACTACTCCCAAAACCGTTCTTCCCTTCAAAATGACGTCTCCTGCTCTTTTATTAAAGTTCATGTGACATGCCATGAGGCCATGCGTTTTTAGCATGGCCATGCCTTTTGCCCATGTGTTTTTTTTTGGCATGGCCATTTGTCTTGACCATGTGTTTTTTTTTTTTTTTTTTTTGTGAGACCATGCATTTTTCTTTCTGTGAACATCAAAAGCTCGTTTTTATTTTGTAACCTCACAAAAACGTTTTTTTTTTTTTTTTTAACACATGACTCCCTCTCAATTTTTTTTTTTTTTTTTTTTTTTTTGCATTAAACTCTAAAAAGACTTAAAAACATTGCAACACAACAAAATAAAATAAATAAATAAATAAAAGAATGGAAAGAAAATACTCCCCGAGTTGCCTCTCGGTTAGCCGCCCTTGTTTCAAGTCTTTGGCTCGACTTGGCCCTTAGAATATGTTATTCTTTGAATGTTGGGGCTTTCCAACTCAATGAAATTTTCGCCACTTCCTTCAATGGAACACGTATCTTGTACTTGACCTTCTTTTTGCGTGGGAACCATGTTGGACTTAGACCCTTAATGACAACAATCATCCAGCCGACCCCTTTCTTGTACTTGTCCAGTAAGGTGGTCAAATCTTCCTTCTTTGATAAGGTGGTCGATTTGATGATCGGTTGGGAGTCTTCCTTCTCGAGGTACATATCCCTTGAAGGGTCCAACAAATGTATCGTTTTCGGCTCTTGTGGTTGGTCTACTGGCGAAAGGAGTTTCTCATTGGTAATGGGTGGATCAGCCTCTTTTTTGTCAACCTCCAACTCCTCCTCTACAACTTCCATGTCATCATTCTTAATTTCTACTTCTTCCTCGACAACCTTTTCCATTTTTACTTCTTCCTCCTCTTCCCCATCTTCAAATTGCAATGTTGGGTCATCAAAAATTTTCCCATCGTTCAAGGTGATGGCAGAAACGGTATGCCTTGGGTCCTCTTCAGTCTGTGATGGTAATTTTCGTTGAGTTTCCAATATACTCACAGATTGGGCAAGTTGTGCAATTTGTTCCTCTAAGCTTTTGAGGCTAGCTTTGGTTGTTTCCTGGAAGATTTGGGTAGTAGTGGCAATGCTTTTCACAATGTCTTCCAAGGACATTGTGACATCCCCAAAATCTCGGCCAGAAAAGACCGATTTCATTTATGCTTTTTAAAATAATTTTCAGAGTAAATCCTTTTAATTTTAAAAGAGATGCGGAATTTGTTCCCAAAAACAAAACATGATAAAATAGATATTTATCAAAACATTTCATAAAGAAATATGATTTCATTTCATAATCAAAAGACGGGATGTCATGTTCCGATACACATCATAAAGCATAAACGATAGCATTACAAGTCATTCAACAAATATATACATATACAGACTTGTAAACAAAACAACTTGATGTTCGCCCATCTTAAGCTCTTGCGCCACTTCCTGTAAAATAAATCAACTGAGTGGGTCAGGCTTGGGAGCCTGGTGAGCATATAGGGTTTTCAACCCACAATAATTATATTTAATTTCAACAATCAACAATAAACCCGATTACCCATTCCCGTTATCCTCACCTTACGTTCCTAAAAATAACGTCTATTATAAGGAACCTATTTCAGGATTTTTCATCGGGACGGACATCACTACAGAGGGGCTTCCTCAACATTAAGTGTCCTAAAGGCAACCATGTGGGGGATAGAGTACACCGGTGAACACGTCGTTCACAACACCTACTGGTAATGAGCCTGCAAGTGTTCCACAGGACAGTCTAGAATAGTCCGTGGTCGTCATCCATACTCTGCTGAATGACTAGAATAACACCAATAACACCGAGGTCTCTCATCTGTTTATTACACACCAATTATCTACCCATGTTCTACCCAACATATTAGTAGATAAAAATATACATTTTTATACATAGTTTAAAAACATGTATAACATGCTTTAAGCAATACATATTCCACATAACAGATGAGGCATACACACATAACACATATTTCATAGAGAATACATCAGATCTGTAAGATAGAAGAGAGTGAATATACACTCACACGTATAACAACCAAATATATACACATAACACGTATTTTATAGAAAATACTTCATAATATTGCGTTGGAATGAAAATAACTACACACTCACTTGATCAGAAGATGATCGGGCAGCACTACGACTTGCAGAAGAGGTGTTTCTTCGTAGATCTGGAAGATCTTCACAAAACCGGGCTCCTTGCGGGCAGCGTTTCGGCTCGGGAATAACACTCTTCGGGATCCTCGGGGCTTCGGATCTTACTTTGGGGCTCGGGAATGATACCGGGGCTTTGGGGTATAAACGGCATGTAAAACGAGGCAAAACTTAGAGAGAGGGAAGAGTTTGAACAAGAGAAAATGGCTGAATTCGAGTTCTATTTATAGGCTGCTGGGTCTGGGATTACGCGGGGGGTACTCGGGTTACGCGGGGCGTACTTTGACGTCACTACGTGCGTCGACTGGTGGCACTCGAGTATTGGTCAAACAAGTTGCATCCGACTGAGTACGCGGGGCGTACTCAAATTACGAGGGGCGTAATTGACTTGTCAAACTTCTAAATTGCGTAACTTTCGCATACGAGCTCCGTTTTCGACGTTCTTTATATCCACGCGAAGGTCAGACCATACTCTACAACTTTCATTTAGACTCCGTCGGCTAATTTTGACTTTTATTTTTATTATTTATTTTTAGAAGGCCGGGACAGAAAAACTTCGTTATAAATTCATAACTTCTTCGTCTGACGTCTGTTCTCGCCTAACTTTTCATCGTTTCGCTATTAACAACAAGATCTTCAAGTCTCATTTAGATTGTTTCGGCTAAAAACCGCTCGATCTCAAATCGAGTATTCGGGCTGCATACTGCTAAGTCGAAACTTCAGAAAATCATAACTTCCTCATATGAAGTCAGATTTGGGCGTTCCTTTTATGCACGCTCTCGGTTTAACGAAATCTATGACTTTCGTTTAGATCGCTAAGGCTAAATATCGCTCTATCCTAAATTCATATCTTACGTCACTCGTCGTCGTGCCGGTTCTGTCATAACTTCTTCGTTATAACTCGGATTTTGGCATTCCTTATATCTCCGGAATCCTTGTTTCAACCACTACAACTTTATGCAAAGATATCGGGCTTATCTCACACTTTAACTTTGACGCTTATTTTATTCTTAATTCATTAAATTATAATAATTAAGAAAATAAACACATAAATCACATAATTCACAAATAATACATTTTTATTATTTCAAATTGGGGTTACAAAGGTTAACCTAGACTATTACATTGCTAAAAATGGCAAGCCTAGAAACACGGGCGTTACAATTCTCTCCACCTTAGAATGATTCCGTCCCCGGAATCACACACCAGCAAACAAATGCGGATAGCGACTCATCATGTCACTCTCCGTCTCCCAGGTGAGATTTGGCCCATTCGTGTGTTTCCATCGGACAAGCACTAACTCCACCATCTTACGTCGCAATTTCTTAGTCTTTCGGTCAACAATTGCCTCCGGTTCCTCAATCAACCTTTTGTTCTCATCGATTCTCAACTCTGAAAGTGGAATTATGTCGGGAACTTCCCCCGTGAACTTCCTCAAATAACAGACATGGAAAGTGTTATGAATTCCATTAAGTTCTTCTGGTAGTTCGAGCTTGTAAGCTTTGTTCCCAATCCTCTGAAGAACTTTAAACGGTCCAATAAACCTTGGACTTAACTTTCCCCTTTTTCCAAATCTTATAAGTCCCTTCCACGGCGAGACTTTAAGCAAAACCGAATCTCCAACTTCAAAAGTCATCGGTCTTCGCTTTTTGTCAGCATAACTCTTTTGACGATCCTGAGCTGCTAACATTCTCTCCCTAATTATTTTCAACTTTTCAGCAGTTTGATGGACTATCTCCGGCCCCATAAACTGCTTTTCCCCAGCCTCAAGCCAACAAGACGGCGTACGACACTTCTGTCCATACAAGGCTTGATAAGGTGCCATCTTTATGCTCGAGTGAAAACTATTATTATAGGAAAATTCTACCAAAGGTAAATGTTCATCCCAATTACCTAGGAATTCCAAGGTACACGCTCTCAACATATCTTCAAGTGTTTGTATCGTCCGTTCGCTCTGACCATCAGTCTGCGGATGGTAAGTTGTACTTAAACACAACTTGGTACCCAATTCCTCTTGTAGACTTTTCCAAAATCTTGAGGTGAAACGACTATCACGATCCGACATAATTGTTAGCGGAACACCGTGAAGTCTCACAATTTCCTTCACATAAGAATTCGCAAGCTTTTCCATAGACCATTTCTCATTGGCTGCTATGAAATGCGCACTCTTAGTGAATCGATCGACGACCACCCAAATCATGTCGTGACCATTCTTTGTTCTGGGCAGTTTAGTGACACAATCCATAGTAATGTCTTCCCACTTACCCATAGGCACAGGCAATGGTTCTAAACTCCCGTACGGTTTCTGATGTTGTGCCTTGACTCTTGCACAAGTCACACACTCGGCCACATACTTCGCAATGTCGAGCTTCATCGTCGGCCACCAATAATAGGGTTTCAGGTCCCTATACATTTTAGTGCTACCGGGATGAATTGAGTACATGGTCTTGTGAGCTTCTTCCATCAGAAGATCTCTGACTCCTCCTATCTTAGGTATCCAAATCCGATCTTGGAACACCTTCAGTCCATGACTGTTTACACCGAACACCAACATTTTGCCCAAACGTTCCTCATTTCGGTCATTCTTCTCCGAAGCTTCCTCTTGAGCTTTCTTTATACTTTCCAAAATGGTTGAGACAACTTCAATTCTCAACGCTCTTGGCCTTCTCTTTTCAAGATTGACTTTCCGACTGAGAGCATCAGCGACAACATTGGCTTTACCAGGGTGGTAAAGTATCTCACAGTCATAGTCTTTAAGTAGTTCCAGCCATCGTCGTTGCCTCATATTCAATTCTTTCTGATTGAAGAGATATTGGAGACTCTTATGATCAGTGTAAAGTTTGCACTTCGTGCCATAGAGGTAATGCCTCCATATTTTCAGAGCGAAAACTACCGCTGCCAACTCCAAATCATGAGTCGGGTAGTTCTTTTCATGCTCTTTCAGCTGTCGAGATGCATATGCGATCACCTTATCTCTTTGGGTCAAAACACAACCCAATCCAACACCATACGCATCGCTATAAACAGCGAAGTCTTCAACTCCATCGGGCAGAGAAAGTATCGGTGCCTCGCATAGTTTCTTCTTTAGCTTCTCGAATGCTTCTTTATGCTTATCACTCCAAGCATAAGTTGCTCCTTTGTGGGTCAAAGCTGTTAATGGACTAGCAATCGAAGAAAAGCCTTGGATAAACCTTCGGTAATATCCGGCTAATCCTAAAAAGCTTCGAATCTCCGTGGGACTTTTTGGTTGTTCCCACTTCATTACAGCTTCAATCTTTGCTGGATCAACCATTATACCTTCTTGGTTGACCACGTGACCCAAGAATTGGACTTCTCGAATCCAAAAATCACATTTGGACAACTTCGCATACAGCTTCTCCTTCTTTAAGACTTCCAAAACTTCTCGCAAGTGTCTGCCATGCTCCTCTTGGCTTTTTGAATAAATCAGAATGTCATCAATGAACACTATCACAGATTTATCAAGGAACGGATTACAAACCCTGTTCATTAAATCCATGAATGCTGCTGGAGCATTGGTTAGTCCAAACGACATAACCAAAAACTCATAGTGTCCATATCGGGTTCTGAATGCAGTCTTCTCTAAATCCTGCTCTCTTACTTTTAGCTGATGATATCCTGACCTCAAGTCGATCTTTGAGAAATAACTTGAACCTTGTAGCTGATCGAATAGGTCATCAATCCTCGGCAACGGATATCTATTCTTTATTGTTGCCTTATTCAGCTCTCGGTAATCAATGCACATCCTCATGCTTCCATCTTTCTTCTTTACGAATAACACTGGAGCTCCCCAGGGTGATGAACTAGGTCTAATGAAACCTTTGTCCAATAACTCCTGAAGTTGCATCATTAGCTCCTTCATCTCCGTCGGTGCTAATCGATAAGGTGTTTTTGCAATTGGCGTTGTTCCGGGCAACAAGTCAATACGATATTCTACTTGTCGATCGGGCGGTAATCCAGGAAGATCTTCGGGAAATACTTCCGGATAATCACACACAACAGGAATATTTTGCATCACCTTCTTTTCCTTCTTAGCATCGATCACGAATGCTAAATATGATGTACATCCCTTGGTCAAACACTTTCTGGCTTTCATTAGAGAAATGATTCCAGAATTTACCCTGCGTTTATCTCCATACACCATAAACGATTCCTTTCCAGGCGGATTCACTTTCACTATTTTCTTCTTGCATAAAATTTCGGCATCATTGGCACTAAGCCAATCCATTCCCAAAACGATGTCGAAACCATTAAGTTCTATAGGTAATAATTCCTCGTGGAACTTATTCCCATTCAAATCAATTAAAATGTTTTTCATACGATGGCTAACAGGTACAATCTTGCCACTAGCAACTTCGACTAATAAAGCATTATCTAGTCTCACAATAGGCAAAGCTAGTTTTCTACCAAATTCATGCGATATAAAGGAGTAGTTGGCTCCAGAATCAAATAAAATTTGGGCAGGCAATTTGTTAACGAGAAAGGTACCTGAAGCGACATCAGCTTCATCTTTAGCAGCTTCCAGTGTCATCTGGAATGCTCTCGCCTTTGGCTTTGGCGGAATGTTGGGTCTTGCTGCCTCCTTCTTCTTCGGACAATATCTTGAGATGTGCCCCTCCTCACCGCAACCATAACAAACATTCTTGGTGAAAGTGCATTCGTTGGCATAATGCCCTGGCTTTCCACATTTGTAGCATGTGGTTTCCCCGCCACACTTCCCATGATTCTTCTTCTTGCACTTGTCACACCATTTTGCCTCTACCTTTCCTCCACTTCCTCTCGAACTAGACTTCGAGAATTTACTTTTCTTGCTGGACCCTGAAAATCCATCGATTTTCCTTTTCTCACCAACCTCTGACCTTTCTAGACCTTTTTCCCTGATCTGGGTCTCAACATTTCTAGCAGCCCAGATGGCGGCTTTCAATGTGGTTGCTTGCTTAACCATTGAACCATAGTCCGCTGGTAGTCCAAGGGCAAACTTGTTGACCTTAAAGAGTTCTGTAGGCACCAAATATGGGATAAACTTCATCTTTTTCGTGAAACTTGTAGCGTATTCAGTAACGCTCAATTTCCCTTTCTTCAAATTCTGAAACTCATTACTGATTTCCAGAAGGTCCTGCTCGGAGCAGTATTGCAGTTTTAGTTGTTCCAGAAAGTCTTCCCAAGACATTTTGCTTGCTTCTCCCTTGGGCATAGAGTCAGCTAACAGCTTCCACCAACTCAACACGCCAGATTTTAGCAGAGGGATCGCAAGAGCGGTCTTCTGCCTGTTGCTGCATTCGCAACTTTCAAACATAGTCTCCATTTCAGAGACCCAGTCCACAACTTGTACCGGCGTCGGGCTTCCGGATAGGCATGGTGGTTTGGATGCCATGAAATCCTTATACTTGCACCCACGACCATCATTTCCTCCATACTGGTTATTGCGTCTAACCACTGGTTGTTCGTCTTAACCAATGATCCCACTAAAGTTTTCTCCTTCAGACTGCCCTCCATTCTCCTCGGGCTCTTCCGCTTGAATTGACGGTTCTTCACGATTCTGCCTAAGCAGGCATCTTGTTTCTTCCATCTGACGATCCAACATCATTTGAATCATCATTTGTACACCAACCATTGTTATCGGCTCAGGTGCAGCAGCTACGACAGGTACTTGCTCGATTACAGGTGGTTGATTCCTGTTTTCATTAGCATTTCCAACTCAGCTTCTTGTTCTCACCATTTTGGTCTATACACCGAATAATTTGACCTTATTACTCCAAACGATTACATGCTAGTTCTAATATCGTACATACGCTTAGAATCCTAAACACATAAACCTTCAGATCCGGTTGGCAACAAACCATAGATCCGAACAAATAATATCATATATGGAAACATATAACATTTAGCACATAAAAGCATTTTAGGCAACTTTCCTAAAATAAACTAGTGCTTGTGTCTAAGATCCAACAGACACACACCTCGCAATCTCCACTTAGAATGCTAAGTTTAAGTTTAGAAATCCTACAAATTCCTAGTTCGCTTAAACTAATGCTCTGATACCAACTGTGACATCCCCAAAATCTCGGCCAGAAAAGACCGATTTCATTTATGCTTTTTAAAATAATTTTCAGAGTAAATCCTTTTAATTTTAAAAGAGATGCGGAATTTGTTCCCAAAAACAAAACATGATAAAATAGATATTTATCAAAACATTTCATAAAGAAATATGATTTCATTTCGTAATCAAAAGACGGGATGTCATGTTCCGATACACATCATAAAGCATAAACGATAGCATTACAAGTCATTCAACAAATATATACATATACAGACTTGTAAACAAAACAACTAGATGTTCGCCCATCTTAAGCTCTTGCGCCACTTCCTGTAAAATAAATCAACTGAGTGGGTCAGGCTTGGGAGCCTGGTGAGCATATAGGGTTTTCAACCCACAATAATTATATTTAATTTCAACAATCAACAATAAACCCGATTACCCATTCCCGTTATCCTCACCTTACGTTCCTAAAAATAACGTCTATTATAAGGAACCTATTTCAGGATTTTTCATCGGGATGGACATCACTGCAGAGGGGCTTCCTCAACATTAAGTGTCCTAAAGGCAACCATGTGGGGGATAGAGTACACCGGTGAACACGTCGTTCACAACACCTACTGGTAATGAGCCTGCAAGTGTTCCACAGGACAGTCTAGAATAGTCTGTGGTCGTCATCCATACTCTGCTGAATGACTAGAATAACACCAATAACACCGAGGCCTCTCATCTGTTTATTACACACCAATTATCTACCCATGTTCTACCCAACATATTAGTAGATAAAAATATACATTTTTATACATAGTTTAAAAACATGTATAACATGCTTTAAGCAATACATATTCCACATAACAGATGAGGCATACACACATAACACATATTTCATAGAGAATACATCAGATCTGTAAGATAGAAGAGAGTGAATATACACTCACACGTATAACAACCAAATATATACACATAACACGTATTTTATAGAAAATACTTCATAATATTGCGTTGGAATGAAAATAACTACACACTCACTTGATCAGAAGATGATCGGGCAGCACTACGGCTTGCAGAAGAGGTGTTTCTTCGTAGATCTGGAAGATCTTCACAAAACCGGGCTCCTTGCGGGCAGCGTTTCGGCTCGGGAATAACACTCTTCGGGATCCTCGGGGATTCGGATCTTACTTCGGGGCTCGGGAATGATACCGGGGCTTTGGGGTATAAACGGCACGCAAAATGAGGCAAAACTTAGAGAGAGGGAAGAGTTTGAACAAGAGAAAATGGCTGAATTCGAGTTCTATTTATAGGCTGCTGGGTCTGGGATTACGCGGGGCGTACTCAAATTACGTGGGGCATACTCGGGTTACGCGGGGCGTACTTTGACGTCACTGTGTGCGTCGACTGGTGGCACTCGAGTATTGGTCAAACAAGTTGCATCCGACTGAGTACGCGGGGCGTACTCAAATTACGCGGGGCGTAATTGACTTGTCAAACTTCTAAATTGCGTAACTTTCGCATACGAGCTCCGTTTTCGACGTTCTTTATATCCACGCGAAGGTCAGACCATACTCTACAACTTTCATTTAGACTCCGTCGGCTAAATTTGACTTTTATTTTTATTATTTATTTTTAGAAAGCCGGGACAGAAAAACTTCGTTATAAATTCATAACTTCTTCGTCTGACGTCCGTTCTCGCCTAACTTTTCATCGTTTCGCTATTAACAACAAGATCTTCAAGTCTCATTTAGATTGTTTCGGCTAAAAACCGCTCGATCTCAAATCGAGTATTCGGGCTGCATACTGCTAAGTCGAAACTTCAGAAAATCATAACTTCCTCATACGAAGTCAGATTTGGGCGTTCCTTTTATGCACGCTCTCGGTTTAACGAAATCTACGACTTTCGTTTAGATCGCTAAGGCTAAATATCGCTCTATCTTAAATTCATATCTTACGTCACTCGTCGTCGTGCCGGTTCTGTCGCGAAACTTCGACAGGTCATAACTTCTTCGTTATAACTCGGATTTTGGCATTCCTTATATCTCCGGAATCCTTGTTTCAACCACTAAAACTTTATGCAAAGATATCGGGCTTATCTCACACTTTAATTTTGACGCTTATTTTATTCTTAATTCATTAAATTATAATAATTAAGAAAATAAACACATAAATCACATAATTCACAAATAATACATTTTTATTATTTCAAATTGGGGTTACAAAGGTTAACCTAGACTATTACATTGCTAAAAATGGCAAGCCTAGAAACACGGACGTTACAGACATGCTCGAATTTTCAGCTTGTTGGGGAGGTACAAAATATGGTTGTTGGAACTGTGAAGTTGGTTGGTATTGGTCATTTCCCCAAGCTTGGTATGGGTTTTGGCATTGGTTGTTTCCCCAAGCTTGGTTGTTTTCCCACCATTGATCATGTTGAGGTTGATCGTGACTCCATTGATTTGGCCAGTAGTAGCTTCCGCTTTCCTGCATTTCCTCCCATCCCCCTTGTAAATATGGACACATGTTGGTGTGATGTCCATTTTGTGTGCAAAAATCACAAGGAATAGGTGTGGGCTGCACACTTCTGTCATTTTCAATCATCATAACTAACCGAGCTAGCGCAGAAAGTTGGTCTTCCTTGTAAGGAGTATTCATTTCCGAGCCACACTTTTTTTTTTTTTTTTTTGATAGAGATGTACCTACTCACAAAAATCTTGGCATAAACAATTAGTAACAACGTGTCCCCGGCAACGACGCCAATTTGTTAGGCGTGTCAAACCCAACAAATAATAGGGGTACAATAGACTCCAAATACACTGCTTTAATGCACTAAAAAGTAGTACAAGGCAAGCAGGGTCGAACCATAGAGACACGGGACAAAAGTCTATACCTTTTTGCACAAGGTACTTTGGTCACAAAGAGGAGGTTTGTTTGCAAAAGTAAATAACTAAATAACAATCTACTTTAAAAGCATGCACAAAATGAAATAGATTTGTAAACAAACTGATTGAATGGTTCTAGTTCTAGTTCTCAATGTTGTTGTTCAACTTGATTATGACTTGATCTAATTCAAGATTGCTATTCTATGTTGGTACTGAAAGATATTAACACGCTCTAATAACTCTCGCTTGCCAAATTATCTAACCAAAACACGCTCTTTGATTAGACCTAGCTTTACTAATTCAACCTAAACACGCTCTTAGATTGTATTGAAAAACTGCATTAAGTTTTGTACAAGCTTCCCAACAATGTTCATTTCTTCTCATACGCTCGGAGGTGTGAAAACATGTGATATATGTTTTACAATAAGAAAACTTATTGCTTGTTACCAATTATTAACTCAATAGAACGATTACGTGCCCTAAAAGTTAATTAACTGCACAAAAATTCAATTCATGAAAGTGGCCAATCAAACACAAATCAAATTCAAGGATTCTAGTTTAAACAAAAACATAATCACTAGAATAGAATCACAAATCAAACATCAAATCATATGCTTCAAGTCAAGCAATCAACATTTTTTTGAACAAGAACTAGAACTAGGGTTTCTTAGCCACACATGGCTAAGAACAAATCAAACAAGAATAAGATGGAATTGGAATGTTTAATCCTTACAAAAGTGAAATCCAAATGTTTGCAATGATTAAGTCTTCTCAAAAGCTCCAAGAATTTTCCCAAAATTGGCCTAGATCGCCAATAACTGCTCCCAAAACTGTTCTCCCCTTCAAAATGACGTCTCCTGCTCTTTTATTAAAGTTCACGTGACATGCCATGAGGCCATGCGTTTTTAGCATGGCCATGCCTTTTGCCCATGTGTTTTTTTTTTTTTTGCATGGCCCATGCTTTTTGCTAAAATTCCAAAGAGTCTTCACTATTGGCTCCATCTTCATGTTTTCTGCCATGGAATGACCGGTTCATCTTCTCTTCATGTTCCAAAGCTCTACGCTCCAAGCATCCAAGCATCCATGCATCCAAGCTCCACGTTCCATGCTCCATAATGCCTGCAAAATAAATCAAAATTAGTGAATTACCAGGCATTCTTAATGAAATATGTAATTGCCCTAATAATCAACTAAATGCAAGAATTATGAAGTAGAATGCTATAAAAAGATGGAAATAAACATGCAAAATAGGTGCATAAAATGCACCTATCAATTACCTTTAAATCTGCATAGGTAGAACTTTCGGCTAAACTTGATCTGAAGAAATAATCTCCATGACTTTCCATAGTGGGACAAAGTTGTGAAGAGAGCTTAGTAGT
This sequence comes from Lactuca saligna, assembly GCF_052625555.1. NCBI lineage: Eukaryota > Viridiplantae > Streptophyta > Magnoliopsida > Asterales > Asteraceae > Lactuca > Lactuca saligna. The sequence continues at coordinate 23,551,396 of NC_136425.1, read as the reverse complement.
TGTCCCATCACCAGCATTAAGACCTTCTGCAACATTGAGGAATTCAAGAAGTCCTTCTACTGCAAGTTCCACTGTCCCATCACCAGCATTAATATTGCTAAACAATGGCAATGTCCATCCTATAAATCTATCAACTAAATTTTCAAGAATTACATGGTTTTGTCTTCCATTTGACCCAATAAGGAGTGAATATAAGACTGCACACAAGGCACCATAGGTTGTTGTAGCAGCTTGGTGTACCGTATATGTAGCACCTGGTTCCTGGTACGTAAATCTTAATTGAGTATTTTTCCTTTTTAAGCCTTGGACTCGGCGAGTCATAGGTCCGACTCGCCGAGTAGGGACGGGACCAGGGTCACGTTTAAGTTGGCGACTCCGCGAGTCCATATCCTGGACTCGGCGAGTCACCGCTGTTGGATGAAACCCTAAGTTTCAGGGGTTTGCACCCTATTTAAACAACACATCCGCCCCAGGCCATCCCCCATTCACCCCCCAGAGCTCCCAGCCCTCGTTTAAGCTTGTTCTTTGAAGAGTTGAAGCATTTGTTGTGTGCTCTTGAAGGTTTTGAAGAAAAAGGGAAGTAGATCCAGAAGAAGGGAAGTCATCCAAGCACCATTGTGTTCTCTCAGCAGTTCCATTGAGGTATATCCCATTTTTCCCCTGTTTCTATGCTTAAGGCTTCATTTAAGACATTCTTGAGCCATTCCCCAAGCTTGTATGTGCATAATATTTCGAAAGAAGTTGATTAGTCTCTAGATCCAAGCATAGTTGAGCTCCAGGAGCTCAAATCCACTACCTTTATGAGCCTATATTGCATATAAACCTTAGATCTACTCTTTTGGTGCATTTTGAACCCTAAAAACCCCATAGATGGATATTTACACGTAAAGTTGGAAACTTTACGTGTTATTCATGCTCTAGGAGCCTAGATCTACGAATGACATGGATTGGATTCGAGTAAAATCGCATTTTTAGCTCTTGCATGGAGCGGACTCGGCGAGTCCAGTCGCGAGTCTCCGGGTTTGTCCCCTTTTTGTTACGTCGAGTCGGGTGGTGAGTCCAGGAGGGACTCGGTGAGTTGGAAGCCAGAACTCACCCATAGTGGAACTCGGCGAGTCAATGCCCAGACTCGGCGAGTTCAAGGCAATCTCCTTAGATCAAGATCAGACTCGGCGAGTTGTTCATACAACTCGGCGAGTCACAGTATAACTTGTTCATCGGATGAAGATGAACTCGGCGAGTTGTTCATATAACTCGGCGAGTAGGATGAAGGACTTGAACATCAGTTTGGAAGGAGAACTCGTCGAGTCGATGCCTAACTCGACGAGTAGAAACAGAATTCAGGACAGTCGTTTGGACATGGACTCGGCGAGTTGGCGAGCCAACTCGCGAGTCGGGTCAACTGGAAGTTGACTCTGACTTTGACTTAGGGCATGATCAGGGGTAAAATGGTCATTTTACCCAAAGGTCAGTTAGCAGTTTTTTACTAAGGGTTTGGTGGGAATACAGCCGGAGGATTTCCGGAACAGCAGCAGTCAGACTATTCCCACGAAGATCAGCAGCTACTTCGAGGTAAGTTACCTTCCAGTAGCGGTAGGTCTAAGGCCACAATGTCGGCCCACCAGTAGGAGATGTATGATAGATGATTATCTTTGTGATATCATCTAGGTATGCTACTACCTGATATGTTATATGCTAGCATGATATGTTGTATGTGATAGTAGTAGAGTTTGGTTGTTAGGACCGAAGGGTAGTCAGACACCCCAAATACGTCTGACAGTATGTGATGATATGTTTGCATGCTGGCTTGTTATGTTATATGCGATAGAGGTAGTAGGAGGGGACTAGTCCCCGAGTTCAGTTGTTAGGACCGAAGGGTAGTCAGCACCCCAGAATGGCTTGACACGGGTAGGTCAGCACCCCAGAATGGCTTGACACGGGTAGGACGAGACCCCAGAATGGCCGCACGGGTAGTCGGCACCCCAGAATGGCCGTACCGGGTAGTCAGGCACCCCAGAATAGCCTGGCAGTATGTATGTTATGTATTGTATGGTATGGTATGTGGTATGATGGGGGAACTCACTAAGCTTTGTGCTTACAGTTTACAGTTTTGGTTTCAGGTACCTCTTCATCGAAGGGGAAGGAGCTGGCTCGGTAGCGGCACATCATGCATACACATTGGTTTCCACATTTACTAGATTTCCTTGGGATTTATACTCTGATATTTCGATTGGTTGTATGACTTGACTTTTGAACATGGTTTATGTTGTGATGTAGTTTGGTCAAACAATGTTTTTATCTATTAACATTTTCTAAAGTAATGTTTTAAAAACGAAATTTTTGGATGTGAAAATTGGGTCGTTACAAGTTGGTATCAGAGCCCTGGTTTGAGGGATTCGGACACACCTTCGGGGGTGCTCGAACTCAAATCGAGGGATTAAAAGATTTTGGAAAGAGAAAATGTTTTCTAAAAGGGTTAAATAAAGGGTTTTAAGAAAGAATAATGTGTGTGATGTGCGCAACCGGCCAAGCTCAAGTAAGTATTCCCCAATGTACCCATACAAGTTTATTTATGTTTATCAGTTTCTGTAGAACAACATGCTAGAATAGGACTAAGGATATAGGAGTGATGCCTTATGTGCCTGCTTTATGTGCTTCAGTATATGAAAGAGTTGCATGCTAGAGCTGAGTAGACAGCAGTAGGGTAGCCTGTTTAGGTTATTCCTAATAGTACGATCAAATTATAATCAGTAACCTTTCCCTTCACATGTTTAAAACAACCTTTCAAACTTGCCTTCAACTTGTAACCCTTTGTTGCACCTATTTTTACTATAGAAGCATGAATTATAAACTCTTTGTCTGAATAAGAAAGTCTCCTCGATATCCTTAAATGATAAGGATCCACAAACTCATGATTATGCAATTCTACAAACTTGTAAATCATGAAATCAGTAGTTCCCTTAACATAATGAAATATGATCTTTGTTTGACAGCATGTAGCCTTGTACTTTGAATTCCACTTATTCATACCATCAAGAGATTTTATTGGTGGCTTTCCATTCCTATTGCAAACTACATATTTATCTTTAACATAGTCACCTTGTTTTCTCTATGTATACAATCGCACAGTAAAACCTCCCATAGCTACATAAGTTTTGTACATTTCAATTACAAAAGCAAAAGACTTGAACCTCACTCTCATACCAGGTTTAAATTGATCAGGAACCTCAGGTTTAAACTGATGTGGAACATCACCAACTATACTCATCATACTGCTAGAGCATTATTCATTTCTTTAACTCTTATCTATTATAAATAATAAGATCATCAAAACATATACATTAACATATAAAACAAATATTCATATATATATATATATATATATATATATATATATATATATATATATAATTCACATATGAATAATGATATATTTATCTATATTCATATGTGATTATATTAATATGTGAAAAATATATCAAAAAAATCATATATGAATAACATATGAATAAACAAAATGAATATAACTATATATATATATATATATATATATATATATATATATATATATATGGACAAATAGCATGAGAATAACATGTGACTAGCTGAATATAAAAAACACATACACAACTACATGTGAATAACTGAGTATGAATCTATAAATGCATATAAATATTAAAAAAAGTGTTTGTATTAATAACAAAAAGAACTTATTAATCACATGTAATTAAAAGAATATTTACTTGTAAAATAATAAAACTAATGAATTACTATCTAATCACAAATGATTAAAACATAATTAAAACACCATTTACCTGAACGTTGATTCTGATGATTCGAATATTCATTATCTTCATCATAATCTTCAAATGTCGAATCAAAAACCGAGATTCCATTTTCTTGTGAGAAGCAATTGAATTCATTACCATGATCATCACTTGAAAACGACATATTCAAACTAAAAACATGTGATTAACAGGAAAAAAAAACAATATTATTATGGAATTAGTTAAGATAACATAAAATTAGAAGAATAAATTATTCCAAATTAGAACCTGATTAGTTTTATAATGTTTCAAAACATGCAATTTTCATACAAATTGACAAACAAAGAACAAAAAAAATTGAACAATTAATTGAATAAAATCAATAAATATCGCAAATAACAATCAAAATCAACAACTAACAAATGATAGACAAAAAAACAAGAGGAAAAGAAAAATGAAAAATGAGAAATTGATTGAATATTTACTTGCCTTTATACGAATCCATGAAGAATATCTAAAGGATTTTAAGTGTGGATCAGTTAAAAATGGAAGCAATCAACTGAAATCTTGAAAGTACGACTATAGAGTAGAAAATCCGATGATAAAGGAGAAAATATACTAAAACCTAATATGATTTCGAATATAAAAACCATATTGACATAAATACTCATGACTAATAAAATTAGATGCACATTTTCTTTAAATGATTAATGGTTAAGATTTGTTCTCAAGTTCTCAAAAACATAGAATTATTCTTATTTGAACCTTACTCTCTCTCTCTCTCTCTCTCTCTATATATATATATATATATATATATATATATATATATATATATATATATATATATATATATATATATATATATATATATATATATATATATATATATATATATATATAGGGGAGGGCTAATGGGAAAATGCAAAAAATTTGCGAAAATGCAAAAACAAGGAAAACTTATAAGATTGTGTTATCTCGACCTTATATTTTGGATAAAAATTCATTCAAATTTTGAACTATATAATGATAATATATGATACATGAGAAATTTTTTTTCATATTAGCAAAGCATGTTTTTAGAATTTTTTATTATGAAAACTTGAATTTAAAAATGGTTAAGGACGTGAAGAGAGAGAGAGAGAGAGAGAGAGAGAGAGTTAGTTGTGAAAATCATCTTTAAATCTATATTGTCATAACACCCTTCAATTTAAACTTATTATCTTTATTTTATTGCTAATAAATTTAATTTCTAAAGTACATGTGTTTGATTTTAGTAAAATAAAATATATTTCCGTGTTTTCGCAAAATATTTATGTTTACATATGAACCTACTTGTGTTTGTGTGTGTGTGTGTGTGTGTGTGTGTGTGTGTGTATATATATATATCCCTATTCTAATAAAAAATATATGTTTAATCTCATAGACAAGTGTCATGCAATTAAAACTCTCATTAATGTTATATATCATTTATCATGCGACTTGTCCACCTATTAATTATTCATTTCAAATTTTAAATTTAAAATTTTTCACTCTAATTTTATTAAATTAATAATTCATTCTTCATTTTAAATTTCAAAATTTAAAATTTCTCATTTTAATTATATTAAATTAATAACATTAGATTAAAAACTAAAATAAAATTAATATAAATTATAAAATGATATAACTCCATATATTTATTTAAATCAACGATTATAATTTTATATAACTAAAAAAAATATCTGTTAAGTAATAATTTATTTAAAATAATTTATTAATGATTTTGATTTTTTTAATACGAAAATTTAACTACTTTTATAATCGTGGTTATCACGGGTTATAAACTAGTGTGTATATATATATATATATATATATATATATATATATATATATATATAGAGAGAGAGAGAGAGAGAATAAAAAAGTCGGAAAACATTGTAACTAATGGTTCTTTTGTAATATGCATGATTAGCTTAGATATATTAGATGGGAGCTGATTCGTACACAACAATTTTTTTCAATACACAACAATTGGTGCTTTAAAATGTTGTATTGTACGATTATATAATGCATGAACTGTTGTGTATGACAAAAAACTGTTGTGTACGTATCACTTCCCATATTAGATTGGTGATTAGTGTTTAAAAAAAAATATCACCATGATTTTAAGTTGATATAGAAAATAAACTAGTCTATATAGCTAATTTTTAGCCAATCATTGGTCGTGGGGCTTTGGCTTTCTAATGTAATTTTAGAGTTACAAACTCTAACAATTCTAGTATTAAATTTTGACATGGTTTTTCTTTGAGAATATTTTACTCTAATAAATGTCATCTAAGTTAACTATCATCTTGAAATGAACATTTTTGGTAAGTTAATGTTACGCCAACTCATTTGGATCTCACAACAAATTACTTGATTTTTTAGATAGGGCATCTTCGTATTAAGATATGAAAAATATGTATTTATTAAATATATTATCCCAACTGATATACTGATTTTCATGTCGTTGGTTACTTCAATAAAATATACACATTTCATATTTTTTTGAAACTATAATATATAATTATATATTTTATTAGAAGATATTTGTGAAAAAAGCGGTATATAAATATTGAAGAAAGATGACTCTTAACGAGATATTTAACGCATTGTTGTCATTGGATGCAAAATCTATTATTTTATTTATATTGTCTTATACATAATCGCTATGAATATCATGTTTTAGTTTCATGGCAAAAATTTTAATTTATATTTAACATAGATCCAATGCGAAAATTTGGCAGAGACAAAAAGTATTTAACCAAAGGTGGTGACTAGATGTCGGTAGTCTTTGATAGAGATGTTTGATTTACACCTAGATTCTGGAAGAAGTTCCATGAGGAACTAGGAACGCAGTTACATTTCAGCACGACAAACAACCCCCACAGATGACCAGAGTGAAAGGATGATCCAGACACTCAAGGATATGCTTCGGGCATGCGTTTTGGATTTTGGAAGGATTTGGGATACATACCTCCCACTAGCGGAGTTTTCATATAACAATAATTATCATGCTAGTATCGACCGACCACCATTCGAGATGTTGTATGGTCGGATGTGTAGGACCCTTGTTTGTTGGGGTGAGGTAGGGCACCGAGTCATGGGGAGCATCGATGTGGTGCTCAAGACCACCGAGTTGATTCAACAGGTGCGTGATAGGCTACGAGTTGCACAGAGCCGTCAGAAAACCTATGATGACCGGCGTTGATCGGATCTTGAGTTTCAGGTGGCGGATTTCGTCTTGCTGTAAGTGTCACCATGGAAGGGTGTCATTAGGTTCCGGAAGAGGGGCAAGCTAGGGACCCGATATATTGGACCATTCAGGATTACTGCCCGGGTGCAAAAGGTGGCATGTCGCTTGGATCTGTCGGACGAGATTAGCCAGATACACGACACCTTCCACATATTCCAACTTTGAAAGTGTGTCATAGACGAGGTTGCAGTTGTTTCTCTGGATGACATTCAGGTGGACGAGATCCTGAACTACATTGAGAGGCCCGATTTGATTTTGGATAGGAAGGCTACTTCGGAACAAGGAGGTGAAATTAGCGAAGATGCAATGGCAGCACCGAAGAGGCTTTGAATGGACATGGGAGCCAGAAGAGGAGATGCGAGATCACTATCCGAATTTGTTTGCGTCAGCAGAATTCAAGGACAAAGTCTAGTTCAAGTGGGGGAGATTTGTAATGCTTGTTCCATGTATTAATTATTTCTAAAAATTTTAGGGTTTTAGGCTGGAACTCGACGAGTTAAGGAGCTCCAACTCGTTGAGTAGAAATCATTTTTGGACGTGGGACTTAGGATCTACTCGACGAGTAGATGTTGTAAAGGAAAACCCTAATTTTCAGGGATTTATACCCTATTTAAAGAACTTATGGTTCATTTGTATCCTCTCTCATCGTCCTTACAGCCCAGAGAAACCCTAGCTCGAGCCTTATACCTCCTTGAGTGTGTAAGAGAGCTTTGGTGAGTGATTTTAGTGTGGTTGTGAAGTATTTAAAATCTTGAAGAAGGTGGAGTAGAGAGATGAGAAGTAGATCCGACATCTACTCTGTATTGGCAACCATCTTGAGGTATAAAGTCGCTACCTTGACCTTGATTTGCTTAGATCTTGTCTTTTGGTAGTTTAGGCCTTGTTTTGGGACTTTGGGTTGGATGTTCCAAGATAAGAGGTTTCCAGAGGTTAGGAGTGTAGATCTGGCCTCTATAAGACCTCTAGAGGATTAAAGTTGAAAACTTTAATAGCCTCCATGTCCCATTCATGCATTATGTCCACAATGAAGGCTAAAATGGATCTTGGAGAGTATTTCACGCATGCATGGACATAAAGTTAGAAACTTTATGTGATTTTTCCACCCTTGGACTTCATATCTGTGTTTTAGGTTGATGGGATGAGAGTTTAAAGGCTTAAAGAGTTAAGACCTTCCTCAAAGGTGCTAGGGTTTGAGTCTAAGGCATATTAGATGGTCTTTGGGGGTAAAGTTGGAAACTTTACCCTTATAGACATCTCTATGATTAAGGATCTGTTGTATGGAGCTTTAGATTCGAGTGGAAAGGAGTGAATGCGTTAAGATAGGGGAAACTCGACGAGTTGCCCTGACGACTCGACGAGTTGGATCAGGTTTCCCCGCCTTCTGGATATTTAGTGAACTCGCCGAGTTGATGAGACAACTTGATGAGTTGGGTAGGGTTTATCCCGGTTTTCTAGACTCTGAAGGAACTCGTCAAGTTGATAGATGCACTCGACAAGTTGGGGTCAACATGGATTGTTGACCTTGACTATTGACTTGGACTTTGACCAGGGTTGACTAAGTTTGACCTAGAGGGTATTTACTGTATTTCAGGATTTTGACAAGTTAATCACATGATGGTTATAGGCAGTTGAGTTGGAGTTGTGCGTTGGGACTTATCTGATCTTATCTTATTAGTTCGACATTTTGAGAAGGTGAGTCTCCTCACCATACCAATGGGTCTAAGGCACCAAGTCCGACCTATTATTGTTTTGCGGTGTGACTAGTTGGTTATGGGATATGTGGTATGCTAGTTAATTGTGATACTCGCATGAAATACCTCGGGGGGATTCCCGAGGCACTTATGTGTAATACCTTGGAGGGTTTCCATGGCATCCTAGTATATTTGCATGTGTGGCTTGTATGTTATTTCTTGGTAGTAAAGACTGTGTGGGGGTTCCCACGACAGGACGACCATTTGGGGGTTCCCATGGCAGGTAGTTAAGACCACGTGGGGGTTCCAGTGGCACTAGGTGTAAGATCTTCGAAGGTTTCCATGGCATCCTTATATGTTGTATGAATGGCTTGAGTGGTTTATGTTTTTCATGGTGAAGAATTAGTGAATCGTCATTCACTTACCTCCAAATTATTTGCGTGTTGGATTACGAAATCCCTTTTCTAATATGTAAATAATGTTGTTGTGTCCTAGCCCTAATTTTTCATTTTTGGGTGTTTAATTAGGGATTCAATTCTAATCAAACTTTGTCCTTTCTATTTGTAGATGTCGAACGCGAACAACGCTGCTGCTAACTCATTCACGCTAATGAGTCTTTGTCAGAAAGTGACTTTCGATGGATCGAACTTTAGCGAATGGATAAGATACATTCGCACGATTGCGCGCTAAGAGGACAAAGAGTATGTCCTCGAAGAAAAGCTCGAGAAGGTCAACCCAGAAATCACTAGTCCCGAAGAAATGGCACTACAAGAAAAAGACCCTTTTACGACGTGCAAACCACGACGCTCATTGATTTATGTTACGCAAAAGAGAGTGACATTAAAAAAGTGTAATCTCTTCAAAAAATTTAAGGATTTAGGTCACGCATTATTGCGTGCCCTTAAATTAGTGTCTCATGTAAAAAAACTAACAACACGGAGGGCACTTTATCTAAAATGTGCGTCGACTATGAATGTCGTTTTATATTTTTTAAGGAAACGCGTGTCTCTCCTTTAGAGGGAAAATGAAATCCCCAAAAATTTTAGAAATCCCCAAAAATTTTAGACCCCGCTCTCTTCTTCTACATTCGTTTCGATCTCTTCTCTAATATCTTCTCTCCTTCGTCTCCGCCCCTCACCCACCTCCACTACCTCCAACCCACACCGACTCTTCAGGCCCGCACAACGACGATGTACCGGCCATATCGACCAACACTTCATCCATCATCACCATTTGCAGCTCTCTGACCCCACTCAGATCCCACGCACCGCTGCCCCTAACCTTCTCCTTCAAAATGAAAGCAATACTCGATGATTCTTCCTCTACCGATGGTCCCACCTCCAAATCACCCGAGACTGAAATTTTCGTGGACCGACTCTCGCAGGTAGGTCTGTGTTATCGGAGTGGCACAGAGAAGAAAGTCGACGCACGGAAGAACAAGAAGTCCGGGAAGAAATCCGGTGGGAGTTCAGTATCTAGGGCAAACATGTACCTCCCACCGATGCCTTTGAAGGAGCCGATTTCAGGTTGAGTGAAAGTGGATTTCGGGTTCAGCTCTTATTCGGAGAGGATGAATAGGTGGGTGGGGCCCTGAAAACACCATACGTCGTCGATCATTTTTATTCAGGTTTATGAACTCATCATTTTTCAGCTTTCACCATTTTTATATGAATTAGTATGAATTTTTCTTATTTATTTCCACAAAAGTGCTCAAGAACTTTGACATTCGATCTCATGAAATTCCGGAAGTGGTGTGCTTTCTTTGGTTGTGTTATTCCTGTTTGAAATTCCTTGGAGAATCTCCGGCAACTCGATCTTGTTCGCAAACCCTACCACCAAGTTTGAATTCGGTACGTTTTCGTCTCTTAAAACACACGATTTTGACTGATAAAGTGGTGTGCTTTCTTTGGCTATGTTATTCCTGCGGTTCTAGTATGAACAAGGCCATTCATAAACATGGGAAGATGGGCCTATGTTAAGGGCCCATTTTTTTTAATACTCCATTCATGAATCAGGCCCCAAATGCAAAGGAGATGATAGTCGGCACTCGGCAGAATGGAACGTCGTCGACAATTCAATGAGCACTGATGGTCGATTAATCTTTCGATAACCGGTTGTTTTCATCCCCTCTCGAGTCCCACTAATCAGATAATCGATTATTGTAGCATTTATGTTATCAGAAATTTGTGTTTTGGAATAAGGGTAAGATGATTATTTTAGTTTTATTCAGTGTTCATCAAGGTGGGGTATACTGTTATGCGAGTGGTGGTGGACGTATCAATGCTTGTTTGGAGTTCAAGGAAATGGTTAAAGATTTGCACCTTGCAGGAATCGAGGTTTTTGACTTTTCTTGTAATGAAGCTTGATTATATATTTAATTAGGTCATTAGTGTTGTAAGTACTTTTTGTAGATTATGTGGGAATTTCAACTGTACAGGTAATCATGGATGTTGTTTACAACCGTACAAATGAAGTTGATGATAAATACCCTTACACCACATCATTCTTAGGTATACCAAGGTATTACATCCTTAACATAATTTTTAAGTTTATCATAATTAATTTATTTGGCCGAGAGAATTTGGGTTTTCCATCTTTTTATAACATTTGTTATTCATTCCAAATTCAATGGAACATGTAACCAAATAACCATGAAACATGAATTATATGAAAATTTTCAAGGCTTGTCCATAATATCACTTCAACCTCATTACATAAGCATATCATTCTTCATTTGAAGTTGATTTCTATAAAGCCAAAATTAAGTTTTATTAATGTTGTTGTGTATCTATTTACTTATTACATGTATATTATTATAGGTATATTACATGCTGGATGGGAGTAACTATTGAACTTCTCAGGTTGTGGTAAATTCATCTTCCTCCTCTTTATTTATCAGTTCCTTGAAGACAATCAGCTGATTTGGAACCAGATAACAATTTCTTGGATCCAAGCATCTCAGAGTTATTTTAACAGTTAGTATTTAGGAAGACGTTTTTCTAGTTGTTATAAAAGGAGGCTGCTTAGATTCATGTTATAAAAGGAGGCTGCTTAGTTAGAATTTTGACAGTTAATATTTTATTTCCGTTTTTCTCTTTTATTATATTCAAGATTGTGCATTTTTGCCATTTATGCAGGTGCTTAACATACAACAACTATACAAAATCAGCACCATGTATTGGGATGACAAATACGGGACCCACGGTGTTTCATCGGAAGTAAGTTACTACTCACATAACAAATACGAATTCCATCTCTTCAAAAAAACTTAAATCCTAAGGGCATTTTCGTAATTAGGTCATTTCAAATATGAATTCCATCTCATAAAAAAAACTTAACTACCACTTCACAACTTTATTTTCTCTACCACTTCACTTGTCCTTTCATCTCCTCTTTATTTTCTCTACCACATTGGATTTGATGTATATTTAACTGTTTGTTTATGGAACTAAATACTATTTTTTTTCTTTTGTGCAGACTGAATCAATGTCAGATGCGTTTAAAGGAAAAACCAATCATGCTTCAAAGCAGGTAATATTTGTTGAATCTTTATGGTCTTTTCAGACATCTTTGCCCTTACTGTTGTCCTTTGTTACTTGTTTGAACAGTGTTGAGCATTCTGGAGGTCAACGTGTGTGCCTTGACCTACAGAAACTGGACTGGTTTTCCCTTTTCCCAGGCCATGTAGATAGTTAAAAAAAAATGGAAACTGACCAAAAAAAAAACATTTAAGATAAACATAATTCGACAGTGGTAGGTATTGAAGGACATAATCCAAGTGGGCACTATTTAATTGCAACAAAAATTGTTGATTATGTACCGTTATCAGTCCCTGATGATGAAAATATTCCTCAAAAGTTGTGGATGAAGATAACAAGCCTGTTAATTTATCTGATATAACATCAAATTTATCATTGGTGTGTAAAGCTTGTTCTTCATTTTACTAAAGTACCCCTTTAAGTTTACTATCTGGTTTCTCTTTGATTCTGTACATCTCATCTTTGAGCAAATTATTGCTTCAGGCCCTTACACCACGACTGACATCAGTTGCTTATACTGGTGAGAATTTACAATTTTAACCATGTAACTGTTCAAAAATCAAAACCACTCTAAACTAACAATCATTGTATTTAACTCATTAATAGTTAGGGCCTTTCATTGATTCGGAGCACCCCGAGATCAAGAAAGAAGCTTTAAACAGGACTTATGATGATTTATTCCATCTGCTGAGTCAACGCAGACATGTTTTCAAAATTCAAGTAATATTTTTCTTTTTTCTTTTTTCTTAATTTAATATTTTTACGTTTGTGACAACAACTTTTATCCTCTGTACCCACTCCTGTGGACTTGTCGCTTGCTCCAGAAGCCCCTTCAAAATCGTCGATGGTCCCGCTAGCTCCGCTGCTAGAAATCCAGGTATTTCTCACTTCATATTGATACTGAAGTGAATTTACGATCCCTGTAAAAGCAAAACTATTTATGCTAAGATCACAACTGATCGGAGCTTTTTTAATGATGGATGATAATAATCTTTCTAATTCAGTCACTGTTGCATTGGATAAACAAAAATTTAAGTATTTTCTAGCTATGTTAATTGATTACGTTGTATGTAGATGTTAATTAGGTTTTATGATCGAATTTTGCATTTTGAGTTTTAAAGTTAACTGCTTACCATAAAGACCTAGTGAAACCCCTGTAAAAACGAACCAGTACTAAAACAAATTGGAGATTTGTTTTTTATAATCCAAAATCAAATAAAAGAATTGGAAAACACATCTGATCACCTGCATAGATTGAGTGTAAAGATGAAGGATTATGACTTCATTTGTGCTTGTTGTAATGCTTTCAGATGAAATTGCAAAACTTTTCCCATCCCTGTTTGGGCAACCATCACCAATATTGGTGCCAAGTGAATCTAATGAATCAGGATCTGCCGTGAAGATAGGAGTTGTGTTGTCAAGAGGACAAGCACCAGGAGGACATAATATTATATGTAGGATTTTTGGTTAGGATTTTGAACTTCCTTTTCCTATTTTTCATATTATTCATACTTCATATGATAGAATGAAACTTGTATATAATTCAAAATAACTGTGTATCCAATTCAAACCTTTTCTCCCACTACTTGGTGCAGATTACTTACAGGAATGTTGTAAAGGTTCCAGACATTCTCATTGTTCCTTCAGACCTCACACACAAGTAAAGGAGGTGAAGAAGTGAATTGTATGTGTGTGAATCCGAGAAGACTGGCGAGAGGCGAAGGAGGTACCCGTGACACATCTTCTGCTTCAGTTATTCATATATAGAAGCAACATTCAGACATGTGAAACCTAATCTTCTTTAACATCAATCTGACATGTGAACCCTACTTTTCTATTACGCGAGTTCTTTAATTTTTATACATTCTTTAATTCAATTGTGATTCCCAAACCTAATGAGCCATTTGTTTCAGAACTTCTTACAACTCTTCCAACAACCATTAATGAACAAGTTTCATGGCTTGTTGGAGGATTGGTTCTTACTGCAGGGCTTCTCTTTGTAAGGTCAGATTTCCAACCTCTCTGCTATGCCTTTTCTTTTCATGTGGGCTCTGAGGCTATTTTCGTCATTTCTTCTCTCTAGTTTTATCTCCGTGACACGTGACAAATTAGGTTAATTCTGCTCTTGTTTTGCATAGAAGGGTACTTTCGTTAGTTCTTTTGTCTAGTCTTATCTCGATGACATGATAAATTAGGTTGATTATGCTCTTGTTTTGCACACAAGTGTATTTTCGTTATTAGGTATTCTGCTCTCATTATTTGCATGTTATCTTAATTAAATTTTTAAGTTCTTAACTTAGTGTCGTACTAGGATTCCTTACAAGTTGCTAAATTCTTTGTTAATTTTCAGGCTAGAAATCAGAAGATTGGAGAGAAGCCACTTCTTTCTGTCTCCAGCTTTGTACAGGTAAAGTTGCCACATTTTCCTTTTTGAGTCAACATGTTATGCAATGGTTAGGCTTCTTCCAACAACAAAGTCCTCATTGTATTCTTAATGATTCCAAATTATATTCTATAGATATAGAAGGCTTAAAAGTTAAAAATTTATACTATATCTTATAACCTATAGAATAACTTCAGTTTTTATAAAAGTAGCAACAAAGCTCATGCTCATGTCTTTATGTCTGCCATGGTTTTCTGCAGGCAGCTCGCAACAATGTGCTTCTTGCTGTTCCAACATTCCTCTGTGCTTCTTGTCAAAGGAGAATTTAGTCATGGGTTTCTTTTAATGTTGTACATGCTTTGTTTCCTATAATAAATATTATGCAATATTAGCAATGTGTTACATTTACTTGCTATTGGAATGATTATTTGTATTTGACATATTAGTGCAATGAATTATCTTTATTGCTTGTGGTATTTTATTTTGTATTATGAGACTTTTAATGTGTAATTTAATTTGAAAATTAGTAAATCTATAAAAAAATATATAATTTTAAAAACATTTAAAATTATGACACGCAAGCCTGTGTGTCGTCTTTCTTTATGACAGGGGCTTCCTTGATACGCATTGCGTGTCATAAACACGCGCGTCGTAAGGTTACGACACGCAAATGCGTAACGTCTTCCTTTATGACAGGGCCTTCCTTGATACGCATTGCGTGTCATAACTGCGCGTCGTAAATGCGCGTCGTCTATAGACAACGCACAAAAGCGCGTCGTCTCTCTTTATGACAGGGCCTTCCTTGACGCGCATTTGCGCGTCGTCTGAGCCTTTTACGACACGCAATGAGCGTCGTAAAAGGCTGTTTTTCTAGTAGTGTGGCTGTCTGTGAGACTCACGAACGTGATGCAACAAAAGTCCATTGCATCATGATAGCCACAATGAACCAAGAATTCCAAAAGTCCTATGAGGACATGTATCCGTATGAAATGCACCAAGACTTAATGGAGAGGTACCACTAAAGCGCGAGGCAAGAGCGCTATGAGATCATCACGAACATGATCACCGCAAAGATGGGAAGTGGAGAATCATTGACCGTACACTTGCAAAAGATGCAAAGATATGTTGATCGTATTCGCAACTTAAATGTTAATTTTGGGGAGGATTTGGCCATCGACATTGTTCTTCACTCCTTGCCCTCATGCTACAACCAATTTAGGATGACCTACCACATGAACAAGGAAGAGGACACCCTAAGCAAAATCCAAGGACTCCTAAGGATTGCTGAGAGCAACCTCAAGGACAAGTCTGTTGCACCAACTCCCAATCCATCCGCTGCTCCTGTTTTGGCTATTGGGCAAGGGAGGGGCAAGAAGAGGAAGGCTTCTTCAAAGAGCCACCGCAAGGGAAAGTCCCAAGATGGTTCCTCTTCTAGTGGGACCAAGGTTGATCCTGCTAAGCCCAATCCAAACTCAAAGGAGGCAGAGTGCCACCATTGACACAAAATAGGGCATTGGAAGAGAAGCTGCCCGGAATATCTGCAAGCCATCAAGGATGGGAAGATCAAGCCATCTTTCACAGGTATTTACACAATTAAATCTAATGATTCATCTCATATTATTTCTTGTGTTCTTGATAAAGGATGTGGTTATCACATATGTTCTGATTTGCAGGGACTAGGAAGAAATAGGGATGTGGAGCTTGGAAGAATAAATCTAATCATGGGAAACAGAAGATCGTCGCCTGTCACCAATATTGGAGTGTATTCTTTAGTGCTTAGTAATGGATTCAATTTAGATTTAAATAATTGTTGATACTCGCCTGAAATGGCAAGAAACATCATTTCTTTTCATGGTTTATTTAGAAAAGGATTTAGATATTCATTTAATAATGAGAATGGTTCGATTTATGCTTATCTAAATGGTGTTTTATATTTTGAAGCTATGCCTTATAATGGAATTTATGAAAATGTTATGGTTGTAGATAACTTAGGAAATGATGTGTTCTGTATGGATTCTTCCAATAGTATGGATAAAGCTTCCTTGTGACATTGTCGTCATGGACATGTCAACAAGAAGCGCATAGCCCAACTCCAAAAGGATGGAGTGTTGGAGTCATTCAACCTTAGGGAAGATGACACGTGCGAATCTTGTTTACTTGGAAAGATGACCAAGTCACCCTTCACTGGCACTTGTGAGAGGGGTGAGGGTTTATTGGATCTCATACACACCGATGTGTGTGGGCCCTTTAGATCCACCACAAAGGATGGGAACCGCTTCTACGTGACTTTCACCGATGATTATAGTAGATATGGGTATATTTACTTAATCAAGCACAAGTCAGAAACGTTTGAAAATTTCAAAGAGTTCAAACATGAAGTGGAGAATAAATTGGGCAGGAAAATCAAGATGCTTCGATCCGATCGAGGAGGAGAGTACCTAAGTCTTGAATTCCACGACTATCTCAACGAATGCAGAATAGTTTCGCAATTGATGCCACCTAGGACACCGCAATTGAATGGTGTGGAACCCTGTTAGACATGGTTCGTTCTATGATGAGTCGTGCTTCACTACCTATCTCATTCTGGGGGTATGCCTTAGAGACTGTCGCCCATATCCTTAACCGAGTCTCTACAAAGAAGGTTGCCAAAACACCTCACGAGATGTGGACAAAGAAAGCTCCCTTGTTGGCACATATCAAGGTATAGGGCTATGAGGTTTTCGTAAGACGAGAGACTCACGACAAGCTCGAACCTCGAAGTGAGAGATGTATTTTCATCAGCTACCTGCATAGATCCTTTGGATATCTCTTCTATAGACCGAGTGACAATGTTGTCTTCGTTGCGAGGAGAAGGGTTTTCCAAGAACGAGAACTCATAAGCCAATGAGACAGTGGGAGGCAGATCGATCTTGAAGAGATTCAAGAGTCGAGCGATGAAGGAACCTCTACCGCTGGCGCTCAACCCGAAGAGGAAACTCCGGTTGAACCAATTGACGAGTCCTTACCTCTTAGACGTTCCGAAAGAGTTAGAGTTCAACCCCAGTTTTATGGTTTTCATATTACTACTGAAGGGGACATGTATATTAGTGATGGTACACTAATAAATTTATATGAACTTAATAGCTATAAGGAAGCCATGGCAGGCCCAGAGTCTGTGAAATGGAAAGAGGTGATGGACAGCGAGATTCAGTCCATGTATGACAACCAAGTTTGGAATTTGGTTAACAATGTGCCCGGACGTAAGACGGTTGGGTGCAAATGGATCTTCAAGAAGAAGACCGACGTGGATGGGAATGTACACACGTATAAGGCACGATTGGTTGCGAAGGGCTTTACTCAAACTCCGAGAGTTGACTATGATGAGACCTTCTCACCAGTTGCAAAAATAAAGTCTATAAGGGTGATGCTAGCCATTCCTGCATTTCATGATTATAAGATATGGCAAATGGATGTCAAGACCGCTTTCCTTAATGGGAAGTTGGTTGAGGATGTTTACATAGCTCAGCCAGAGGGTTTTTATCGATGCCAAGCATCCTAATAGAGTGTGCAAGCTTAAAAAGTCCATTTATGGACTTAAGCAAGCGTCTCGCAGATGGAATCTTGGCTTTGATGAGAAAGTCAAAGAGTTTGGATTTGTACGAAGCGAAGATGAATCATGTGTATATGTCAAAGCCAGTGGGAGTATAGTTCCTCGTTTTGTATGTCGATGACATACTACTCATGGAAACGACATCCCGAATCTGCAGGAAGTTAAGTCCTGGCTCGGGAAGTGTTTCGCTATGAAGGACCTCGGAGAGGCTTCCTATATTTTGGGAATAAGGATAGTGAGAGAACGAAGTAAGAGACTAATAGGACTTAGTCAGAATACTTACTTAGATAAGGTACTAAAACGTTTTAGTATGGAAAACTCGAAGAAGGGAGAATTACCGATACAAAGTAATGCCAAATTGACTAAGACTCAAAGTCTGAGTACCGAAGCCGAGATAGCTGAAATGAGTCGAGTACCTTACACTTCTGCAGTTGGCTCAATCATGTATGCTATGACTTGTACTCGCCCTGATGTGGCCTTTGCTTTGAGCATGGTCAGTAGATATCAAGGGAACCCTGGTAGAGCTCATTGGATTGCAGTCAAGAATATCCTTAAGTACCTTCGGAGGACCAAGGAATGGTTTTTAGTCCTCGGAGGGAGTGATGACTTAAAGGTGCGAGGGTATAGTGACGCCAGTTTCCAAACCGACAGAGACAACTACCGTTCGCAGTCGGGTTGGGTCTTTACCCTTAATGGAGGAGCAGTGACCTGGAAAAGTTCCAAGCAGGAAACTGTAGCTGATTCAACGTGCGAATCAGAGTACATTGCAGCGAGCGAAGCGTCAAAGGAGGCGATATGGTTAAAGAACTTCATTTGTGACCTTAGAGTTGTGCCTGCCATAAAGGAGCCTATGGAAATTTTCTGTGATAATGAAGGAGCTGTTGCCTTGACTAAGGAACCGAGATATCATGGTAGATCCCGGCATATCGATAGAAAGTATCACTTTATTAGACATCGAGTAGAAGAAGGACACTTCGTGGTTAAGAGGATATCATCAGAAGATAACCTAGTAGATCCGCTTACGAAGGGATTGAGTAGGGTTAAGCACTTGCAGCACGCTATGAGCATTGGGCTGAAGGATGATATTAGTTTAGATTAGATAGTTTGGAAACTTGTAATAGATAAATGTAATTGACATTTTATGATTAAATAAAGGAGTATTATTTAAAAGTTTTTTCTTATGTTAATGGTTTAACTATTGTTTCACTTTGCATGTTTTGACCTCCAGAATAATTGAGTTTATTAAGAATAATCGAATTATTCTAAGAGTCCACAATCGTTCATATGTTGGAAGTAGGTATGAATGAAGATTGTCATGAATTGGTATGTAGATTGTCTAAATGGTATTAGACATAGCAAAGGCTTGCTACAACGTTCATGAGTGCTTATGAACAAGTTTTGAGCATTGGAATAAACTCGCGCTTACTGGAATCACTTTATGGAATGTACCGCAAGTGATCGCAAGACGATAATATCATATGGTATTAAAACCAAGAAATATGGTTTGTTGTTTACTAATTGGTTGTGCATTGATAATGCGAAACCGCATCAGTAAATTGATGTCATAAAACGCATTGTTGTGTATAGTTGATTAGTGAATAAGTAAATGCATATAAGTCGAAGTTTATCTGTTACTTTTATCCTAAGAGAGTAAAAGCGATATCACGGCCGCTCGATGATTTGATTTGACTTATGTGTCGGGCCCGGTCAGGACTGAATTGATGTGTTCAACTAAGTTCTATGTCAAGTAAATCTGAGATCGAGAAACTAATTGCTAGACAATAAATATGACAATGTTTCATGAGATTGTCTACACGATATCGAAACAGAGGACTGTACGATCCCTTATCTAAAGGACAGGATACTGATAAGATCAGAGTTGACAGCATCTTTGAGAGCTACGATTGCTAATCGGATTGTGTTTACATTTATAGTTACTAGACTTATCCAAGTGGGAGACTGCCGGATTAGTGTCTAAGGCTGTAACTATATTTGGTAAGTGCTTGACCCGGTTGTGCATGGTCCTTTTGGGTTGCCTTCACCATAGCAACTTGACAGGATGATTTATATAGAGAGAAGAGATATTATTATTAATGTATTATAAGAATAATATGTTAAAGGAATAATATTATTATTTGATTGATATAAGTCATAAATTAATTAGGAATTAATTTGGTGACTTAAAGAGATTAATTGAATAAAGGGGCATAAACTGTCAAATGTATGATAGTTGTGTTTTGGGCTATGAATCCTTATGGATAATAAGGGATGATTTTTAGGATAAAGATATCTTAAAATCATCCAAGGTTATCATCTAGAAGGATCTTTGGATTGCTTAGAGGCTAAGTTATCCGGTTAGGGTTTAGGGTGAAACCTTAGTAGCTCATAGTATAAATAGACCCCATAGGAGGTAGAAATCGGACTCTCCTTGTTTCAAGAAACCCTAGGTCCGATTTCACACCTCTCTCTCTCTCTCTCAAATCATCTTCTTGCTAGTTGGTGTTTGTAAGCCATTAGAAGAGTGACAATTGTGACTCTAAGCTCCAAGAACAAGAAGTTTCAAGCAAGCAACTCAAGGTATTTTTCTAGATCCAATTTCATATGTTATGAATTGTTTGTTTACACTAGATCTATGTATGAAAGTCTTGGATACATTGCATGTTCAATTAGAGAAACCTAGATCCAAGCATTAGGGTTTGCATGTGCATATAGGAAAGTTCTTATGGCTCAAACCCATCATACTCTTCACGTGAAGAAATTTTTTTCATAATATAACTCCAATACGTATAATTCTTTCCATCTAATCGAGTGAAGGGAATCATCCTTTCCAGTCATGTTGGCAACATATATATAACCATAACAATAGAAAAATAATCAAAGAACAAGAACAACAAAAACTAACGAAAGCAACAAATCGAACAACAAACCCTAGAAATTGAATAACAACAACAAACGAACACCAACAAGCAAATGAACATCCGCAACAAACAAATCAACATTAAACCCCTAGATGATTGCTACAAAACCTTTTAAAATATCAAACCTACACACTGATACCATGATAATAGAACCACATCCTTATTGAAAGAGAAAAAATACAAGTGTTCTTGATAGGAAAACATGAAGCAACAAAACAAAGAGAAATGGGAATAAAGGCTAGCTGGGAAAACCCTAAAGGGATAAAGACTAAAATAGTCCAAAAAAAATATGCTAATAATAAGCATGGGCTAACATAAATATTAGGCTAACAATATGGATGCACAAATGAAGCACATAAACTTCTAGATGTCTTTGCTAACAATGCTATGATAAATTGCCCCAACGAGATGTCTTCACTTACATGGAAAATAGATAAAGCACATAAATTAATTTGAATGATCACAATTGTATGCCAACATATGATTAATTTGAAAATTATAGAAGGTGATGTCGGGGTTTATTTTTTTGTATCTTAAATCTTTGATTAGTTTTATGCTCTAAAACTTGACTTTTGAGATCACATAACATTGATATAAGGTAAAATGGTAGATTTTGAATAATTTATAAAGGTTAATTACATAGCATTGATCTTATATATATATATATATATATATATATATATATATATATATATATATATATATATATTTCAACCAATTTTTTTGCCATTTCCAATCTTGGTTCGACTACAATAGTTCAATATCGATTGAAGGCAAACGGGCAACAAGTTGCGCCGCTAGCCCTTTCTGGATGAAAAAACCACTTCTTTTGAAAACAATATTTGTGGATCTAGAAGATATGACATTAGAATGCATGACTCGTTGGACTCTGTTGAGGAGCTCTACCGCCTTTGGTGCGAAAAAACCAAATGTATCGAATGCAAAATGTACAAACACATGTTGCTTTTCTATACATGCATTCTCGTGCTTTACCACTTTGCGTACAACGGCTTTTAAAGCGACATGCCATGCTGTGAAACCCCCGCTCCCTAAACCAACGAGAGGAGAGACCCCAGTAAGATCCACGCACACATGCTTCCCTCCTATATATCCAAATACCAAAATGCCAGCTGGTCTAAGTGTGAACTTTCCATCCTGCGAGTCCGTCAAAAAGTTCACTGATGCTTCTTTCTTCGCAGAAATACCAGCACGCCGACAAGTATCAAAGAGAACATCCCGAACCACATAATATCTGTATTTGAAACCAAGAAGCGCTCTACAATAAACTGCAAGTTCCCTCCTATTAATTAATATGCATATCAAAGTTTGTTTTATTAGATTAGGTAAAATTGTAAGTTTTCTTATTCAGCAACCACATGGAATACCAATCATTCAGGCCTCTTATTAGCTCATACATGTTAATGATCTATGCCTCTTAATGATTCAGCACTACATTCGGTGTTACCATTTTACCAAATAGCCCCTAAATTAACCTACAAGTAGAAGCCGGAAGAATAACGGAAGTACAGAAACCCTGAGAGGGTTTAACCAGACCAAAATGGGGGGAGCAGGGAAGATACTGAAAAAAGGATTGGGAGAGATGGGCTTCACCAGCGGCGGTGGCAACATCAACTGGTTCCCCGGTCACATGGCGGCCGCCACCCGCGCCATTAATGCTCGCCTTAAACTCGCGGACCTTGTCATCGAAGTCCGTGATTCCCGTGTACGCATGCCCTTTTCTTCTACTATTAACAACACCGATCTCTTCTTTTTCGATTCTATGTTTTCTAATTGTTCAAAATGGTATGCAGATTCCATTGTCGTCTGCAAATCAAGACCTTCAACCTCGTCTATCCACCAAACGGCGTGTAATTACTCTCAACAAGAAAGATTTAGCAAATCCCAATATTATGCACGTATGTATCAAATCTTTGCCTCCTTTCGGACCTGATCAAGTATATATCTTTTCTAATCGGGAATAATCTCTTGTTTGATTTTGGGTTTTATCAGAAATGGGTTGATTACTTCAGTTCCTGTAAGCAAGATTGTCTACCCATCAATGCACACAGCAGGAGCTCTGTTCAGAAGGTTGGTTATGCCATTGCAAACTTGCTAGCACAATCATAAAACCCTTCTTGCAATTGTTCCAAATTTTGTGATTTTGTTAATGTATTTGATTATGATTTACGAGACATTAGCCGGTTACCATTTCTTGCTTGAAAATCACAAACTTTGGCACAATTTACTAGATTTCCATGGGTTATCAACTTATCATTCATCCATACGTAACCTAATTGAATGAGTTATCGGCTGAACCATTCGCTAGATAGATACTGAGTTTAGCATTAGTTTGAACTTTTAAAGTATTCTAATTCTAAAAATAGCTTCTAGAACTTGTCGAGCTCAAACTGAAGGAAAAAATCGCAAAAGAACCTACACTCCTTGTCATGGTGGTTGGTGTGCCTAATGTTGGGAAGTCAGCTTTGATCAACTGCATTCATCAAATTGCATCCTCTCGGTTTCCAGGTGAACTGTTTATCTAGTTTGTCTTCTACTCTTCTTAGATAAAAGATTTATTTTTCCTACAACCCTTGAACTGGCCCACACTGTCTCTCCTCATAAGCATCATGTCAGATGTATATCAGGTACACAACAGACTGACTGCCAAGTCATCCCTATAATGACTGTTATAAATTTTTCTTAGTGCAGGAGAAGAAGAAACGAGCAAAAGTAGGACCATTGCCTGGTGTTACTCAAGATATTGCAGGATTCAAGGTCAAGTTTTTTTAAAAACAAGCTTAGCCTCCTTTATTCCTAAATAATAACACGTATAACGAGAAAACCATGTTGAAAAAATCAATCTTTTGGATATGGGTACATTGCAAGATTAAAAATCGGAGAAATATCTTAAACAATTAGCAAAAAAGAATAAAGTGCATTGGATATATGCAAAAAAAAAAAAAAAAAAAAAAAAAAAAATTAACATTTGTCCATGTTACTTGCACAGATTGCACAACGACCTAGCATATATGTACTGGATACCCCTGGAGTTCTAGTCCCTTCCATTCCAGACATTGAAACAGGATTAAAATTAGCTCTATCAGGTTTGAATTTGTTATAAATGTTTGTATCTTTTCAACTTGATTGTAAAGTCTGGTTTGCTGGATTCTGGGATTTGGCCGGAATCGGAATTGAATTCCATTCCAGTCCCACATTTGGTTGCAAATGAGTACGGAATAATTACTTTGTAATCAGTTATACTTATATGCAGGATCTGTGAAAGATTCAGTTGTGGGAGAAGAACGTATTGCTCAGTATTTTCTTGCTGTGCTAAATACACGACGAACTCCCCTTCATTGGAGGAATGTGCATAATAACAACACTCTAAAAGAAATGCAAAATGAAAATGAAAATAATGATAAACGTGACTACAATCTTAAAGATCTTTTGCCTAAAAGAAGAACTCTTCCTGTTGCATCTAATGTGCATTACGTTGAGGTAACACTATAACTTGTGCAATTTCTATATCATCAATAAAATTGACCTGCATTTTGACTTTTGATATTAAAATTATTGTTTTTTTTTTTTTTTTAATGCAGGGTGTTGCCAGAGAGGTGCAATCTGCACTATACTCGACTCTATCAGAATTCAAAGGTGATTTGGAGGATGAGAATCAGTTGGAGATTTTGATTGAAGAACAGTTTGTAGCATTGCAGAAAGCATTGAAGATCTCAAGTAAAGCAACAGAGGCACGTACTATGGTTTCTAAGAAATTTCTTACATTGTTTAGGGCGGGAAAACTTGGCCCTTTTATCCTTGATGATGTTCCGAATCTTGAATCTTGAATCTTGATCATCTATCTGTTTTTTGTTTTGTTTTTATTTTTTAGTTTAGGAATGTAGCATGAAATCCTAAATATAAAAACTATAAAGGAATGAAGTCCATGTCCATGGTTATTTATTGGGGCTTTATTCAGCCTCAACCCGACCCCATTTGTCAAGCCCACAATTCCACAAAACTAAAAGCGCCAGTAACTGTAAACAAATAAATAAACACATACTCACGTTACCAACTTGCTTATTATAGTAAATAGTTGGTAACGTTTTCTTGTGAATCAAAATTTGATTGTTAGGGTTTAATAAATTAAACTAAATTTAAATTGATTTAATTATATACCATGTAATTTATATGTGTCCGCCTTAGACGGACGCATTGGTGAGTTTGGTTTGTGTGCAAAATGGGTAGACTGAAGTGAACCACGTTATAAAGAAACAAAATTAGTCTGTATACTTAATTACGTAAGAAGAAACAAAATTAGTTTGTATACTTAATTACGTAAGATACACACTCGATGCAAATCTACCTTTTGCCAAGGGGTGTAGTGTAAGTGGGCATCGAGAGTGTCACAATTCTTTGCAAAAAATATGTAATGTAAAAGCAAAATATCCCCTTCTACCCAAACATGAATATCTAACCACCTAGCAAAACACGTCTTTCAGAACATCGCTTTGCATGGTGGTCAGTTCGTGATTTTAGCTAGAATATATGTAGCAATGACAGGTTTGCAATACATTGTAAGAGAAGCATAAAAAAATGTTGTCAGGCTGCAAATGGTGCTCCGAAATGCACTGTTCTAAACATTTGGACTAGTTTTTTACATTCTGTACTAGTTCTTCGTATTCCGGATCTGTTCAGGCGGATTACAAAAATCAATCTGGAATAACGTAAGGCGCATGCTATTGTCAATGTAACTATTTTTCTAAAACTCTGGGTTTTTTCGTAATACTAAAAAACTACCTAATCAACGCATCTGCTAATAATTAGCATACCATTTCAAACATGTTTTTTCAGGGGCGGATCCAAAGGGATCCCGGGGTAGCCCGAGATACCCCTCAAAAAAATTTCGGTAGTGTAATTTTTGTTTATGTATACCTCAAAAAAAAAAAAAAAAAAAAAAAATTCGGTATAGTGTATATACGCATCTCTACACTTATAAACACAAACAAATAGTTGGTTTGTTGGTTAAGGCATTGGCTTATTTAAGCAAAGGTCTTGATATCTATTCTCACTTCTTACATATTTTTTGTTTATTTTTGTTTTATTTTCCCAGCTATTCTATCCCACATCGCTAAATACATGTAAACTCAACCATTTTTTTCTATTATATAAACCTGTTATGCTCATGTTTTATTTGATATCTACTTTGAGTCCCACATCGATTCAAGTATCAAAATATACTTCAACTTCATTTTTATATAACAAGACTTGAGGTTAGCTAAGTATTCGATTAAGATTTGGGTTTAAAACCGAAACCGAACCCGGAAAACCCAAGTACCCTGGGAAAAAATTAGGTTACCCTAAAAAAAATTGGGACACACCTTTACTTTGATCCTGGCTCCGCCACTGTGTTCCAGATTAATTTGTTGTGTTGCGAACTCAAGTTTTTACGGTTATAATTAGAAAATTAAACAAGTACAAATAAATGAGTCGATAACTTACCTGTAAAGTCTTCAACTTATGAGAATCAGATGTCATTTCTTATTTGCATACTAGTCCGGAATATGATGATATTCAGCCATTCCAATATGCATTTTAAAATGAGTTGATAAATGATAACTTACCTAGTCTTGAACCCGATACATAATGGGCTAGAGTGGATAACTTCACTATGAAATTGTTCATTTTACATTATATCTTAAAAAAGTAATACAAAAGTTGGTAGACTACTCAATAACCAATAGATATTTTTAAATTATTCTTTATTTTATATTCAACGTTGTTTGACTTACACCATCCGTTATACCCACCACTAACTAATAATGTGGTGGGTGTCACATCATCACCACATGCAACCACTAAAGAGTATTCAGATTCTGTAACTCACCTTGGTAATTAAGGAGCCAAGTAGAGAGTACTCGATCGAATAATCGGTCAACTCGACGAGTTTTTACAACATTTTTCGTCACTATATAAAATAAGAAAATTATGAATTTATGATGCATCTAAGTAGGGTTTTTAATAAGTAAATTGACAACGATAGGTTTGAAAATTGTGAATCTGCACTTTTCCACTTGGTAAGGTTTGCTTTGCTGACCTACCTACCGCTTATTTCAAAGCTTCTGAAACGTCGCCAATCGCCAATCCGGCCTTCCTCCAGCTCCCCACCTTCTCGTCTGGTCTCTAGGTGTGTACTTGTAGTTAGCATAACAACATTTTCAATTCCACGTAAAATAAAATGTTTCAGTTTGTCCCCTTGTATTTATTTTTCTTTTGGAGTTTTCTCCATTTGTGGTCAACAATTTCAGCAGGGTACGTAGGCCGCCTTTTAGAACTTCTTTAAGGGATCCGATCTTTGTCTTCGACAACATTCGTATCCATTTTAGATTGTGATATCTTAATAATTATTTTTAATCTTACGTGTACTATAAATATCAAATATCAAATAAAAATATAATACTACACTACAAATCATTATTTGTGTAGTATTAACTAATCATCAAGATAATATTGCTTTTAAATCATACATATTGTTACGGACTTTTTATGTAATGTAACAACGAATATATATTATTGCTTTTTTGTCTACTTGATTCTTAATTGTTTAGTTTGTTTGTTTACAGGTGCCCAAGTGCGAGTTTCAAATGTGAGATCAACTATCATCTATCAATGATAAGTGGCGGAGCGAGGATTTAAGTATAAAGGAGGCTTACATCACATCATAATAATAGGCATGTTAATAATGTATTGTTTGTTAACTTTAATTTTAAGCACAATGGGAAAGGCCAATTTTGTTTTAGTGTCAATATAATCAAGTGAATGAATCCCTTTAAGTAACGACTTATCTGAATAGTAATAGGGTATGTAAACCACAATGTATCCAGAAAATCGGGGCGAAATAGATTTTCCACAATATATTGTGGTTTATATAACTATGATGAAACAAACTTTTAGATAATACCTTACAAAACTAAATATAATTATAATACAACTAAATATTCGATATAAGTTTAATAAAGGACATAGTAAGGTTAATTCTTGTTATTATTAATTTTTGGGTATAACATATATATAACTATATGAAATTTTTTTCTTCTAAAATAGTAAAATTCATTTGGTCAAAGAATATCCAAGGATTAGATTAATTATTTCCAATGTTTGGAAAGATACACCTAACAAAGACTATGTTTGTATTCGTGCAAATTGTTTTACCAATCCTAAAAACTAAAAAATGAAAACAAGAGCAGCCAAAAAACCATAACTAAGATATTAAAATAAGGCAAGTTGGAAGGGGCTAAGCACCTACTAGATCCCCTACTGGCTTCGCCAGTGTCAATGATAGTCTTTGCATCTACCTTGTGTCTTGTGAAGGCACAAAAGCGGATGAGGGGATTGATTGTTGATGAGGATCAACGACAGTAGTTTGTTATAAATGAAACCAACTAACATACATTAAATATCCAATGGTAATTGGATTGGATTGGTTTGAAATTTTCAACATTGTCGGTTCTTAGATGACCATCCAAATCCAATCATAACCGAATCGATCAATTGGCTGTAAATTAGATAAAAGTTGGCTTAACTTACTCGATACCAAAACATAATAAACTCATAATTTGTTTTTTTTTAATGTTTGACAAATTCTGTTTAATCATGTAAAATGATTATAAAAAAAACATATTATATATATATATATATATATATGGGAACGTTCAATCGAGAATATTTTTTTATCGCGATAACATTTGATAACAAATTTGGACCACACAATTTTTATAATTAAAATTATAAAATAATATACATATAAATCAAAAAATAGTTATAAACAATTAAAAGACTCACTAACTAACACCACTCACCACCAACCACCACCCACCACCTGCAACCACCACCCACCTCCACCACCCATCATCATCACCCAACCAACACCACCTAACACCACTACTTACCAACCATCACAACCACCCTCCACCACCACCCACCATCACCACCCATCACTACCCACCACCACCAACCAACACCCACCACCTATCACTACTCACCACCTATCACCACCCGCTGCCACCACCAACCACCACCCATAACCCACCACCACCACCATAACCACCCACCATCATCACCACCACCCGCTACCACCTAACACCACCCACACCCACCCACCCACCAAAACCACCACTCATCATTATCACCACCACCACTCACAACCACGCCACCTCCACCACCCATCATCACCATCAACCACCACTACCACCCGTCACCACCAACTACCATCACCACCCGCCTCCACCACCACCCCCAACCACCCACTTACACTACCCGTTACCACCACCACCTGCCACCACCATCATCACCTACCATCACCACCCAATCACCACCACCCACCTCCACCACCCATCACTACCCACCACCCACCACTACCACCACTACCATTACCACCCAAGCACCACCACCCGCCACCACTATCCACCTCCACCACCCACCATCATCACCCAACCAACACCACCTACCACTACTACTTACCTCCCATCATAACCACCCTTCACCACCACCCACTATCACCACCTATCACTACCCACCACCACCAACCACCACCCACCACCAATCACTACCCACCACCCACCACCACCCTTCACCACCACCACCCACCCACCACAACCACCCACCATCAATACCACCCAACCACCACCACTCGCCACCACCACCTACCTCCACCACCCATCACCACCATCACCCATACCTACCCACCAAAACAACCACCCATCACTATCACCACGACCGGCCACAACCACACCACCTCCACAACCCATCATTATACTCGCTGCAATAAGCCCCACCACCACCTACAAAAACCACCACTCGTTACCACCAACCACCACTATCCACCAATCACTACCACCCGTCACCACCACCTACCATCACCACCCGCTTCCACCACCCATCACTACCACCACCACCTACCATCACCACCCGCTTCCACCACCCATCACTACCACCACCACCCTCAACTACCCACTTACACCACCCGCCACAACCACCCCCACCCACCACTCACCAAGACCACCACCACCCATTAACACCACCCCAAACCAACACCAACACCCCCACCCACCACCACCACATGTGATTATATGTATGCATCTGATTTACATGGATACGATTTCTTTTTGTCTAAATAAATCATATGTGACTAGATACCTTTTATCACATATGATTAAATACACAATAATAAAAAATGTATATTATCCACATAAATCAGATGTGATTAGACATATATAATCACATCTGATTATATTTTTTAATCACATATGATTTATGTGAACAACATGCATTTTCGCGTTGTTGATTCGTTAGTTTTTCTCTTATATTTAATCATATGTGATTATATGTATGATGTATCTAATCACATATGATTTATATTGCCAAGATTCATTTTCACATTTTCTCTTCAATAAATTTTCTTATGTTTTTAATCACATGTGATTTATGTGGATAATATTTATTCTTACGTCGATTCAATAATTTCTCATGTATTTAATCATACTTGATTAATGTGGACAATATTCGTTTTTGTTCATATAAATGATATGTGATTAAATACATATAATCACATGTGATTATACAAAAAAAAAAAAAAAAAAAAAAAAAAAAAAAAAAACTATTGAATCGAGAAAGAGAGAACGAATTTTGTCCACATAAATCTTTTGTGATTAGATACGTATAATCACATGTGATTATATGTATTTAATCTTATATGATTTATTTGGACAATATTCTCATTTCGTGTTTCCTATTAAATAGTTGGTCTCATGTATATAATCACATGTGATTATATGTATTTAATCACATATGATTTATATGGACAATATCCATTTTCATGTTTTCAACTCAATATTTAGTCTCATGTATTTAATCATATATGTATTTCATCACATAAGATTTATATAGAAAAAAAATATATTTCTTGATTCAATAATTGTTCTCATGTATATAATCACATATGATTAAATGTATCTAATTACATACGATTTATATGGACAAAATTTACTTTCAAGTTTTAGATTCAATAATTTTCTCACGTATTTAATCACATGTGATTATAAGTATCTAATCATGTGTGATTTATATGGATAAAATAGAATCGATCTTGTTTATATAAATCATATGTGATTAGATACATATATTAACATATTATCAAATATAGAAGAAGAACTATTGAGTCAAGAATACAAAAATGAATATTGTCCACATAAATCATATATCAATTGATATAATCATATTTGATGATATCAATTTAATCACATATGATTAATGTGGTAAAAGAATAACTATTGAATTAAGAATACAAAATAAATCATGTCTACATAAATCATACGTGATTAGATACATATAAGCACATGTGTATTTAGTCACATGTGATTATATGTATTTAATCACATATGATTTATAAGGACAAGATTCATTTTCACGTTCTTGATTCATTAGTTGTTCTCGTGTATTTAATCACAAGTGATTAAATGTATTTAATCAAATACGAATAAAATGGACAAAAAACATTATTGAATTGAGAACGTGAAAATGAATATTGTCCACATAAATCATATGTGATTAAATACATATAATCACATGTGATTATATGTACTCAATTACATATTATTTATTTGGACAAATTTCATTATTTCTTTCTCAATTCAATAGTTGTACACATGTACTTAATTACATGTGATTATATGTATCAAATCACATATGATTTATATTTATAGTATTTGTTTTCACATTTTTTATTAGATATTTTTCTCATGTATTTAATCATATGTGATTATATGTATTTAATCACATATGATTAATGTGGAAAAACAAAAGTTATTGAATCAAAAATGCGAAAATGAATCTTGTGTATAGAAATTATATGTGACTAAATGTACAAGAACAACTATTGAACGAGAATGTGAAAACGAATATTCTCCATATAAATCATATATGATTAGATACATATAATCTCATGTAATTAAATACACAAGAACAACAACCGAATCGAAAATGTGAAAATAAATATTTTCCACATAAATTCTATGTGATTAGATAGATGTAATCACATGTGATTATATGCATTTAATAACATATGATATATGTGAACAATATTTATCTTTGTGTTCTTGATTCAATAGTTATATAATCTTATATGATTATATGTATCTAAGCACATATGATTTATATAGACATCATTATTTTTTATCCATACATTATATGTGATTAGATACATATAATCACATGTGATTAGATGTACTTAATCACATATGATTACAGTTGATAAAGAACAATTATTGAATCGAGAATGTGATAATGAATCCCATCCACACACACACACACACACACACACATATATATATATATATATATAAATATATAATCACATATGATTTATATAGATATCATTATTTTTTGTCCATATACATCATATGTGATTAGATACATATAATCACATGTGATTAGATGTATTTAGTCACTTATGATTGCAGTTGATAAAGAAGAATTATTGAATCGAGAATGTGATATATATATATATATATATATATATATATATATATATATATATATATATATAATCAAATATGATTGGATACATATAAGCATATATGATTATATGTATTTAATCAAATATGATTTTTGTAGACAATATTTATTTTTGCGATTTTGAATGAATAATTGTTTTTGTGTATTTAATCACATATGATTATATGTATATATAATCAAATATCATTTGAGGTGGACAAAATTCATTTTTGCCTTCTCGGTTCAATAGTTGTGCACATGTACTTAATCACATGCGATTAAACATATAATCACTTGTGATAAAATGCATGAGAACAACTATTGAATCGAGAAAGTGAAAATAAATTGTGTCCACATAAATCATATGTGATTAGATTCATATAATCGCATGTGATTAAATGTATTTAATCACATATGATTATTTTGGAAAATGATTTGTTTTTGTGTTCTTGGTTCAATATTTTGTTTATCATGTATGTAATCACATGTAATTGTATGTATGTAATCACATATAATTTATATAGATAAGATTCATTTTTTCCAAATAAAATCATATGTGATTAGAAACATATAATCACATCTGATTAAGTGTAATTAATCACATATGATTAAAATGGAAAAAATACATATTATGTGGTTCTCATAGGCGACCTATGGTGGTTTGGTTCATATGACTTTGTGTTTGTGTGAGAGAGAACCACATAATATGGGATGTTGGGTAGACTAGGCGAGCTGGGTAATTTTTAATCGAATAACTAGTAAATAAATAATTATTTTTAATTTTTAACATTAAGGGTCAATTTTTTCTCAATTGTTCTCAATTTAAGAATTGTTCTCATTTGAACACACACACACACACACACACACACACACACATATATATATATATATATATATATATATATATATAGGGAAAATGACACAATTGCCCAATTAAGTTTTTAGGGTTTACCCATTTAGCTACTTAACTTATTTTGTGGATTTACGAGGGATCAAACTCGTTTTTGTCGGGTGGATTGCATCCCTTTTGAAGTATTAAAGGAGTAAGTCGGTCACAAATTTGACACATCACTTATTAATGCCACGTAGCTATAGCCCACACCCCATGGTTGTCTTCTTCCCCTCCTTATTTCTCAAATAGATACCTGCAACATTATAACTCATTATCAACACCATCTCCTTCTTTTAATTCTTCCACTCAACCAAATCAATGGACTCACCACCACCACACACACCCTGCAACCTAAGAACACTCTTCCTTCTAAACCTACAACCCCTCTCTCCCTTCATGATCCCCTTGTCCTTTCGCCTTCCCCTGCCAAGAGACCAAAAACCAGACTTGATGTCTCTGGGGTGGTCACCGACCTATATGGGTCTCGTCACCGCTACAACAACCGATTTTCTAATATCGGTTCACCCAGAAACACTAGAAGACACATGTGGCAAATGGAAGAGATTTGAAAGGATAAAGATCTGGTTGTTGTAGATGAGTCCATCGTTGTTAAAAACAAACCAAAGATAGGGAGACATAGTGGTAGATCGAAGAAGGAGAAATCAATTTCTTTCTGTTTCATTCCATCCCCATGTAACAATTAACAAATTTATCTTGCTTCACTTCTGAATCTGATCTAGGGTTCTATTGATTTACTTCTCATCTTGATTGTATTGTTATTTCAAGAGGAAACGATGAGGATTACGGGTACACTTTCGATCAAATCAGATTCTTGATAAATGATTTGATAACGTGGAATGATGTTGCAAAATCAATCCTCTGGTTTGGGTTCGATTCACTTTGTTTTTTTCTTCATATTTTACAACAGACATTAGCTTTAGGTAAGTCAAGCACTTTTACCCCTTTTGAATTTTACAAACTTCAACACCACTCAAAGATTTGATTTTCGTTTTAAGCATGCTTTCTTCGATATCTCATCTGAGTCGACACCTTTTGAATTTCTCAAATTCCATTATCTAAATGCCATAAAGCAAGAGAAACCTTAAGCTTAAAGAAGATGGTTTTCTAAGAGCTGTTGTGCCAAATATCGTGATCAAACTGTATTTATTGGTGCCAGTAACTGTGCAGATGGTGTATTTGCCGATGCTGGAGGAGCTGGTACAGTGGCAAGTTGAATTGAAGCATGTGTTGACT
Organism: Lactuca saligna; assembly: GCF_052625555.1. Lineage (NCBI taxonomy): Eukaryota > Viridiplantae > Streptophyta > Magnoliopsida > Asterales > Asteraceae > Lactuca > Lactuca saligna. The sequence continues at coordinate 23,516,542 of NC_136425.1, read as the reverse complement.
TTCAAAGTAGTTAACCAACGAAATTAAGGTCAAAGTTTGAATGTTGACTTGAATGGTGTGGCAAATAATGTAGATGTGGTAAGGAAACCGGTTAAAACAAGTACAGGGGACAAAATAGACAAGTTGCCCACAAGTTCGTTCCCTCATAAAGACACAAAATAAGTTAACTAGATAAATGGGTAAACCCTAGAAACTTAATAGAGCATATATATATATATATATATATATATATATATATATATATATATATATATATATATATATATATATATATATATATATATATATATATATATATATATATATATATATATATATATATATATATATAGACACACGTGTATGTTGGAATATGATCATGTCATGATTATTAATCAAAAGAACATCTGTAGCTACTCATGTATATAAATAACACCACACAAGGAAAGGTAAGTCGAGCCCTATGTCTTCCTTGCGCTAACGTCTCAACCATTTCAATATTCTCTCATCTTCACCTACACACAGTTACGCACAAGAGAGTTCGTGAGAGTTCCAGATAGTGTATTAGTGTATATATATACTATATAATATATAATATATTATATATCGAGTCAGAGAAAGAGAGGGAAAGAGATGACTAGATGAGTATTATGTGGAAAGTCTAGAGAATTGTAAAGATCTCATGAACTATAGAGGATCAATCGTGTTGGGTTTCTATTGTTGGGACTGGGAGTTCTTAACCGCTCTTCTTCTTTTTATCTTCTTCTAAGTTAACTTTCCTAAAACACACACAGGCGCACACAAGTAGATAATTAGATAAAGTTATGGTGGCGGAGATACGTGGCTGCGTCGACGGTCATGATGCTCAGTTGTTGGTAGATTTTGTCTCAAAGTCGTCTCCATCGCCCTTCCTCCTGAAGACGTACATGCTGGTTGATGATCCGGCCACCGATCACGTCGTGTCATGGAATTCTGAGGGGATGGGGTTCGTGGTTTGGCAGCCGGCGGAGTTCGCCAGAGACTTGCTTCCGACACTGTTCAAACACAGCAACTTCTCTAGCTTCATTCGCCAACTCAATACTTACGTATGTCTCTCTCTTTCTCCTCGTTCACACTCTTACTATTTCTTTCCTTGTTCTTTGGTAGTTTTACCATCTTCGCTAAAATTATAACCAATCATATCATAATTTTTATGTATAGATGTAAACAATGATTGCAATATGCAATTTTATTTTTGTAGTTACCTTTTTTTTCATGAAAAATATATTTATAATTTGGATAAATTCTGAAGTAAGGCATAATTTTCAATACACGGAAACTAGAATTTCTTTGACTTTTGATGAGCTTTGAATAAGAGTAGTTGGTGGATTGAATAATTAATCAGATGAATCGAATTACATCAAATATTTTTTATTATTGGTTTGGAAGTGTTAGATAGTATCGTATTTTTATAATTTAAATGATATACATAACTGTTGACAACAATATTTAGAAATGAAGAACACATATAGTAATAATAATTATATTTTTCATATTGTTAATTATTTTATATAATATTTTTAGAGAAAAAAGAATGCATGTATGTGTGTTTTTTTTATGATCAAATCGTTTAAAGTTAAAAAGTAAGTTAGTTTACATAAAAAAAATCAATTTAATTCCTTTTGAATTGTATATTCACGTAGAGACGTAATTCTATGATGTATTTATAGGGTTTTCGTAAAACTTCAACAACCCGTTGGGAATTCTGCAACGAAAGGTTTCACAAAGGTCGCAAAGAACAACTCTGTCAAATCCGAAGAAGGAAATCATGGATAAACAAGCCTCGGCCAATCGCCCAATTAACCCTGAAAGAATCAGATGAAGATCAAAGATCTTCATCCAGTAATTCTTTATCCTCAGGGTACAACATTCTCGTGGATGAAAATCATAAGCTCAAGAAGGAAAATAAAGTTTTGGGCTTGGAACTTGTGAGCATAAAAAAGAAGTGCAAGGAGCTCATTGATTTGGTTGGTATGTACACTAGTAGCTCAAGCTCAAAGAAAGAAGAGGAGGAAGATGAAAGGCCAAAGTTGTTTGGGGTGAGATTGGAGGTGCATGGTGATAAGGAGAGAAAGAGGAAGAGGATTGAAGAGGTTGGTGAAAGTGCAACAAGAATTTTACTTTCGGTAAATGTAAACAAATAGATATATAGCTAGCCACTTTGATAGAAAGTTGTAAAGAATTGTCATGTTAAGATATGCTATACGTCTAAGGTGTATGCTATGTTGTGCTTGTCAAATTCAAAATTTGGAAACATAATCAAGATTTATGTTTCATCTCAAATCTTTCATAAAATAAGTCCGTCGATCATATGAAATTATGTTAATACACATGCTAAAATAAAAACACTAGAATTGCAAAATCATTAAAAAAAATTAAAAAAGAAACCAAAAACAAAGGAAAAATGCATGCAACAATATCGTACATGTCCCTCTTTATCCTGTCTTCTAAACAACAAATTGGATTAAAAAATAAATAAGATAACTAAAACCAAATAAAAGATAAGGCTGACAATACAACTAGCTAGACCTATAAGCTTTCGAAACTGATAAAGAATAGTGAGACCAAACTAAGAGTAAGGTACATCACAGTAGGTTTAAGTGAGCATATGTGGAGTAGCAGAGAATCATATAAAACGATTACATAACAGTAGGTTTAAGTGAGAATATGTGGAGCGCCACAAAATTGATATGGCATGATTCCAAAAAGCATAACCATTTGATTTTTTTAATAAAGATTAGATATCCCGTTACTTTCTTATTTTTTGTCTATAATGGTTGAAAGATAATATGTTTTTATGTTCAATGTAAACGCGAAGACTTTCGTAACACTTGGCCTATTTTTGAAATAGATGCATATTATTATAATATTAATTCAAACTAGGTTTATCCAATGCATTGGATGTGTACGTATGATCAAAGTCCAAGTACAATGAGTAATTTTTTCAGATGAAGAATTTTATGTGGTGTGATGAATATAAATATGAATAAATGGTCTTGTATTTGACCTTTTGATAAATAACCAACAAGACTCATTCCTTTCCGGTGACCTATAACTATTTAATTAATACATTTCTTAAATTAGTTTTCTTGTTTTATTTCTAGGAATAGAATGGTTGCTCGAACAACCGAACGACCGAAATCGACGCATACATGAATGGATTAACTGAGTGCCTATGTGCAGGGCCGACCATGAGAATGTGTCGAGTGTGCTACCCCATATGGCCAATGTTGTGAAGGAGCCCAAAATTTTGATCCATTAATAATCTAACTTTAATCCAATCACTAGTTCAACATTAATATATTGTTAATCAATCATCAATCCGTGAATCTTATATAAACTGCGAGAATAATTATTGGAAATTTTAAGTTACAAAATCATTGAACATCCGGAAATTCTTTTAACTTTTAAAGGTACATGCAACCTTAAAATAGATCTGTAACATTCCAAATTCACGATAAAATTTTTCATTTTTCAATTAAATAAAATTGTTGTTTCAATCAAAAAACCTAGGTGATAAGAAACCAAGTATCAAATACAAATATCCCAAAAATCAACGTATCATAAAATCTCCAAAAACATGTCACCAAAGGATGTGTACGATCATGCATTCGTCTTGCCCCGATCATCCAAAGTACTAAAAAAATAATACTTAAATTGTAAGCCAAAACTTAGAGAGTTTTCCCAAAAAAATACCACCACACACAACAGGTAAAAGCATGCACGTTGGGTCCACAATCATCGGACTGGATTACCCCTGAGCCCACAATATGAGTTTGGTTTGCCTTCTTGGCCCACAACTTATGTCTAACTTGTTATCGGGTTTGGTGGCCTCCGCACAGAGCAGTAATACCTCAACTCACTTATACTATGTCGACATATGCAACAAATAATATATAACAACAACAGATAAACATACAGATCTAAACAAAGCATTACAACATAGCAACATCCAAAATCAGGATACATAACCTACCGCGCCGACATTAGTGTCGTTAACCCACAAGTACAGTGAGAGAAAACTCACCTCACAATCTGAAAAGATAGTTGAATGAATCACTACTCCAAATACCGCCTTTACTGATCACCTATACATATAACAGGGACTCGGGCTTCAATATATTGCTCAAAATACCCCAAATGACTTAAAGTCAAACTTGGTCAAAGTTAATAGTCAACGTCAACGTCAAAGTCAACTCCAACTGTTTGCCATGGCGTGGCCTTCCTTGGCCACGTCATAGCCGCAAATCGCCAAAAGAGACAGCTTTAGCGCAGTTGCCATGTCGTGGCAACCTAAGCCACGTCATGGGCACTAGGCTCCCAACAACTTAACGGATTAAGTCAATTTCTTTGATCCTAAGGGCTCTAAAGCCCAGATTTGGTCCATTCAAAGGTCCAAGTGGATAAAATTTTCAACTCTATTCCTTTAAACCCACTAAGAGATAGAGATCTCATTTGATAGCTCTTGACAGGGCAAAACACAACTTGGCTTAAGTCATTAAGCACTAAACCATGAAGGCTTATAGTTCCATACTTCCAGAATCACTTCTAACATTACATAACAACATAAAAAAAACCCTTGTTTCCATACATGCATGTCCAATGTATGTCTTGGACTTTATTAGGTCAAAATGAGTGTTTTTGGCTAAAACTCCCATGGATGATACTAAAACTTGATATTACTCCAAATCTAAAGCATCAAAGGACCTAAATGACCTGGAGATTCATAAAGTTGCAAACTTTATGAGATTTTACTACTCAATAATCAAGGACATGAAGATTTAGGGACAAAACTCAAGATCTAGCCACCTATTGTGATAAAAATTGAGTCTTGGTCACTCACAAGGGTTCGGAAGGTTGCTACAACAATGGATGATGGCTTGCTTGCAGATTCTAAGCTCACTTCTTCTTATCTCTTTCTTTAATGGGTTCAAAAAGCACTAAAAACAAGGTTTAAACAAAGGATGAGGAGTTTAGGGGTTTCAGAATCTCAAATAGGTTGAGGGTGAGCAAACCCTAGCCTCCTCATTCCTTTAAATAGGGAGCAAAACCCAAAAATAGGGTTTTGTCATTTGTCAGCTGCCACATCGTGGCCATATACTGCCACGTCATGGTGGCCTTATATGAACCCGTAATTTCTTTCTTGAAGTGCCACGTCGTGTAGCCTTTCCTACGTCATGGCAAACTTAAAATGCTTAAAAATATTGGAAATTGAAGTACCTCATGATTCGGATGTTACAATTCTACCCCCACTTGATTCTAACTTTGTACTTGAAGTCTGGCGTTGTAAATAACTCATGGTAGTGCTCCCACATCTCTGCTTCAGGTTTCCAAGTCCATTCAGAACCCTTTTGATGTTGCCACTAAACCTTGACCAGTGGGACCACCTTGTTACGCAAGGTATTTGACTTCTTATCCATAATCGCCACTGGTATGTCAATGTAGTTCAGGTTATAATCGACCTAAATATCGTCTAATGGAACCACTGCTGAATCATCAGCTACAGACTTTCGTAGTTGAGAAACATGAAAAGTGTTGTGGATAAGTCTGAGCTCCTCAGGCAGATCCAACCAATAGGCTACCCTACCTACCAAGTCGATCACTCAAAATGGCCTGATATATTGAGGCCCCAATTTGCCCTTCTTCCTGAAGCGTATTACACCCCTCCAAGGTGATACCTTCAGTAAAACAATGTCGTCAACTTGAAACTCCAACTCGGATCTGTCACACCCCCAAACCTAGGATGGTGGAAACGTTCGGGGGTTGAGGACTTCATGTATAGTATCATAACAACATTTTCAATAGTGATTAAAGTAAACACAACCAACATAAATATATTTGAAAGAGTTACATCATTGTATGAGTTTACATGTTTCCAAATCAATTACATTATGTTGACAAAATGAAATGTTTGACGCCTTAACGTCCCACCCTCAAAAGCACTTGGTTACCTGTTTAGTGATTTCCTAAGAATACAAGTTTTTTGAAAAAGTGTCAACACAAAGGTTTGTGAGTTCATAAGCATTGGTATGTAGTTATGAAAACCTTTTCTTGCAAAAGTGGTGTTCGTTCCAGAAAATCCAATATTTTCCTTAATACGAAAAATGTAGGCTTAAAAACCCAAGACCAAAATGTATACGTAACATTCCTTGCTTATAGTAAATAATGCAAGTTTAAATCGATATAAACTCGTTTGATTTCAATGAAAACCCCGTAAATCCTATGTTTGTTAATACTTAATGTGAGTTATTATAACCATGTTATGACCTAGGTGGCCTAAAACGATGTTCTTCAAGTGTCGGAAATGTTATGACATTTGTCACCCCATACCTGCCGGTCTAGCTGTTGCATGCAGCTAAGGTGTGAGTTTTTCAGACCCAATATAGATCTATATACAAATATCACGCTCTCCCTCCATGAGACTGTGGTTACAATACATGACTTATTTGTAAAGTGAAGTGAATGTCTCACAAAAGTCATTAACGAATTTACGTGTAATGTAATGAAAACCCCTTTTTGTATAAATTTCCCCTTTCGTAATGAATTTGTTATGTAAATGTATTATAAACTGTACCTATTATAGTTTACCCAAAACGTTTGTAATGCAAAGGAACTTCATTTTATGTGAGTCGAATGTATAGCCAAAAACATAACTATGTTTATCATGCCTTATCTTTTATTATTTGTAATGACAAAGGACTCTTACGAATCAATGAGTATTTCCTTTTATATAAATATTACACAACATAAAGCATAGGTAAAATATGAAACCATCAAAGATTAACACTTTGCTCAACATGTTACAAAGTGTGATGAAAGTTGTAAGCTGTCAACTTGTTTTTAACATTTCTGCACTGTTTTGGAAAAATCACAAAAAAATGATACGAAGTCTAAAACTGAATATGTAAAACTGGGAGTTTATAAAATGTGTCTAGTTTGTTCATAAATTTTATCATGATTTTTAGATGTCTCTAACTTGTGTGAAAATGTCTATATTCATAGAATGGTCCGGATTTGTAGCTACAGTGATAGCCAGTTTTGTAAAAATCATCATAAATTGTAGAAAAATCGTATGAACATGTGAAAGTAGTAATTTTAAAGGTATAAACCTGAACTATTTTCATCTAATACATTTTTGAAAACTAAAATGTTTAAGTTGACCAAAACAGTCTGTGAATGGAGTTAAACTTTTCTGATGAAAGCTGTTGGATAAGTTTAGTTATGTTCTTGGTGTTTTAACTTGTATCCCCCCCCCCCCCCTAAAACTTAAGAAAACATGATAATGTAGGGGTATGAAATCACCTTATGTGATTTCAGTGGATGATTGTTGAATAAGAGAAGTGTTCAACTCAAGAACACTGGGAGGATTGCTTGAAGATTTGAGAATCTAATACCAATGTGATGGAATTTGTGTAAGCAATCTATGATTGGAGTAGAAGGAAGTGTAATAATCATAAGGAAGATGATGATACTTACCAAATGAAGAATAAAAACCTTGGAAAGTGCTTGAAATTCTCGGACTTCATAGAGGAGAGTTGAGAGAAAAAGGGGTTTGATCTTTTGGTGGAATGAGTGAAAATGAGTGAAGTGTGAGAAATGAGGGTGGGTGTTCCAGCTCTTAGAATGTGGGAATGGATGGAAAATGATGAGAAAATACAAGGAAGTGACTAGGTATGGTGGGGAGGGGTATGGGTTGGTCATAGAGTGGGTATGGGTGGTTGCTTGTGTCATAAACTAAAGAAAAGTCAACACTCCACCTCTTGTACTTCACCCACTCTTCTTGGATAAGATTTATCCCCAAAAACATGATTAATTAATAAATATGGGGTCTTATATGTTAAAATAAAGTTTTGGGTGAAAATCCCGCGTTAAAATAATTAAAAACGGGCCTAAAATGCAAAACTAGTCGAAAATCGGGAAGAAAAGGCTGTTCTGCGAGGCCCCTCGCATGAGGGACCGAAGGTGCGAGGTTCGGTCCTTGTTGCTGCTGGCCCGAAGGAGAAATGGACCGAGAGGGTGTGAAGCGAAATGGACCGAAAGTGGCTTTGGCCCATAGGGGGTTTCGGTTCCTTCTGCGATGCTCGGGCCCGAAGGTTTTAGGTTCGGGTCTATGCGAGGTTCGGACCCGAAGGGAGGAGGTTCGGTTCCTTGGCAGTTTCGGGTCCTTAAGGGTATTTTACCCGTTTTAAGCGGTTTTTGACCCGGTTAAGGGTCGGGATGGCCCAAATGTTTACAAAAAGTCGCGGGAACTTTTGGGAGAGATTTGGGATAGAGAAGATAGAGTGAAAATGATTGAGAGAGGTTTCATTTGTGACATTTTTGAGTGTTTGGCTTCACAATACGAGGTCCATAAACCCCGTTAAGCCATGTTTAAGGGTCCTACACACTCTCGATGAGCGTGCAATAGTGTTTTATTGGTTTGGTTCATTACTTACCACAGTTTTAGGTTAAGGAAATCTAGATATACGAACTTTTCAGTTGATGATTTCTCATTAGAATACGAGTTGTATAGTAATTACATAACATAAACCCTAGTATACAAGGGTTAACTGAGTTGACCGGTTTGACTTGTTGACTTTGTTTGACTTTGACTTGACTAGAATTTGACTGTTGTCACAGGCTCGATGCTTGTCAGTGTAACTCTTCTTCCGACTCTGAGTTGTCTACAACCTCTGCCTGATCTGTTAAATAAGCTTTATTATCTAAAGGAATATGTAACATTTGAAAATTTCTTGAAATTTTTAAAATCTTTAAATAACCACAAAACCACAATTTATTACAAATTGTTTTCAAAATATGTTTCACAAAAGAGTTTTCCCATAAATCATAACACAAAACACGAGGAAGTGCACGATCAAGCCTTTGCCTTCCCGCAATCATCTGAGGTACCTGAAACATAATCAAAATTGTAAGCCCAAAGCTTAGTTAGTCTTCCCCACAATACAATCACAACTATCACACAACAACATACATATAGAACCTTCAGCATGTCTGGACCGCCTTGCTGGGCCTTCAGTCTATCTGTTGGCCTTCAGCACAAAGCAGGGCCGCCTCAACCCAACCACACACATGTCGACATATACATAAGTGATAAACACATAATCAATCAACAGACAAACAATGATCGCACATATTAATAAGCGTAGCATCATCCTATCTACCAGGATTTAGATCTAACAGATCACTATATTACTCACTCATATGATAACCAAGGGTCGGCATTGGTGCCTTCAACCCATAAGTAAAATGAGGAAAAGTCACCTCACAAGTAGCTGAAGTGATAAAATCTAACTCCGAATCACGGCTCCTGACTCAAATGCCTACAGCCAACATGTGACCAAATCCATCAAAATCTCGAAATACCCAAAATGCCCTCAAAAGTCCAACTTGGTCAACCACGGTCAAAGTCAAAGTCAACGGTCAAGGTCAACAGTCCATGTTGACCCAACTTGTCGAGTGCTCCTCTTAGACTCGTTGAGTACTACATAACTCAGAAAGTCAGGGAAAAACCCTAGCCAACTCGTCGAGTTGTCTAGACTACTTGTCGAGTTTTCCCCAACTTAACACATATAGCTGATTCCTTGATTTTAAGGACTTTAAGGCTCAGATCTAAGCTCCAAATGTGTCTAAAAGGATAAAGTTTCATCTTTATCCTTTGGAGCTACTCCAAATGCTCAAAATCTTCCACAAGGCTTGAAAATTTAAAGTCTTAACCATTAAGCCCAAAAATCCTTGAAATCTGGAACACAACTTTTCCAGAAGAGACTCAAGCCCCAAAACGTCCCAAAGGTGGGTGATTTATAGACATGCACGTCTAATGCTTGTCTTGAACCAAAAATGAGCCAAAAAGATAAAATATGACCTAAACTTCATGCATGGCATCAAAACTTGGCAAAAGACCATATCTAACCCAATCCAAGGTCACCTTGACCTGGGGATTCATAAAGTTGCAAACTTTATGAAGCCCATCCATTACAACACCCAAGAATAAATAGGAAAAGGGACCAAACTCAAGATCTAGCTACATAGATAGATAAAAATCCGGATCTTGAATACTTAGAATGGTCCAAAGAGTGCCAAACGGCATATAAGAGCTTGCTTGCTAGATCCTTGCCACCTTCTCTCAAACTTCTCCTTCTTTTGCTCCCAAAATGCCACACTAACTCACAATATGAGAGAGAATGAAGGTTAGGGTTCACAAGGCCGATCTTAGGGTTTGGTGGCTGATAAAAGATCAACCTCAAGGTCTTAAGGAGATTATATAGGGTGTAAACCCTAAAATTTAGGGTTTCACAACCAGCTGCCAACTCGTCGAGTTTTCCTTTCCAAGTTGGTGAGTTGGTCCAAAAAGATTCACGGCCAAAAGCTCTTCAACACGTCGTGTTGAGGCCATCAACTAGAAGAATTCCAAGAAAAACTTGACTTTTGAAATAATAAATCTCATATCTGGAAACCGGGATGTTACAAAATACCTCGGTCTTTCCCATGACCCTGTGACCGACCTCTCCTCAACAAACTATGGTACGACACTTCCTTCCGTAAAGAACCTCAAAAGGTAGCGCACCGATACTGGAGTGATAGCTGGTGTTATAAGAAAACTTAGCCAGAGGAAGTTTGGAGTCCCAACTCCCACCGAAATCGATAACACAGGCTCTCAACATATCCTTGAGCGTATGAAAGGTCCACTCGATCTGGACGTCAGTCTGTGAATGAAAATCAATGCTAAAGTGTAATCTTGTATCAAGTTCCTTGTGGAACCTCTACCAAAATCAGAAAGTTAACTGAACATCTTGGTCAGATACAGTGGAAACTGGAACACCATGTCGGGTGATAATCCCGCGCACATATATCGGCCAATTTCTCGGCCGATGAGCTCTCCTCAATAGCTAGAAAGTGGGCACTATTAGTCAGACGATCCACTATAACCCATATCGTATCAAATACTTTAACCGTCCAAGGTAGCTTGGTAATGAAATCCATGGTGATATGTTCCTATTTCCACATGGGAACCTCCAAAGGATAAAGTTTGTCGAGCGGCCTCTAGTACTCGACCTTAACCATCTAATAGTTCAAGCACCTCTCAACATACCAGGTTATCTCCCTCTTCGTTCACGGCCACCAGTAACTGAGCCTCAAACCCTTATACATCTTGGTGGCTCCAGGTGTATCAAAATTTTGGACTTATGTGCCTCCTCCAATACAGTCTGCTTGACCCTGTCAAAGTATGGTACACAAACCCAACCATACCGAGTCAACAATCTGCATGTAAGGTCACACCTTATGATCTGATGAGTCAAACACCTTATAAGTTGATCGCCAGTGCCAGCTCCAACATCATCATCAGCGCCAACGCCTCAAGACCTTATCAGTATCAGCATCTAGATTATGATCTTATGTAATATTTGTATATTAGGTAGTTATACTGATATGCATAGAATAGATAGCAGATCTGATATCTTGGTGATAAGGATTAGTTCTTATTATAGATTAGATACAATCCCTTGATTGAATGGATATACTAGTATAGTTTAGTATATATTCAACATTAGGGTGAAACCTTAATGTTAATGTCTTGGTAACCGTCTTTGTGACATTCGTTATCTTGGTGAAGAACAACCCCTTTCTTGGTGAAAGACGTATTTGTGATTAATTCATGTTCATTACATTTTTTGTTTTTTATTTGGTTTAGTTAACTTGTTTTTTTGTTAATTATACTTGAAGTGTATCTAATTGATACAAACCTTCAATTGGTATCAGAGCAGGTTTTTGATACACTCAAGTAATTATGTTGACCTCTTACAATCCCAAATTGTCTGCTCTCAACAATATCCCTCCTTTTGATGAACTCAACTTTACTACTTGGAAATCAAAAGCCATGGACATTCTCGAGATCATGGACTATGAAATGCATGACATCATCAACAAGGGTCTCATCGTCGTTATTCCTCAATCACCCAATGATGGTGCATCTAATAGTGAGCCAAAGAAGAAATTTGTGCCATGATACAACAATGAAGAAAAAAGGGTGTTAAATCTCAATGTAAAGACGAGAGTTACTATTAGAAACTCACTCACATTTTCTTTTTATTGTTTGGTTCAAAACTGCTCAATTGCACAAGAGATGATGAGCACACTATCATCTACTTTTGATAAAGAAAATCTCTCAGATGACAAAGTTCTAAAAGGTAAGTGTCTCATGGATCAGAGCTAAATCTCATCCCGATTAACCAAATGACAACATTGACACTATTGACGCTGATCTTTCTCAAGCTGCTATAGACCTTAATTATGGCTATGAATCAACCTCAATGTATCAGGTAAAAATCTTATTAACTATTCTTCCAACAAAAACATCGAACAAGCTGACATGATCGATCGCTTGCGTTTCGATTTATCTGTTTCAAGTGAAGAAATATCTTCTATCAAAATTGAATTAAAAAATCTCAAAGAAAAACTCTCCTTTTTCGAAAAATCTATTTCACTTTTAAAAAAAGGAAAACACTTGTATCTCATTGACCAACAATTTTTTTCTATCTGAGAAAGAAAATGTTGTTGATCATGCTAGATGCATCCAACTTATTTAAAAAAATTAGGCTTCTTCTTACTATTTTGTCACGAGAATTATTATTGATCAGATTCCTGATCATTGTGAGAAAATTCTTAGAGGCGGTATAGAATGTGTTGTCTCCTTAATAAAAAAGAGTGAGACTAAACAAACATTTTATAACGCTGATTGTCTAGAAAAATATTTTAAAAGTAGATTTGTAAGTATTTATTTTATTAATCAAACTTTAATTAATAAACATCGCACTACTGACTATGATGGTAACACCAAATATATATCTCGTTTATCTGCTCTTGATCCTTCCCACCTACCTCCTCATCGTGGGTATGTTTTGCCCTCCACTAAGATTTTGCTTAATTTTCCTATATCAAATGGTGAAGTTCATTCAGTAAACAAAATTCTTACCATTTTTCCTCAATGCTCTGTTAGCAACTCTGAATCTAGACATCAATCAAAGTCTTCTACTTCATATGATTCTTCAATATTTACTGATCCTTGTGACAAAGTGTCATTTGAGCATACCATCGAAGACATTCCTTGGTCTAGAACTAAAGAAAGAATTTTTAAATCAAATTATCAAAGTTCTTCGAATTTAGCAGTTAAAAATAAACCAAATTCCAATGTTAAAAGAAAGAATCATGGAACCAGAGTTTGTTATTAATGTAGGGATGCTTCTCACAAAGTCAGCGAGTGCACTTTTGAGAAAGCTTCGTCCACATGGATGACATCATGATTCGAAATGATAAGTGGATCAAAAAGGGAAACTCTTTAAATTGTCTCCATGATGCTTGTTATCATATTTTTTTTTCTTAAATGGCCCATTGCAAGATGGGTCAGAGTACATTAATTGTATATTTTAGTTTCAGGGTAAAGAACATATGTGGTATTTAGATAGCGGTTGCTTAAGACATACGACTGGATTCAAGTCTCTTCTGGAAGACTTCTTAAAGAAGGATAATCATGCTGTTACATATGGAGATCATGGCAAGGGAGCTACAAAGGGATATGGAACCATCAAGTGCAATTATGTTGTATTCAAGAACGTCTCTTACATGAAAGGTCTTCAACACAATTTCATTTCAATCAATCAACTGTGTGATGTTGGCTATGAAGTTCACTTTAACAAAAGAGAAGGAAAAGTAGTTGATCAAAAGCATGTCACTGTTCTGACTGCAAATCGACAAAATGACATTTATGTCTTGGATATGTTCTCTGCTGACAACTCTCTTCATCGTTGCTTCCTCTCTTGTGCTCAATCTTATCTAAATTGGTTTTGGAACAATAGGTTATCTCACTTGAACTTCAAGATCATATCAAACATTTCTAGTAATCAACTTGTAAGAGGAATTCCTAAGATGCAATTTTCCAAATATAAATTGTGCTCAGCATATAAAAAGGGAAAGAAAACCAAGTCCTCATTCAAGCCAAAATCTTGTTCTTCCACTATCAAATCTCTTCATATTCTCCAAATGGACCTTTTTGGACAGGTCCTAATTAAGTCAAGAGCTGGGAAGAAGTATACTCTCGTTATTATAGATGAATTTCAATATTTACCTGGGTAGTCTTTTTAAGGAAGAAGAGTCATGTTGTTGATGAAATAATCTCACTCATTAAGCAATGGGAAGTTCTTTATGATCTTATAGTAAGGTAATTATGAAGTGATCATGGAACTGAATTTAGAAATTCCTCCGTGGATGACTTTTACTCAATCTCAAGAATCTTTCAGAACTTCTCTGCTGTTAGAACTCCCTAATAAATTGGCATTACTGAAAGAAGAAATAGAACTCTCATTGAAGCTGGAAGAACTATGGTCATTGAAGCTGGTCTTCCTCTATCATTTTGGGTTGAATCTGTCAACACAGCATTTTATACCTAAACCCGTTCCATCATTGTTAAGTGTCATCGAAAAACTCCCTATGAGCTATCTAAGGGGAGGAAACTTGACATCACTTACTTTCGAGTGTTTGGGTGGGTTTGTTACATTTTGAATCAAAGAGATCAACGCTCTAATTTTGAAGCAAAAGTTGATGAAGGAGTGTTTCTAGGTTACTCTAAGGTATCCAACGATTTCAGGGTATTCAATCTTTCAAGGCAAACTGTTAAGGAAACTGCTCATGTCAATTTCAATGAAGACTCATTCATTCATGATTGGATTGATCATCCTTCCTCCATTCTGAATGAACTCACTTTCAGTCCTTCAGGCCTTGTTCCTGATTTCTTGCCAAATGACACAAAGGTTGTTTTTCCCAATGTTGATCAAATTGTCAACTCCCAATATAACTCTAAAGATCAGACCTTAGTTTCTAAAGAAGCCGAGCCATCTAATCAGGAAGATTTTGTTCCAAATAATACGAATGAATGTTCTAATCCTAGAATTCTTCCAGATCATCATGAATCTCAAATCATTGGAGATGTAAATTCTAGGATTCATACTCGTAGCAAATTCAGCAACAACTTTTGCATTTTTGTGAATTTTTTCTCAATGATTAAACCAAAGAATGTCACTAATGCCCTAAAAAAAGCTGACTGGATCAAGGCTATGTAAGATGAGTTGAATGAATTTGAACGACATCGTATGTGGACTCTTGTTCGCAAGCCGCAAGGAAAAATATCATTGGCACTTGTATGGTATTCAGAAACAAGATGGATGAAGATGGGATCATCACTAGAAGCAAAGAAAGATTTTTGGCTTTAGGATTTATCAGTTGGAAGGATTAGACTATGATGAAACATTTTCCCTTGTTTCGAGACTTGAATCTATTCGTTTATTTCTTGCTTTTTCTTCATTCAAGAACTTCAAAATCTAGCAAATGGATGTTAAGAATGCCTTCCTACATGGGATTATTCAAGAAGAAGTCTTTCTAAAGCAGCCTACAGGGTTTGAAAGTGAAGAATCTCCAATTCATGTATATCGTCTTGATAAAGTTGTCTATGTTTCAAGCAGGCACCTAGAGCGTGGTATGACATATTGGCAAGTTCTCTTCTTGAAAGTGGATACAAACGAGGAACATTTGACAACGATTTGTTCATCAGGCATTCAAGATATCACATCATTCTTGCTCAAGTGTATTTCAATGATATCATTTTTGGATCCACTGATGAGAAACTAAATTATAAATTCACTAAGATCATGGCTAAGAAGTTTAAGATGAGCATGATGGGTGAACTAACTTTCTTTTTAGGTTTGCAGGTTAAACAATTAATTGATGGATTTTTTTTGTTAAGCTAAATACATTACAAACATGTTGTAGAAGTTTGGTTTTTCTGATAGCAAGCCAGTAAAGACTCCAATTTCCTCATTAGTGTCTGTTGATGCTAGTCCAACTGGCACTGATGTGAATGCAACCCTATACCAAGGAACGATAGGATCACTACTCTATCTTACTACCAATCATACTGGCATCATGTTTGCTACCATGGTGTGTGTACGTTATCAAGCTAGTACTAAGGAATCCCATCATCTCACTGTAAAGAGGATCTTTCATTACTTAAAGCATACACCTAATCTTGAGTTATGGTATCCTCGCAATTCTGAGTTCAAGCTAGTAGGATACACTAACTCCGATCATGGTGGATGTGGTATTGATCGTAAAAGTACTTCAGGATGGGCTTAAATGCTTGGAGATAGATTGGTGAGCTAGTCCAATAAGAAGCAGACATTAGTGGCTTGCTCTACCACTGAAGTTGAATATGTAGCTACTTGAAGGTGTTGTGCTTAGATTCTATGGATTCAAAATCAACTCTTAGATTGTGGTCTACACTTTTCAAAGAATCCTATCTGTTGTGACAACACCAACGCCATTCATATGATACAGAATCCAATGCAGCATTCCAAAATGAAGCACAATGACATTCATCATCACTTCGTTGGAGACATTGTTCATAAAGAAAAAGTGGAGTTGTTCTACATTCCATCCACTGATCAACTAGCTGAGATTTTCACTAAGGCTTTGTATGATAGGACTCTAAAAAAATTGATTGTTGATATTAGCATGCTTTCAATGACTTAATTGTTTGAAATAACTTTGCTTTTACTTGCTTTTTCAAAACACAAAAACAAGTGTTGTTTTTATTATGTTTTTAGAACATTAAATAGTTTGCTTAAGGTTTGCTTCTAATATTTACAAGTATTGTCTTTTCTTTATTACCTATCTTTCAAGACTATCTAGGATTAATCTGCACCTCTTCCTTTCAGAGTTAGAAAGAACTGGAGCCTTCCAGAATGTTCTAAATGCTCTAGTTGTTGAGAAGAATATTGGCATCAAGTCTTCTTCTTGTTGACAATACTCTTTCTTTCCTCCACTCATTGTTATGGATACAAGATACCTCCATCAATACAATGAGTCTTACTTTCATCTACTTATGCATAATCTAATAAAACCTCAAGTTCCCTCATGTTGATCTTGTCAACTCGTTGGTTTCATGGATTAGATTCATTTAGCTCGTTGGTTACAAAGACTAGTTCATATTCTTCTCTTTCTTTTGATGAACATGAAGCTTTGAATCCATCTGCAACATCTCAATGATAAATGGCTTCATCATTCTTGGTTTGTAGTCGGTTGTATTGTGAATTAATGTGGTTGTTATTGATTGCGTTTCTTTTATAGACAGATTTGAAGGACAAATATCTCAAAGAAAGGAAATTGATTAATGAGTATTTATTTCAAAATATCTTTCTTTGATGATTCTACTCAAAAGAATTTCTACCTTTATGATTATTTTGAAAACTTCTACATAAAGAGCCTCTAAAAAGGCTGCACAAATATCGCTTTTAGAATATATCCTTGTTTGACTAACTTTTTTGTTTTTACTCTTATATTATTTATTATTTTGTCTTTTATCATTTTAAATGATTTGACAGTGGCATTTCATAAGCCAAGTATGTAACTATTGACAAATCATTGTCCTTAGAAGCATGTTGTTGTATGTGCCTAAATCTCTCTAAGTATCTCATTTGCAAAACCATCTGCTGAGATGACATTGACTCACCCCGTCACACTGATTGTCTAGCATCATCTAAACTTTCAAAGTGAGATTTCCTTGTCCAAATCATAAAATTATAGAAAGGCTTGGGTGTTTATTTTTTTGGTTAATCATCTCTTACCTGACTTCGTCCCTGGAGGCATTATTGTTGTATGCATCAAGTCTCATGTTCTGTTGAAACATCAAGCACAATCCAATGGCTTACCTTGATTGCATAGTCATCAACATAATAAATACTTGTTTGGTCCTTAAATGACAAAGGGTTATTCATGTCCTTGACCTCTTTGTATGAGGTATGACATGGTACCATTGAACGAATTGACTATGAACTTCAAAGTTCTAGACTGCAACTCAACTCTATGATACATAAGTTGAACCAAATCTTGTTGATGAGCTGAAATTGTTTATGATTCACGCCGATTCCACCTCAGCATGACTAAAACACTCTACTATCTTCTAAATTATTCTCAACAAAAAATTGACAATTCACTATGATATACCACACACTGTTAAAAGTTTGAAACTTTATGCCAATGGTTAAGCTAAAACACCACAGCTTATCACACACATCATTCCACTCTTGCCCTTTTCTTCTAATAAAAGTGATTAATGAGTCAGCGTATGAAAACACACACTAATAAAATATCGCAATACTATGTTAGTGAAAGATAGTTCAAACCCATAGTATCAAGAGATATCATACTCATTGAATTACCAGCTGCAACTCTGATACACTGATCACTTCCTTCAGTACCATAAGTGTATACGCTAGAGTGGCATATAATCATGATTATGCAGATTTAGTATGTGTGTTTCCGCCCTACCTCTTGTTCCTTGTTTGGTTGTGGACCTAGGGCAGAGTCGCACATCCGACCGTCTTACTAATCTTAATTATATACGACTTGTATACACGAGGTAATGATAGATGGACCTGGCATGAATCCGATCATGGACATTAGGGCAAAGTTGCCATGTCTACAAGTGGGTATTCTGCCATTCAGAGGAGCACAACCCCAGTAATACTGCTAAGAAAGTTAATTTCGGGACGAAATTCCATCTAACGGGAGGATGATGTGACAACCCGAAAAAAATTTCCTTGTAAGTCCAGCCATTCAATTAAACCAAGAGTCAGACTCGTTTCTGCTATCAATTAGCATGGTTAAGGATCATTTTAAAGGTTCTAATCTCAGTACAATCAAGTTATTGGGTTTGGAATATGTCACCTAAAGTTCTTCGCGTTGAAATTGAGTCGAACACTCCATCCAAGGGACTGTGCGGCCGTACACATGGGTGTACGACCGTACACCCAACATGACCGTACACCCTCCCCCATAAGTATAGTATCCTTCCATTTGTAAGTCATTTCTTCAGTTTCCAAGTCAAGAACTCGAGTTTTCTCTCAACTATCATCAAGCTTTTCACCCGATCTTCAAGAATGTAAGCCTTTCTTCTGTTTTGATTTGATGTTATCCTTCGTCACCTAGTAACACCCTTTGATTTCATCCATGGAAATCATCTTTTGACTAGACCTTCCCATCTTCATCCATTTCACCAAGAACACACACTTGTTCTTGGTGATTGTGAGCCCTCTTGAGCCTCCAAATCATAAGTACTCCTTCCTTATGCTTAGTATTTGTTAGTAACACTATATTAACACCCTAAAAATGACCAAAACTCAAGATCATAAGGATTGTACGTCTGTACACTCATGTGTGGCCGTACACCCCTCAAACACCCCTAAAGGGCCTCCAAAATGCAAATCTAGCTTCAACACTTGATGAGCAATAGTCCCACAAGCTTCCCTATCATTCAAGCAAACTTTTGTGCACTTATTAACATGAGTGTACGGCCGTACACTCCATGGCCGTACA
The DNA here is from genome assembly GCF_052625555.1 of Lactuca saligna. NCBI lineage: Eukaryota > Viridiplantae > Streptophyta > Magnoliopsida > Asterales > Asteraceae > Lactuca > Lactuca saligna. The sequence goes on along the minus strand of NC_136425.1, from coordinate 23,497,105 downwards.
CCCATGACCGCACACTCCATTTATTGGTCATACACTCCCTTTAGATGAATCACATGTGATTCTAACACTTGGTCCAAGTGTTTCCTAGTCCCTAAGGTGTTTCCTTGCATGTAGTTTCTAAACACCATATTCATGCCATTATATTCCATTATATGTCATTAGGACTCGTTTATGCCTCGGGACTTCATTCGTGGAACTTCTCATCCTTACGCACATATTCGTTTGAATCACCCATATAAGGTGAGTTAATACCCTATAATCAATCTTTTAACTGTTTTAAATGCTTTTAAGGGACCGAGGGGGGGGGGGGAGGGGGGGGGAATACAAGTTCGACACAATGATAATTGTGTAAATGTTTTGTTATAAACATCTTTTAAAGGATTGCTTATGTATTAATAAGTGATCAAAACATTTATGTTACTTTATAGTTTGCAAAACTCCGTTTTTAGAGTACAAACATAACTTCGTAGATAAAATGAGTCTTTTCTTCGAATCAGTAAGAATTCAAGTAAACATACTAGTAAACTATAATAGGTATAGTTTAGGAGTTCAAACATACTATAATGAGAAACATGGAGGAACATACTATAAACTATACAAAGAGAACATACAATACACTAGAACAGTGAGAACATACAATACTATTACAAGAATATTATAACATTAATGTGAGCCACTACTTCACGACTTAGCAATATACTTGCTAGGTTGCGTTTTGTAACCAGAGTCTCCTGGAGGGAGAGCATGAGTTTGTGTATAGATCTATACGGGATTGACACCCCACACCTTGTTGCTAGCTACAATAGGACTTGCAAGTCTACGGGTGACAAATATCCATCAGTTTCGGCGCCATTAGGTCGTCGTGGTAAAACACGTGCCATATCAGTATGGTTATAATCACATCACATTATGACCTCAGTAAAACAATCTGGTTTTAAGGTAGTCAGTACTTCAGTTTGTCAATATAAAAGACAACTATGTGCTTACATTTTTCTCATTACTTTCACATTGTGACAGTTCCACTTGAAAGTTAATGCAAACTATTTTCGAGTTAAGATAGTTATAAACTAGGGAAAACTTACAAGCGACAAACAGAACAGTCGATTCACAGTACATTCAGTAGAAAGGGGCCTATAATGCTAACTTTATGATTCCTTAGTTTATACATCAGGAATATATATTAATCAGGTCTGACAGGTAGTAAGATGTGTGCTTTCCGCTCCATTTCCTGTTCCTTGTTTGGTTGTGGGCTTAGAGCAGATTCACCTAACCTACTATCTACCCGATCTTAACTATGTGATAGCTTCATTTTATTTACTTATTTTTATAGTTTATTTTAGTACATTTCATTCGCATTTTAGTTAACTTTCATGCATATTTTCCCTTTTGTTATTTTTATGACCATTTCGGGGTACTTTCTAGTTTCTTGAGCATTATTGCAGATTTTCTTGGAAACTAGCGGGGCGGCACTCTTGCGAGGCGATTGGGCTTGAAAGGAATTGGAGATTTCATGCTTGATGGCTATGAAGGTGATTCATGGGGTGGACTTGTCAATTGCTTGAAGGCTTGGAAGAATTGAGCTTTAAATTTGAAAGATGCGGGGGAACATTCAAGCGTATGAAAATTATTAATCGGGCGAGTTCACGAGCTTTGGAGGATTTAGAGAGGTCAAATTGGGCTTTAAATGAAGAAAAACTTGAAGAAAGTGGGCTAGGAGGTGATTGGATTCGATCTGGGCTAGTGGGATATGCTTTAGAGGCCCAAAATCTCAAAGGAGCCCATGTCAGGTACCACCCGCGCAACCCACCCGCGCAGCAGCACGCGGGTCGCGCAAGGCCCTGCAGGGGCAATTTCGGAAATCCTTCTTTTGAGCTATTTGAGGAAGGTTGGTGCCCATCTTTTGCATACACTTGCACATCCGATTTTTGGAGATTCTCTCTGGAGTTTTGGAGACTTTTGAAGGCCAAGAACCCTTGAAGAACATCATATTTTTACCTCTTGATTCTTGCTTAATGTTTGGTACAATTTTCTCTAACTTTGTTTCTTTGTGTTTAGCCATGCTTGGCTAAACTAATCTTGGTTGACTTTTGGTTAATCCTTTGAACTTTTGTTGAATGTTGAAGAATCCATGAACATGTTCTTGAATCTTTATGGGAATGTTTTGTGTTTTAACATCTTATCATTACTTGTATGTTTTAGTTCATGAGTTTAAATGTGTTTGTGGTGATTAGTTGGCTAATTTCTTGATTAAGTAAAGGATCCTCAAATTAGCAAGCAACAAATGATTTTTGTGTTGTTTTTGCTTCACACAATCATAAAAACATTTCCTCCAACATGGTGGTGAAAGCATTTGACCCCTCTTGGATTTGGTGACTTTTTGGTTCTTAATGCTAGTTGACTTTCACTAATTACATGCTATTTGGAATTAGTGACTTTGACTAAGGAAATTGTTATGAGCTTCTCTAGCCATTTCAACAATTAAGAAAAGTCTAGGTAATCTCAAGCTCCTTGGATTACTATAGCCAAATTGAGGATTTAAAACAAGTATTGCACCATTGAATTCTAATGATATGTTCATCAAAAGTCAAAGTGAGAAAACTTTAAGTCAACCATCTTTCCCTTATTGATTTTACACCAAATTCTTATTTTTGTTGCAATTGTCTATTTAAATCATAGTTAATTCTAGTTTGTTTCAAGTATTCAAAACACCAAAACCCCCCATTTTATTTTTATTGTTATTTTACAAGTATTTTTACAAAGAGATTTTTCATAGAGTTAGAAATTGAACCAATCTCCGTGGATTCGATCCCTTTACCACTATACACTATTTTAGTGTGTAACATTTAGGGTTATTATTTGTGTTGGCCTCGACAACCACCACTATGTATATATTCCGTATACACCAAGTAATCATAAGGAGTACCATGTATGGGCCAGGTCATAGTATACAAATTCGATACACCGTTTTCTAGTACAAAACATACTTTTCAAATAGAACATTTGGTAAACAAAACTAGAAACTTACCAATAAAGGGTTTAATCCATTTTATTAAACTAGTATACCTTAAAGGACCTTAGGTGGTTAATTCTATAATACCTTAGTTTATACAGCAGGGTTATATATAATTTATACCCGATAGGTAGATGGATGTGTGCTTTCCGCCTTACTTCATGTTCCTTTTTTTGTTGTGGGCTTAGGGCAGATTCACACAACTAACTATCTATTCGATATTAGATTATATATAGCTAGTATAAACTAATTGATTATACAAGGAACCATTGTGGTTACCATTTTTACTAAAAGAAATAAGGGTATTCTTAAAGAATGTTTTCATCAAATATAAAAGAACTATTACAGTTAACTCCGTGAGTACCAAGTGAATACACCATGGTTATATACAACGATGATCTAACAAACAATGGGATGTGTGTTTTCCGCCTTATTTCTTGTTCCTTGTTTGGTTGTGGACTTAGGGAAGATATACACAACCGATTGTTTGTTTACTATGGGTTTTATATAACTTGAATCCATTTAGTACTCATAGAAAGGATTGTAGAGTCATTTTTACTTATCTTTCATCAAAGCAGGAAATATAGGATTTTCTGAAGGAACGGGCGAACTTTTCTAAAAAGAACTTACAACTTACTTACATCACTAAAATCTTATGAACTCACCAGCTTAAATGTTGATATACTCTTTCAAAATAACTTGTATTCTCAGGAGACCAGTAGACAGGTACGCGCACTGGGATTCAGAAGATGGAACATAATAGCTTCATGTCTTGTTTTGTTATTTACATATGTAGTCTATGTTTTGTGAATCACAGAATTTGTAAACACTTTCTTTCTAATGAAATGGTTGTTCATTAATTTGATTACTATAATGCAAGTCTTGTGATACTAAACATAACGTCCTCCACCCCTGAAAGTTTCCGCCGTTCCGGTTTTGGGGTGTGACAGAAACCCTAATGTTAACGTCTTGGTGGTCGTCATTGTGACATTCATTCTCTTGGTGAAGAACAACCCCTTTCTTGATGAAATACATCTTTGTGATTAGTTGGTGTTCAGTACATTTTTTGTTCTTTATTTGTTTTAGTTAACTTGATCTTTGTTAATTATACTTGAAGTGTATCCGATCGATACAAAACTTCATCGTGGCTATTAGAAGAAAACTTGTCAATCTGACCCCGGATTCTCTCCTGCTTCCAGTTTTCCTTCTTAACTCCTTCGGCCTGAGCCTCCCTAATCAATACCAGAAGCGACGAAGCGATATAAATCCTCATACACACGCTCCCAATGGAAGAACTAGCCAACTTGCAGCTCAAAGCATCAGCAACTACATTCGCATTCCCCCGGTGATAAAGAATATAAATGTCATAATCCTTGACCACATCAAGCCATCTACGCTACCTCATATTCAGATATGGCTGATCCATGAGATACCTCAAACTCTTGTGATCCATGTAGATGGTACACCGTACCCAATAAAGATAATATCACCAAATCTTGATGGCAAACACCATCGTCCCCAACTTCAGATCATGCATTGGATACCGAACCTCATACGACTTTAGTTGCCTCGAACAATACATAATAACCCTCCCTCGTTGCATAAGTACCCCCAACCCGTATATATAAGCATCACACCAAACCATAAAGTCCTCCACACCCTCCGGAAGGGTCAACACATGGACCTCATATAATTTATGTCTAGTGTCTCGAATGCAACCTGCTACTCAGGCTCCCAGAAAAAATCCACGCACTTCCTCGTCAGACAAGTAAGGGGTACAAAAACCTTGGATAAATCCTAAAAGAACCTCCGATAATACCCTACTAAACCCAAGAAACTACTGATCTTTGAAGAAGACTTCGGGACCTCCCATTGCATGATTTCCTCAATCTTGGCTGGGTCGACCAAAATCTCGTTCTAGTTAACGAGGTGTCCCAAGAACTGGACCTCCCGTTACTAAAACTCACACTTTGATAACTTTGCATAAAGCCTCTCCCATCTCAAAACTCCTAGAAGATCTTGAAGGTGCTCCTCAAGTTTCCCCTTGGTCTTGGAATAGACTAGGATATCATCGATAAAAACAATGACTGAATGATTAAGCATCATCCTGCACACCCGATTCATCAAATTCGGTGCGTTTGTGAGCTCAAACGACATCACCACGAACTCATAATGGCTATAACTTGTTTGAAACTTGGTCTTCTCAACGTCCTCCTCTCTAACTCTCATCTGATTATACCCTGACCTCAACTCAATCTTGGAAAACCAATATGCACCCTACAACTGATTAAAGAGATCATCAATCCACGAAAGTGGGTAACGGTCCTTCACCGTCAACTTGTTCAATTCCCACTAATCAATGTACATCCGGTGTGAACCATCCTTCTTCTTAACAAACAAAATCAACGCTCCCCAAGCAAACTGCTTGGTCTGATAAAATGCTTGTCTAACAGCTCTAGAAGCTGGGAGGATAACTCATGCATCTCAGGTGGTGCAAAATAGTATGGCGCCTTCCCAATTGGGGCTACATCGGGAACCAAATCAATCCTGAACTCGACTTGTCTTGCAGGAGGCACATTGGGTAATTTCTACAAAAACACATCCAGGAACTCTCTGACCATAGGCACGTCTGAAACAGAAAACCCCTTCTCATCCCGAGTGTCAACCACATACTCGAGATAAGGGAATAATGAGGATACTATTGAGCCCTGGCAGCAGAACAAAAGGTTGATCCAACCCTGGTACCCTCCCCATAAATAATCAATTCTCCCTCATTTGGGGTTCGAACTACTACCCGCTTACCCTCATAGTTGATCATGGCTCCACATCAACTCAACCAATCCATCCTACTGTCATGCATACATCACCGATAGGAATAGGAATCAAATTGATCGGATAGGGCACCCCAAATATCTCCAAGATACAGTCTCGAAAAATGTTCGATGCAGAAACATTATGCTCGTTAACGATAGAAACTCGCAATGTGCACTCCAACTCCCAAGAGACATATCAAAACACCTACTGGAGGACTGGGACACAAAGAACCGACTCACATCCGAGTCAAAAAGCACAAGAGCATGCAAGGAATTCTCTAAGAAGGTACCTAGGAGAAATATAATCATAAACATACAATAAATATCTTGACAGAATAATAAATGGAAACATACTAGTAATGACATCTAGAACCGCCCTAGCCTCCTCCGCTGTGAGCTAGAAAGCATGAACTTGAGCCTTTGGGGGTTCCGCCCTGCCTTAGCGTCCATCTATGATCCTCAAAGTAGTAGGGGCTGATACCTACATTAGCCTGGCAGTTAATAAGGGACAGATGACCTTCACATGACCAACCTGCTTACAATGATAACAAATTTGGGTGCTCACTAATGGGGCCTCCTACTGAGAATCCTTTGTATAATGCCCCTCCTTTCCATATTTCTAGCACCCATAAGATAATCATAAAACATCTTCATGAACGGTGTTGTACTTACCATAATTACAACCCCTCTATCCCCCCAGATCGTGAATCAGATGGATTGAACCGCTTCGCTGCAGGTTGTGGCTGAACGGGAGTCTACCTTTGTTCCCTCGTCTGAGTATCAATCTTAATCCTCGTCTCCGCGTGGCATCCTAAAGCTCGAAGAGGGTACTATAACGTTCGGTAGACATAAATTGTCGAATTTCAGTCTTGAGCATGCTCAAGCATTGCGACATCTAAGTGTGCTCCATAGCAGCATACTCATGACAGAAAAGAGCCCTCTCAGTAAACAACTTGGTGATCTCTGTCACCGACTCTATTATCTGCCTCAAATCTAGATATTGCTGATCCAACCTTTCCACCAGGGGAGCATACCTAGCGCAAAACATCTCTTAGAATTACTCCCAAGTAACAACAATCCTCTGCTCAGGAGTATAAGAACCAGTCACCAGGTTCCAATAATACTTGGTGCCTAGTCGAAGAAGGTTCAGAGCGCACCTGACCTTCCAGTCCTCTAGACAGGAGCAAGTGAAGAAAAATCCCTTTACATCTGAAATTCACCTCATAGCCACAATTGGGTCCTTGACCCCATCAAACTCCAGGGGGTTGTGTTGCTGAAGTCCCGATACTAGAATGATCCTCTCACATGAACCCTTGCACAAGCAACAACTGCGGTAGCTGTAGCAGTAGTAGCCTTAGCCATATCAGCATACCGCTCATCAAACAGCTTAATAATAGAGGTCTTGATAGACCTAAAAACCTCAGGGATGGCACACTGGATAGCAGCAGCCACCTCAGTGGCGATCAACTCACGAATGTCATTATCTGACAAACCTGGCCTCTCTGGGCCGCCAGCTCATGAACTAGATCCTCTCAGGTACACCATGCTGAAAATGAACCAATAAAATATATTAGAAATGCCACAATTCATACCCTAAAGACTAAACCCTTGGGGTTTGTGACTACCTTGCTATGCGTAAGGGTCCGGTGCTTCCAATAGTACGGGCCCATACTACCTTCCACACCTACATGTATTTGTCTCAATAGATAATCATAAACAACCCAACAACTAGGATACACATACATCGTCTACTCACTCTCTCAAGAGTGGTTAATCACTTTTCAAGTTGGTCTACTTCAACCACACTTACTAATGAAACTTCCACCAAACATGCAGTCGCTCGTGCATGCTAATCATACATAACGTTGGATTCCATATAAATTTGAATATTAGATTCTACCCTAAGCCAACAATCATACAAGGAACATGAAATAAGGCTAAATCAAACATTCCAATCCTATAAAATCTTAGTTACGTATGACTATGACGCACACACTAAGGTGCTATTTGTTTTTCTGAAGCAAAAATTCATGAAGTTTCTAGACCACCTCTACAACCCTCTATAGTAGAAGAGGTGGGCCAAACGGATACTGTAGAATGTAATAAGAATGTGTTTGCTTGTTTAATAAGAATTCATATGTGATTTACATATGAATCACATGTAATTCAAATGTGAATTATATGTGATTTACATGTGAATCGAATGCAATTCATATGTGAATTACATGTGAATCACATGTAATTCATATGTGAATTACATGTGTTTTACATATGAATCACATGTAATTCATATGTGATTTACATGTAATTACAACGTTGAACTTTATATAAATTTAGCTAAGTAAAAAAGAAACAACCATAGTTGTCCAGATTTATACTTGTCTTGCTGCAAGTGAGCCCACGCCAAGTTCCCTAATAACCTGATTCAATTCCAAAACATCATAACTTTAAAACTAAATTTTGAAGATGACTCATGATTCTACATTTCTAGATTTCTACAACTTTGCTTGGATTGTTGTCTACTAACTATCAACAAAGATTACAAGATCAACATGTAAAATTATAAACCCTTAAGCATATCAGAAGATTAGTTCAGAGTGGTTTCACTTTGGCATTTTATCGAATAGATTGTGATCCTTAGAAATGTAATTAGTTTTCTCACAAAATTAAGAACAAATTGACCACCGTTCGTTTAGATTCTTTACCAAAAGAACATTAAAAGAAAAACCTAGAAACCTTTTTGAAAATGATAACTAAAAAGAGGAATTCGCAAGAAATGATAGAAACTAGTAATCGGTGAAAAGAGAAAGTAATAAATTGATCACCTTGACATGTTTGGCTCTGACGTATGGAGAATCATCGGCGGGAACTTTGTGGATGACATGGAAAAGACTATTGCTATTACTAGATTGCGGTGGTGTCCATTTCTTGTCTGACGCCGGCAACAGTGGTTTCCGGATCGGGAATGGCGGAGAAGAATATGTTTGAAGAATAGCACCGCTTTTTCTCCGGCTGAGGTAAACGGAACCCTAGGCGATCTACTTCATGAGTATGGATTAATACAAATCTAAATTTTTGAATGGCCAGCGGTGGCTCCAGTAAGATGATTAATTCTATATCTCGATAGAATTGTAGAGGATCAGAGTCGGTGCCTTCAAAATCGGTCGGAGATGAGAGATCGATAAGGAACAATAACTCCAGATTTGGACGATGCAAAGCTTATTTTAAGGGAAACGGGCAAGCTTAATGAGCGACTCATTAGCGATAGAGGTTGAGATAATCGAAACAGTAGATGATCTGGTGTTGGAGAAGAAGCCGATGAGTGAAATCATCGGAGAAAAAGGTGATTGTGAGGACGAGGGCAGATCGTGAGTTTAAGAAAGAGAGGAGGTTATCAATATATTCAGGATATAGTTTAATTAAAATTGTGTTTCCTATAATATCCCTGATCAAATTAATTAATATACCATTCCTTCTTTTTTTCTACTTATTTACAAAAACGTCACCTTACATCTCGACCCTTCTTTTTTTTTATTCAACGTTCCACGTTTAGTTCTCGAGTTTTCGGGAAACTATGAGTTCTCAAATGATCATATATATATATGGTTTTTAGGACCGGTCAAATCAGTTGAACCATCGAACCGGTAAAGCATCCGGTTTGATGTCCGGACCGATTTTCAACACATTGATTACAGATTTACAGAATTTTAAAATTATTTGAGTCTTGTAGCGAATATATATCTTTTAGATTTGTATTTCAGTAGATTTCTGTATTTTCCTAAGTGTATTAGAGTAGAGGTTCCAGCCAGCCATGTAACAATAATGAATATGAATATAGAGTTGTCTCTATTTTGGTGAATCATTATTTGCTTTATAGATCTTTGGTTTTTGCGGTTTAAAGTGAAGGAACGAATTCGATTGAAAGAAAGAAGAATTCAATTGAAAGGAAGGATCAATTCCAAATCTAATATCATGTTGTAATGTAAGAAGAGAGGAGAGAGAAAGAGAATTCTCAGACTAACAAACTATTACAGTCTGTAACAGAAGTTAAATGGTGAAGCTAACAAAGTGTTCCCTTTATCTTTAAACTTTTCCTTTATAGATTAGAGACTAGAGTGATGGAATTCGTTTTTACTTTAGTTTTTTTTTCATATTTCTTGTTTCTTAAAGTTGTTTGACGTCATAAATTATAATCACATATATATATAATGTAATGTAAAGAAAGGATTCAGTTGACAAACAGGGAGACTGTATTTTCCAAGGAAATTATAATATGACAATCCCAACCCAAGTATGAATATGATTTACTTACATTTTATGTCCAACTATGCTATAATAACTCACTATCTTAATTGAGTGAAAAAAGATGAGTTCATCGTCGTCATCATCATCATCAAGAATTGGCTGCTGCAAAATGACTGAAAATGGTTTCAAGTGTTGATTGGCTGATGCTATACTCTGCAATCCCTAGTCGGTTTCTGCATTTAATTACATATATATTTAGATAAAATCATAAGATAAAAGAAAGAAACAGAAAAGAGTATGATTTGTCATTTGACCTATTTCGCTCTATCAGACCAAAAACATCTGCAAGTGAGAAGTCTTCTCCACGTGGCAACTAGAAAATAAAATAAAATTCAATATTTATATCAAAAAGTCATTTTGTGTACATATTAATGGAAAAAAAAGGGGGGGGGTACCTGATATTTAACACTCAATCCATTGGAACCCTGAGATGTAGCACCAGGAAATGAAGCTAAAACAAAGGAATCTATCATTGAGAATTTCTCTTTTGCTAACCACCATTCTGAGAATATTGGTAGCGGGAGACCACCTGTGTGACGAAATAATTTCAACTAATTAATTTATGAAACCACAAAAAAAAAAAAAAAAAAAAAAAAAAAAAAAAATTCAAATTACTTGATTACCATCACGGGCTAATTGCTCAGGTAACTGCTCGTTGAAAGCAGCACCAGAGCCGATGACGTTATCTGTAAGACTTCTTATCCTCTCTTCATTTCCAAGCCACCGTCCAATCAAGATTATCATCTCTTTTGACAAACTAATCTCAGTGGCTGAAGCATCTTCTGATGTTATGGAGTCGTCTCCTCTAATACAAACTTCAAGATCACCAAATATGCCCCTCGGATGTAAAGGAACGTCAAACAGCCTTTCTTGAATCATTTGACAAAGATTTTCCAAGTCCCCTGACTTTACTTCAGTTGGCTTCACCTACAACAGATATACATACATCACATGCAATGTAAATATCTCACCTCAGACTTTAAATTTATATACATAATATATAAGAAACATAACATGAATTACCTCAAGTTCCAGATGGTTTCCAAATCGTGTTTTTAGATGCTGTGGACTGCCAATACACCTTAGCTTTCCTCCAACCTGGCAATGAATTAGGTCAGTGTTAATGGATTGGACTTTGGAGTCTCTCATTAAATAAAAGATTGTCACCAGGGTACCATGATTCCAATTCTTGTGCAGAGTGCTTGAGCTTCATTCATGCTGTGAGTAGTTAAAATAACTGCTGTTTTTCCGCTTCTGGTTGATAGACGAGATATAACTTCCCACATAAACCGTTTTGCTATAGGATCCATTCCTGGAAGGAACCCATCATAGATAAATCAGAAAACCCATTTCAAAATGTAAATGGAATAATAAAGTAGGATTATTACCTGTAGATGGCTCATCTAAGAACACAATAGGAGGATCTCCAATCATTGCAATTGCAACCGATAACTTGCGTTTGTTACCCCCACTTAGGGTGAATGATTGTTTCGAAGCATGCCTTAACAAGTCAAACTCTAATAACTTATCCATCACAACCTGCCAACCCAAGTTTTGTATTAACTTAACCTTAACCATAAATAAATTAACATCATTTAAATAATATTTTAATACATATATACATAATAAATAAGACATACATTTTCAAGCATGTAGTCTGGGACACCTTTGATTCTTGCATAGAGCTCAAGGTGTTCTTGGACAGTCAGAAATTCTAAAAGTGCATCAAATTGTGGACAATACCCAATCTGAAATTCATCAAACAAAGCTCAGCTACAAATAAGATTTGTATATAAATAGTTATAAAAAAGGCAAAGAGAAAAATGAAATCGGCATACAAGTTGGCGAGCAGCTTTGGGGTTTAATCGCATATCTTGACCAAAAATGAATGCAGTTCCATCACTTGGATATAATTCTCCTGCAAATGATTTTTATAACAATATAAGAAACAGGTTGACCTTACCCAAAATACCCCTCAAGAGACAAAATATACCTGATAGCATAGACAAAGTAGTGGTCTTCCCAGCTCCATTTGTCCCCAAAAAACCAAAACATTCACCTTCTTGAACTGAGAAAGTCAATGAATTGACCGCAACTTTCTTACCCTGATTCCTCCCTCCAGGGAATACCTAATACACAACAGCACATGACACATCAGCAATTACAGGATAAGAAATGAGAACTAATTTGTGAGTAGGATAAAAGTACCTTGCGCAGGTTACGCAGATAGATGATAGCTTTATCAATGGAACCTGAAAGAACCCTATTTCTTTCGGTTTGGACATCTATATCTTCTTCAAGATCAATAGCTAAACTTTCTGCGGAAGATCTCAGAAGGGGTTCACAAAATTCATCACTGGGACTGCTTCTTCTGAAACTTCTTATCAAGTCCTTTATCCCAAATACATTGAATTCGTGGGGAGGGAAATATTCGAGCCCAAGTGTTAGAAGGAAATAAATGACACCCTGTCAAAAATAAACAAAATATGCTTAAGAGTCTATTCTAATTTTCATTGATCAAACATTCAACTTTCATTGATTCAATTAAAATGAAGAAAAGAAAGGTCATCACTCAGTCAAATAATCAGAAACACACCTCAGCAGCCAGATAACAAATAGATCCACCAGTGACATTCCACCCGAAATATCCCTCACTTGACCCGATTTTCATTCCTTGGCGTAACAGAGCTAGTGAAGCTAGTCCATCAGCAAAGCAAAATCCTGGAGACAATCTGAAGAAATTCTGGTCCAATATGTTTCAAATATTAGAAAACGAACTTCACTAATGAAAATGCAGCCACAGTTAGCATATTGACACATTACTATGCATTCCAACCTTGAGAACAGAATTCATGTCTTGAGTTGCTGGTATTAATCCCATAATGAATGATATGACCATAAGAACGATCCCCGTGAAAAAATGGACCAACAGTACTACGTTCTGAAAATATTTTTAAAAAAAAAAAAAAAAAGCAATCAGGATCAATGAAAACATGTAACATTTTTTGTTTTTAAAATGTCATACAAAGATTTGAAATAAGGCTACCTGTGCCATACTGTGTTCTGAAAAGAAAAATGTTAGGCAATATGTTGAAGATGCAGTTGCAAAACCATATTCCAACAGAATGAGGACTGTAGGGAATACAGCACCACTGCCAATGAACTGTTCTAAGCCTAAAAAGACAGAAGAATGTTGAGATATCAAGAGAAGAGGATGCTGTGTACAATAATGTTGACATGCAATGAAGATAGTTGTTAAACATAGTTCTTCAATAAAAGCTTCTACACACAGATACTACTGATGTAAATACTTACAAAATACCTTGAAAAATGTATGTAAAATGTGAATTTGGAGACTTACCAAAGATGTAAAAGAGAAGCATTGCAAATGAGGAAGGGACTAAGAAGCTTATGAAGTCCCATATATATGTTGACACCCAATACGACAATATAGATACCTGAGTGTTAGCAATGATAAATTGGTTATACAATGTTGTGTTAACAAAAGAAAATAGTAAAGAAAACAAACAAGCTTACCCCACTAATCAGTTGTTGATGTTTTGCTTTTACTTCACGCTCCTGCATAAGATGCATTATGTTAAAATACAAGAAAAATTCTCGTTGACCCACTAAATTATATATATTTGATCAAGAAATGCTTGCGTACTGCAGAAAACGTTTATTTTTGGATTAATTGAGGGACGCTAGAATAACTGGGTCAACTATTTTGTTTCACAAATCTCTATACAAAAGAAAATTCCAAACAAGTTCAAAAGGGCATGACTTTATGGCTCATTTGGCTAATTTAAATCAGTAGCAAAAGATCAACCATCCTTTCAAGCAATAAAAGAGGAAAAAGGTGAAAAAGACAACTGGAGAGTGGCATACCTTCACAATAGCGACAGCAAACGAAGCAGGAATGAAAGAGAAGGCAATACTCACAACAATAGCTGCAGAGAATGCATCCAGGTCCTACAAGATCATACAAATCACTATTTAAATACACAATACATATACAGGTGTCAATATGTTATTCTGGACAAAATTATAAAATATGAGCATAAATAGAAGAATAATCGGAAGTATATGTATACTTGACGTTGCAGGCGCTGACTTTCTGTCATTGGAAGTGGATGATTACGTGTTTGTATGGTCATATTCTCATTATGTGTAGCAAGCCTAAGAATTGCAGCATTCATTAAATTGATAAAGGTTGGAGCAGCATGCTGACAAGTGCTGTTGTGAAGAACCGAATACCCTATACTACCATCATCATTCTGAGGATCCATCACAATGGCCCCATATCTTGACTCATAAGATTCATTGAAGCTGGACATCAAGTATTCACTCATGGAAAGCAGTTTTGGCCCCAAAGTAGGCCCTGCTGCCTCAATAGCATCTTGCAATACCTTACTAGGATCAGGAAATGTGTATGTGCTTTCTTTAAACTTTTGAATCCAACCCCCTTCTATATAGTGTGAAACCTGTTTAGCAATAGGCAATGATAGATCAAAAGGAATAGGACCACCACCACCTTCACCGCTAAGTAGTGGATTAAAGTTGGAAGTTGTGAAGGTTATGGAGGGTTGATCAGGGTGTGGCTTTAGTTCAAGGAGGAGAAGACCAATAAACAAGAAGATAGCAGGGATTAAGAGCTGAAAAACAATTGTCTTTCGGTCTCTTCGAGCAGATATCCTTCTCTTTATGAGCAATGCTTTGGAATGTTTCCAGAATGTTGATCTTGTAATGGCAGAAGGGCAACAGCATGGCATAGTAACAAGCTTTAAAAAACTCAATGCTGCAGTGATGAAAAGAGTACAGGCTCTCCCAACTCCCGAGAGCATTAGCCCTAAGATCATTATATAATTGCCAAAAAATTTGGAATGTGATCTTTTATCTTCAACTTCCACATAATCATCACAGGTTTGAGAAGGAATGGAATCAGGCATAACTAGAGTATTTCCCTCAAGGCACTCCTCTTCTTCGCTGATGTCACATCCTGCAACTCTCAAGAAAACCTCCTCTAAGGTTGTCACAGATATTCCATAACTCTCGATACCAAAATCTGTTTGGTTTTCATGCTCCGAGCTTTTTGATATGCAGCTTTCAATTTCTCTAAACATGTGTTCGAATGAAGCAGAGGTTATTAGAGGAAGCTTGAAGGAAACCTCAGTGCCAACCTGAAGCAACAGATCAAAAGAGTCCAAATAAGCAACCATACAAGCTCATGCTGTAAAATTTAGGTAAAATCTGAGAAATTACTTCGCTCACGCATGTTGCTGATGGAATATGTCTGTAGACGATATCAGCAGCTGTGGAGGCCCCAGGTGAAGTCTGAAAAGAAGATACACAAAGTGGAAGTGGATGCAATTAAAAGTTGAACATAAACCAGAATTAGGAAACTCAAAGAAAGTTGAGAAGTAAAGAGAACACACCTTCACCAAAGTAAGAGTATAGCCAACCCCATACTGGTGCTTTAAGAAGAGGGAACTGGTCAAAAAAGAACATTTTAATTATAATTATGATGTAAACACCTTCACAAGTCTATAGATGTTTACATAAAACATGGAAAGGTGATAGAATAGAACCTTCCACAGCATTTCAAAGAACCATTTGCCATAATAGCTATTCGGTCTCCAAGTACATCTGCTTCATCCATTGAGTGTGTTGTTAATAGTATAATCCTGCCTTTCTTTATTTTTTTGATAAGCTGCCATGTCAACCGCATTGAATATGGATCCATTCCACTAGTTGGTTCATCAAGAATAACAACCTAAGGAAAATAAATAAATATATGATTGCTTTACAAAATAGACCTCGCCCTCTATCCACAAATTTACCTTGCTGTCTCCAATCAATGCTATGCCAAGGGACAACTTCCTTTTCATGCCTCCAGAAAGAGCACTTACAGAAGTATTAAGTTTATCTGCCAATCCCACCTGTAGCCAAAGAAGATTTTAGAAACAGCAAAGAGATAAATAAAACAATGTTAGTATAGTTCAGGAACTAACCTCATCAACCATTTCAGTCACACTGCTCTCCAAAGATTCCTCACTTACTCCCTTTATATTAGCAAAGATTTCCAAATGTTCCTTCACCTGAATAAGTAAAGTTCAAATTCAAGTTATCATCCGTAAGGATATCAACAAAAGGATGAAAACATGATGCTTTAAGCACCTCGAATAAGATATAAAAAAGAAAACAATACTCATCAGAAGGATTCAATGTTTTTTTTTCTATTAATGAGATGAAAACTTAAAAGTACATACAGAATCAATCTGTCATGCATGATACAAGATTCAAAAAGTGATATGTCAAAAGAAATTCTCTAGAACCAATAAAAGGTGCTAATTTACCGTCAACTCTGGGAAGAGGATGTCATATTGTGGGCAAACACCTAAATTCTTCCTTATGTCATCCTGCAGAAACAGAAAATTTAATAACATAAACATAATTATATTAACAGTATTCATATGCCTATTGTTCATCATTTCGCTGACATGTCATGGTTTAATCAGGTACACTGTCAATTCTTTTACAAACTCTAGATTTTCTTAACTCGCAATGACATTTCAAGGCACAAAAAGATATGAGTTTCTAGCATGCATGACAATATACAACCAAAAAAACACTGGAAAACAAGTTTACCATGTCTGTTAAGATACTTTTTCCAAAAATCAAGGCATCTCCAGAAGTAGGAGCAAGAAGGCCAACAAGCATGGAAATTGTTGTGCTCTTGCCAGCACCATTGTGTCCTGCAAAACCAATATGTGGAAGAAAAATGATTCAATAAAAAGAAAAATATCACTGCTCTCAACCCATAAAACAATTTGGCAGAACAAATTAAGGAGTAAATCTACACATAGATATCTATATATCATGTAAGATGAGCTGTACCTAGAAGTGCAAGTATTTGGTTTTCATATAATGTAAGCTGTAAAGAATCAACAGCACAACACTTCCCCTTGTTGCTATTATACACCTTGTGCAGATTCCTAATTTGGATGCATCTGCAACAAAGAATATGGATGTAAGAAATCTTATTCCCATAAAGAGCATGTAGAACAGTGTATATGCAAGTTAGATACTTAGGAATTCATATCTATGATATCCCACCTGCCATCCAACTCCTGCTGCTTCATTTCTAAGCTTATCGCTTCCATTGTTGACCGAGAAGAAGTGCACTTCTCTTTATTATCACTGTTAGCTTCTAAACTGGAACCACATTGTTTACTTATATTTCTCTTTCTCCAAAAGCCTTTTGGGAAGATGAAGTTCCATGGGTACACCACTCCATTCTCCTTATGAAGAACCTGATAAGTCAATGTTAAAAACTAGCCCAATGTCTATACGTAGGACCCAAAAGAAGGAAGAAAGCAATAAAGGTCCACATTTTAGGATCCAAAAGAAGGAAAGCAGGGACAAAAGGGAAAGTACCTTATCCAGATAGAGGCCAATTGCAAAGTACAATATAGAGTCGAACACCATCATTATGAGACAGATTAGAAAGCACACTCCAGAAGATGCCTACAGGGTAAAAATCTAATCAATTCAGAGATATTTTAGAGTTGGAAATTGAATGGAAATAGGAGAACTTACCCTCCAAATGTTGCTCCAACGGAGTCCAACGTGTGCACGCTCATAATCAGCAAAATTGACTGACCCTAAAGCAAATGCTGTAGGTGAAAGCAAAGAAGCCAATATCTTTAAAACCCTACAAGTAAACAAATGTCCATTTTGAGCCACATACAATCTGAAAGAACTTTCTGCATCGATTATTGTTCAATACAAGAAATTGGTCTGATAACTTACATTGAAACAGCTTCATCATTGACTGTATAGTAAGGAAAGAAGGCTCCAAGGAAAGCAAGAGTTCCAACAGCCACAGCTGATTTTGCTCGTGTGAAGAAAGTCGAGATCAGGAAGGATAGCATTATTGCACTCAGTCCAAACACAAAGAAATACATGAATACCAATGACTTATCACTGTACTTAAACAACGTGCCCATTGTACAGACAGTAATGATTCCTGATGAAATTGCAAACTGCAGAAAACATAAATTGTTAGAAACAGACACTAATATCAACATACTAGAAAAGTAATTCCTTTTGAAAAGAATCTCACCTGCAAAGCATATGTAATAAACCAAGAAAGATGGAATATCTCATCCTTCAGTCCCATCATGTAGAGCCCTTCCTTAATTTTCTGCTCCTGAGGTATTAAAGTCCAAAGCAAGTTCAGTTTACAACATTCTGAAGCAACAAGATAATTGGTAAGATGAAGAAACATATACATATTCATTGGCATAAATCATAATACAACTAACACAGAGACCATGATTAAATATCAAACCTTCTCAAAAACTGAATAGCTGATTAGGCGAGAGATTGGAAAAAGAAACCCCAATAAGTACCTGGCATTAATAAGTAGGTCAGAATCTACAAAAATGGGACTACTGAAACAACAAGCTCACAAAAAACATAATGTATCAGATACATACAGGACTCCCATGACATCTTTGATAATGGACTGGAACTCATCATCAGTATATTCACGAGTTGGAAATGGAGCTAGCCTTATGGTTGCTGGTGTGAATTGACTCCATGGTATCTTGAGTGAGTTAGGCACAATATATTTGGACAACAGCAACTTACTGTTGTCCATGGTATCTTCACTTGCTACATTAGCCACCTTTCGTTGTGCATAAAAAATAATAAATGAATCCATGACTTGTTGGAGCTGCAAAAAAGGGGGAGAAACTATAAGAGAACTAATAACCTCATGAAGCAACATCCAAACAGATAGATGAGAGGTATAGCTTCTTCTTTTCCAGCCTTAATCTAGCATGTAATAGTATAATTCACAACTTAAAGAGAAAATAATGAAGTTTAAAAGTTGAAATCATACAGTTAGAAACCCGCTGTAACCATACTGCAGAATTGGTATCTGATTGAGGCCTAATTCCAAGTCATTGACATAAGGACCATTTATATCCATGATGCTTTTAATATCTGGAAATCCTGAAAAAGCCCATGTGTGGTTGAGCCGAATGCTATAATCATATAAATAAGGACCTTGACCATGAAACACTATTGCTCCTCTGATTTTTGGATTGGAACAGTTCCTGTATCAAGAGTAAACAATACCTACTTTTCAGCAACTTCTCCATTAAATATTTTATGTTTGAAAACTGACATCAAAAGCAAACAAGATAATAGATGAGAAGAACGATATCACTCACTTTACTTCACTGCAAGCAGCATAGAGATCTGATTTTAAATAGGTCTCGATCTCTAATTCATCTTCATATATTTTGGTAACCAGCTGCGAATACAAATGTAGAGTTACTTATGAACAGTGATTCTAGACTTAACAGCTACCAGATCATCTCCAACATGAACTTAAATTTAACTATTTTCATGACAGAGCTAAGAGAGCCCATGTTTTGTTTGATCTGATAAAAAGAGACCACAAAGCACATGAATTTGGGCAAACCAGTAAAGAAACACTGCCAAAAACTTGTGTACTAGACAAGAAACCTCAATCTACAAACAGAGCAGAATATTGGCAAAACATATTTCAGTGACCATTCAAATGTATTATATAATAGGCTTAACTGCTATGAAGATTATTAATTATTAGAAGACATAAATATAAAGAAATATCAAGTGATTAGAAAGTATATGAAGTCAACTAAATCATTAAAAAAATCAGGCAGAGGTGAACAAAGGTAAATACCAAAATACAAAAGAAAAATTATCAGT
This sequence comes from Lactuca saligna, assembly GCF_052625555.1. Taxonomy (NCBI): domain Eukaryota; kingdom Viridiplantae; phylum Streptophyta; class Magnoliopsida; order Asterales; family Asteraceae; genus Lactuca; species Lactuca saligna. Next base: position 23,477,212 of record NC_136425.1, on the reverse strand, counting down.
TTATCATACCTGCATTAAGGGAAATTTATATGACAAAATGTTAATCATCATCCTTGTATCACTCGTGTTAGGTGCAAAAGCCAGATATTCACCATTGGCCAACAATGATTCCAAAACTTGATCAAAAGTTGGGGATATACTGCTCTTCCCAACTTCCACAAATGTATCTTTCTGAATGTACCTACAAAGATGTTGCAAAACAGCTTTGCATCACAAAGAACCAGATAATGGCCTCATATTAATCATGTTAATTTTATTTCACTTGTACATTTTCCTATCACCTTCATTAACTATCCTTGGAAGTTGGATGTTCAAAAAATGTGAAGGAAGATCCGAAGATGAAGACATATATATGGACTTAACCTTACATCAGCTATGTATTTGCTTAACCTTATATAATTAGAAATAGTATGTAGGAAAAGAATATTTTTCCAACTAGTAGTGGCAATTAAAAGAACTAATAGAATTTGTGCCTAGTTGTTCTTTGGTATCTTTATAAGAAGCCATATTTAACCACACTTAGAAATATCTAATTTGTATTTGTACTTTGGAATGAAAGAGAAATTGATTGATAAACCATCAATATGAAATGAAGACTGTTAAGACATACGATTGAGCAGGATGGATTGTTGTATCAACTTGTGTCCTTACGGCTATTAGCATCAGCATCACCACCAAAGGAAGTAGAATCTGGCCATAGAATAGGAAAAAAAATCTGTCATTCTTCAAGTTCTAAGTTCTTCTATCTATATTACAGATGAACCCCCACCATGACTAAAGCTACAAATAAAAACATTACAACAGTTCACTCTACTATTAGCTTCTTAGGTTTTCTATCCAGAGTAAACTTCTCATATGTTTACTACCCAATTGTTTCAAAACAACTTAGAAGTTAGATATCTATGAAATGTTGGAAAAAAATACTTTCATGGTTCCCAAAAATCTAATAGTTTCTAAGTATCATTTTTCTGTTATATAGGTATTATAATGATTACTTCTCCTTAAAAGATGAATCTTAATTGCACAACATATCTACACCTATCAAGGAGAATCAGGTAGCCTTTCTGCAGATGGTAGGTAGATTACATGGAAACCACCAATCTTACCAGCAAAGTCTTTTTTTTTTTTGCCTTTTTGAAGAGAAGAGGAATAACTGAGGAGAATGCTGTGATAACCAACATATTTTTTTATGAATAAAGTAATTGTGGTGCGTTTGATGATCACGAAACTGATATTACAATGAACTATATGCTAATGTGAATTTCAATACTATGTGTACGCATATGAACCAAATTTAGAAACATATCAACTTCTGGTTTGGTGAAAACATTAGGCGCAAAGGAAAACAAGGAAACTGATCCTTCCAAAAGAATGTAGATTAAAGACAGAAATTATCAGAAAAATTCCAGAACAGATATTCAACTGAAAGAACCCAACGCATAATCGCTCTTCTAATAGTGTAGAAACTCAAAACTCATATGAAATAGTAAATTTAAAGTACTTAAGTTTGCCCAAACGCATAGTGAGAGATGATCAATCGGAATAACCTCGGCAAGTGTGATATAAGGATGACGAATTTTGAGAAGCCAATTCTTCCGAAGCATGGCCTTTAGTTGTCTCCCTGAACTACTAGTCATCTTCTTCTCCTTCTTTCGTTCCTCCATCGGAAGAACCTAAATCCTTACTCTGCAACTAATCACACAATTAGGAGCAGATGATTTCAATGTAGACGCCAGAGTGCGTTTTTGGGTGAAACTGTGTGAGAGAGAGAGGGAATAAACGACTGTTGTTGAGTATTGTGGAAGAAGAAGAACTTCCAAATTGCAATTGTCATATTTGGAGGTTGGCGTTGACGGACGAGTGTCTCCACTCGCCATACTCTTCCCCTCAATCGTTACGGTGCTCCGTCAACAGAGTAATAAAATTGCTTCCAAAAAGCCAAAAGGGTTTGGAATTTGGATATTGGATATTTCTTTTTGTAATGTTGTCAATTTTCTACAAAATAAAGTAAAGATATAAAATAAATAAATGTCGACCCTTGGCCATTTTATTTTTATAAAATGGTCAACTCTTCCTTCCTGGATATTATCGATTTACTTAGTTATTATCGTTTTTTATAAATTAGATAAAATGATTTTTTTTTTGTCTATTGGTTACATTAAATATGACTAAAACTAAGTTGCAATACATTGAGAGCATACTCATGCACAAATATTTAATTTTATTATTTTCTCTTACATGCCAAATAATATTTAGCTAATTGTTTACATGTAACAATGTTTTGCTTTGTCTATAAAAAAAAATCAGTCTAATTAATATAAAGAAACTTACAAGACAACGTCATATAAAATCTATAATAAATCGTATAAATTGCCCATATGATTTAAAACAAAATTTATAATTGCGTCACATCATCAACGTTTTTCATTCTTACATAGTTTTAGTTCATTGTGAAACCTACAAGAATGATCAACTAACGATATTGCTAAATTGTCTTTTTATTACTTTTATTTCACACTCTTATGTATTGACGAATTTTAAAATGCTAAAGATTTATCCGTTTGAGACCTATATACCACAAATCATTTACTTAAATATTGATCTTTTATTACAAGAATGTTTAAAAAGTTGGATACTAAATGTTTATTTCAACTAGCCAATACAAGGAATGTTTCAATAACTCACCTCAATTTGTGGTAGATGCACAACTTCATTTATAAAGTGTTTGGATGACAGATGGTGAGATATACATCAAACTATCAAAGTTTAACTAAGTACTTAACCAATTATGAAGCTCTTAATGACAATTAGCATTTGAAATATTATTTTTGCAGGATTAAAGTGCTTCAGGTATTAACTAAATTTGTATAATTGGTTGAATAATAGTAAAGTTTTTTTTTTTGTTGTCCTCGTAACCAGGAAATAGTGTGGATTAATAATAAGAGAGAGATAAATAATTTGTTAATATATTATTGGAATACTATATTAATTAGAAATATAAGTAATTAATTAAGAGTTAATCATGGTTAATTTAATTAATTGTCTTGATTAATTAGAATCAACTAATGGATCTAAGGGTTAGAGTGCAATTGTTCAAAAGTTGAACAATGAAGCATTTTATAACCTCCTTAGGAGGGGACGATTTTAGAGCCCTCTTGGAAGGGTTCTAGAAGCTTCCTTGGTTGATAAGGAAACTAATGAGTATTATGAATATTTTATTAATATTTTGAATTCAAATCAAGGTTTCCTACAATTATAAACAGAACCTCCTTAAGACCTAGGAACCCAACACAAACAATAGGATTTTCGAAAATCCCTCTCTCAACTCTCTTATTTCGTTCCTAGGGTTTGGGTGTGATTCATTAGAGGCTTTCACACTACTAGAGCTAGCATTCCAAGAAGGGTTATTCAAAGTACATTGTTATTTCTGAAAATAGCAATAAGGTATGTTTATTACACCTTTGTGATTTCGATTTTAGCCTAGGTTATTTAGAAGTTTCAAAGTATGTTGTTATTATGAGAAAAGTCATACGATGTTCTAGGATTGCATGTGCCCATAAGTTAGTTATGTGAAATTCCACAAGTATATTGAAGTAATCCAGAAAACCCATCAATTTTATGTAACACTCGTGTCCAGATTGGTTAAAGTTAATTGTAGCAAGGACCTAAGATGAAGTTTTGAAGGAAACTTTGTGCCACGATGTGGCCAAGGAAGGCCACGACGTGGAAATGGTTAATTGGTCGCGTTATATTTTAGACCACTACAGCTTGGTGTTAGGCCGCCACGACAAAACATCTATTCAGGCCCAAGCCTATTATTTCTAGGGTTGCTCCTATATTTAAGCATCTTAACCCTCATTCTAGGTCGTCTTCTTTATCCTCCATCCCTTCATTTCAAAAACCTAGGATCTCTTCCATGGAAAAGAACAAGGTGGCTTGATCTTGAGTTTAATGTCCTCTTTTGGTGAAACTTGAAGAAGAAAGAAGTTCATCTTGGTGTAAGGAAGCAAGGAATAAGCTTGGATCCAGCATCTTCTCCATATTTCTAAGTTATTGGAGGTATAAAGTTCATATCTTGACTTTTGTGTTTCTTGTTTGATGTTTGAGCCCATTTTTAGATGTTTTAGTCCCATACTTGGATGCTCTTGTAGTTTGACGAACTCTAGAACTTGATATGATTCTCTTATGGTCATGAACTTCTGATGTTAGTGAGAAAAAGGTCTTAGCTTGAGTGTTCTTGACCCTATGTTTGAGTTTTGGTCATATTAAGTGCTTATTGGACTTAGGGGTCAAGATTTTACCTTTGGATGAAGTTATAATGGATTAAGTTGGAAACTTTATCTATTAAGCCATTAAGAAGGAATAGATCTGAAGTTTTGGATTTAGATATGTAAGGATTAAGTGCTTAGTGAAGAAATGGAACTTCAGACAGTTTTCCACGATGTGGCGAAGGTGACCACGATGTGGCAGAGTTTGAAACCTCGATTATTTTGTCCTGACATGGCCACAACGTGGCCAAGAAAGGCCATGATGTGGCAATGGTCTGCATGTTGACTGTTGGCTTTTTGACCCATTTGACTTTTGGTAAAATTTTATTTTTAGAAGGTAGACTTATGGTTTACCTTATATGGATTGATAGGAGGTGTTAAGCACCCATCATTTGACAGGAGAGTAGTTAGCTGTGATCGGCACGATTTTGAGCTGAGTGCTAGACAGCTTTGTGATTCAAGTGTGTTTGCTCACTATATTGTAGGACACTAGGGATTGTATGTGTTTGTAGTCTTTGTTACTCATGTTGTATGCTTGTATGCATGTGTGCTTGTCTGCTACATGTATGTGTGGTGAAATAGACCCGATACAACTTTGTGTTGGTATATGAGTTGAAATAAACTCGGGGGTGAAATAGACCCGATACAACTTTGAGTTGACATATATGTATGGTATGCGATATTTTGAGGAACTCACTAAGCATTGTGTTTATGGTTTTATGATTATGGTTTCAGGTACCCCCGTTACGAAAGGGAAGGGCCCGACGTGATTGCACAACATCCCCAGAGTTTTCTGCATTTGCAGTTAATGACACTACTTTGATGTTTAAATAATATATTCACTTTGATTGGTTTTGGAGCAACTTGTTTGTATTAATTATTATTTTAAAAATAAAAATTTACTATGAATTTTTGGGACGTAACATTTTATCCCTTACATATATTCCTCAAGTCATGAGAACATTTGAAATGGTTTGAGGTCAAACGGATCAACAAAGCGAAAGTTACAACATATATAAAATCTTCTCAGCTTTCTACTCTGATTGCATGGATTTTTCATTGCATTTCCACTCTACCAAGTGGATTCCCACACAATGCAATTTCAAAGCTTTGGCATTTTTAAGTTATTAAAACATGTCTAAATCTATCATAACTTCCTTCCTTTGATCCTAACGACTTAGTATGATTATCTAACATTTAATTACATGTTTAAACACTAACAAACATCTAAACAAAGTATTAGATCAAAAGTTTACAAACTAAAATGAAGATCAAATGGATATTGATTTACGTTTCAAAACGTTGATTAACTTCCACAAAATTTCACTTTAGCTTTCCAAATATGATTTAAGCTTCAAATGATGATTAATATCATCAAACATAATCCTAATTGATGATGCAAGTTATATTTAAGATGTGAATTCATGTTTTGGTGGGTTGCAAGCCAATTTAAACCAGATGAGAACTAGAACTTCAATGGAGCTCAAATACAATCTCATAAATCCATAAACTATTAATAATGGAGTTGAATAGATCGAACTAATAACTTAAATAAGAAGTTTAAGCTATGATTCCAAATGAAATCAATCAAAATCAAAATCTAGTGGATAAACTCATCACTTCCAATTAGGGATGAGTATGGGACGGAACAGGTACCGACCCGTCCCGTTCCCGATTTTCCGAATACTGAATTTGATCAAAAGGTAATCCCGAGTACCGAACCGAATTAACATCATCGGTACCGGTACCGGGAATGATACCGGTACTCGGTACTAGTACCGATATCGACGGTACTGATTCTTGAATTTCATGTATTTTGAGTATCAAGTATCGTCCCGTATTTTTAAATTTGGTACCGGTTCTGATGCGGTACCGATACAGGATCGGGATCTGGGACAAACTGTTCATCCATACTTCCAATATCTAGGGCTTGAAACCATCCAAAACCTCCATTAATTCAAAATCCAATTTACAAGTGACGAATTGAATCTAGTATTGTAATCTAAACTTAGAATCACCATCAAACTAAAAATTAAAAAAAAAAAAATTTAAAAATTTTTTTTAAAAAAAATCACAAATCATCCATGGATTCGGATTTGTGAAGGATCATAAAAAATTAGAAAATAAAAGTATAAATCTTGAAATATTCGGTTTATTCGAGATAAAATAAAATATAAAAAATAGAAACACAATATTTTATATAAAAAGTTATGTGGTAGAAATTTATCTTTATATTATTATTATTATTATTTTTCGTTTCAGTTTAAACTGCCGGTATATTACATATGATATTATACATATAACATATGTTTTAAGGGGTATTAAAAACAAAGATGAATAGAACAAAGGGTAATAATGGATCATCATTGTCGCATAAGATTCTCTTAATCTTATCTCTAGCAATAATAAAATAAAATAATTGACAAATTATAATTGAAGAAATGTTTTCCAACCCCACTATAGCTTTTGAGTAAATAATTGGCAAAAGAAATATGCTTTTCTTGCATACAACCAAATATTATGTTCCTTATAAATTTATAATTATAAAAACTTGGAAAGTATGAATATTCATATAATCTAACCAAATATCATTATAAAATACAAACCGCTTATTAAACAAAACTCTTAACCTTTAACTGCTTGAAATTGTTGTTCTTTTCTTCTTAGGTGTACACACAAGAAACATGCACCAATGTATTACTCAAGTCTATTTAGCGTTTAGTAATAAATTTCATAAATTGTGCCAAAAGACATTTTAATTACTCCGATCCTAAATTGTAACTAGTATTTATTGTTTAATTATAAGACTAAATCACAAAACTTGATGTCAGTTTATTTTGGGTCGTGAAATTGCAACATTCATAAGTGGAAAATTTAAGACTTACATGCTTACAAAACTCATAAAATAACCATGTCCATATATTAAGAGAAATTTATTTGTTTTGAATTTGTTAAACAATGATCAATGTGATTTCCACTACTCCTCTTTGGATAATAAAAAGTATGGAAAATTTCATATATGCCCTTCTTAAACATCAAAATATCATATTTACCCAACTTAATTTCTAAATATCATATTTAACATTTATAAAATTTCTAAATATCATATTTACCATTCATAAATTTTCAAAATATCATATATGTCCTTTTTAAACATCATGATATCATATATACCCTTCTTAAATATCAAAATATCGTATATGCACTTTTTAAACATCAAAATATCAATGATAATATCTAAAATATTCTTCATCTATAACATAATCAACAAAAAAACTAAACAATCAAAATATACATTCCATAGAGAAGGTTGAAGATGAATATTTTTGTTTGTCAAGAAGACAACATTCCAACAATTTACAAGTTCACATTCCATTATCATAGACGTAAGGATAATATCGCTAAATATTTTAATTATTATAGTAATTTTAAGTTATAAAAAGTGATTATAAAATATTAAAAACATTATAAAAAAGGATTTGGGCAAATATGATATTTTGAAGGTTTATGAAGGATAAATATGATATTAAGAAATTAAGCAGGGTAAATATGATATTTTGAGGTTTAAGAAGGGCATATATGAAATTCTCCCTAAAAAGTAAGTGGTTACTTTTATTGATCATAACACTCATTTTGTTAGGTACTTCTATTACGCGAAAGATGCGACATGCGGCTTTCAAATGCAATTGAGAAATTCAATTAAATGTATCAAAGCCAGATGGAAATATATGGATGTCACTGTTTCCATTCAGTTTGTATCATTCATGAGCTCCATACACAAAACAAAATGGTACATTCGGACGGAAAAACCAAGTGTTGAAATAAAATGTTAACTTGATGCGTTTTTACTGAGGATGAAGTGAGGTTTTTGGGAGAGACTATGTTATGTTAACGACATGTTTTTTAAAATATAGTTAATAGTCCATCGTGCGAGCCCCCCACTGGGGGCCCACTATGCCAAAAGCGAGAGAAACTCCATCCCTCTCTTTCCTTTTCTCGCCCCCATGTCGCCACATAGGGGGCATGAGGACGTTAAAAAGGGGATCCTATCAACTAGTTCCGACCTGAGATAATAAGCTCATGAGCTTGATCTTACTTCACCATCGAGAAATGAAAGAAGATATTAAATAGAAGTTACCAAACAGTCATGTATATTGTATCACCATACGAGTCTTTGTTCAAGAAAACTTCGAATTTAAGGTATTTTCAAGTTTGTGATGTCATCGGTTGTAAAATTATCCGAACCCAAAAGAAAAACTTTTAGGGAAAGAGGAATTGATTGCATATTAGTTGAGTATGCATAGAATTTGGATGCTTGTATGTTTTATGTAATAGAACGTAATATTCGGTGTATGTAAACATTGTAACTGTTGTAGGGCGTGATTTATGATGAAATGTGATTTTTATCAATTGAAGGCCTAAGGACCTTATTACTAGCACTAATGAAGTGAAAAATCCAAAAAGATCATATAGTGTTGTTAGACCAAAAGGGCAACTTATACGAAAAACCAAAGATGTTGAATAGTAGAAAATTTAAGCCCAATTTTCAATTGTATTTGATGGAAGGATCAATCAAGGGATGAAAATAGGATTTTAGTACCCTTATTGCTAGAATGTAGATAAGGATGCAAGGACCTTCAAACAGGATATGGAATGTCGAGATGTAGCATTTTGGAATGAAGCAATTGCTGACGAAATTAGGTCTGGCAATCGTATCGTGTTCGGGTTAGCGGGTCAAAATATGTCAACCCAAACACGACCCATTTAAATATACAGGTCATGGATTGGCGTGTCACGGGTTGGCGGGTTTGGAACATAAATCCATATATGATCCACGAACCCATTTATTTATACGGGTTCACAGATTGGTGGGTTTGTGGGTTAGATTTGGGTTCGTGGGTCAGATTCCATCAATAAAATTAACAATTAAACATGAATAAATTCTTGATGGTTGATGCAAACATATCTAAATTTTAGACACTTAACTACTTAGGTCTTAAAGTCTTAAACATCCAAATGAAAATTAAAAACATTCATAAAAACATGTTCAATGCCTCAATCGCTCATACAGCCATACGCCGATACGATATTTGATTTAGGGAAAAAAATGAGGAAAATCAATTGATTACAAACTTACTTACGATCTTATGAGTTAGGACCACAAGTCAAAATATAAATACATTTAAAAATAAAAAATATTTTTTTTAATTAAAAATATAAACGGGTGTGCGGGTCAACCCATTTATTTTTTGAGAAACCCATATATGACCCATTTAATAAACGTGTTGGCAGGTTGGCGGGTTGGCGTGTTGAAAAACTCAACCCAAACTCGTTTATTTCGTGTCGTGTCGTGAACCGTATCGCGTATCGTGTCGAGAATTGCCGGCCCTAGACGAAATGTCATCAATTATGAAAAAATAACACATGGTGTTATTAAAAATGTCTTTAGATTATAAAGCACTTTTGGTTGCAAATGGATATTCATCGAGTAGCATAATTTTTTACTATAAGATTGTTGATTGTCATATCGGCTATACATAATCTAGTTATTCATCAAATGGATGTTAAAATAGTCTTTTAAGTATCTTGATAAGGAAGTTTATATGAGATAAAAATAGTCTTTTAAGTATCTTGATAAGGAAGTTTATATGAGATAAGGAAAATTATATGAGATAGTCAGAAGGTTTTGGCATGCCATGCCCTAAACGAACATAATCTATTTGAACTTATAAAATCATTATATGAATTGAAACAAGCACCTAACAGTGGCATCAAAAAGTTTTATGAAGTTATTTTGTGGGTATATTTGCTTTAAATCAATGTGGCAAATGTATTTCCATCAAAAATCCGATACTTTTGGTGCATGTGTGATTATTTTCATGTGTGTTGACGACCAAAACTAGGTAAATGAAATAAAGAATTGTTTTATGTTACTAGAACTTTCCATAAAGGACATGGAGGTAGATGATGTAATTATTAAGAAGCCTTATGTATTACATCATCTTTGGTATGTGTTAGGTCCATCCACACATAAGGCTGGTGTTTATCTTCTTAATAATTCATTTGATAAAACGTATTATAGGTACACGAGGATGTAAAAAGAGTGTTTATGCGTTTGTGAAGTGTAGCCGTACTTTAAAAGGTTGGGGACTTGTTCTTTAGACAATTAATAATGAATGACACATGAATTAATAATTATGTTTGGTTTTAATTACCAAATGATTGTCGAAATTTGTATGCATCTTACCTTTACGTATTCAAATGGTTTAACTGGTTTAATCCTTATGACACCATGATTCTCAAATATTTGAATTGTATAACCACCGGATTAACACTTGATTATATTTATCATAGGTCCTTAAACCCAATTTGCTCTCGAATGTGACCTAGAAAGTTATTACGACATTGATAGCAATATTTATCACATTATATCACATACCATGAACATGATTTGACAAAGTGAGGATCCTCCTAATTTTGATTTTGAAATTCGAAATTTACAAAACAGGTCCCTACTGTTCATGTTATGATACATTTCACCCAAAACAATTATAATACATTAAGCATTTGTGTGTTGTCTATATTCAAATCAGTTTTGTATGGATTTATGTTTTTTCTTTCAATCAAATCTTTAGTATACTGGGATCCAAAAGCTTTTCATATTTTTACTTTACTTGATATCGGTGTGCGTCCTTTACAAATACAACTCTATAGATTTTCTATCAAACAACTACTTACATATTTATATATATATCATATTTTCTCTATAGCAAAACTTATCTAACATGCCAACCACACAGACAAAAAAACATACCTCTTGCTATATCATAATGTTATGTTGGTAGCAAGTCCTCCTCCTCTTGGAAGAAACTATAACCTGAACTCGTCTCAGTCTTTGTAGCATGCTAAAATTTAAAGAAAAAAAGATATTTAGATATATATATTAGCAGTGTATGTATTCATTCCTATCTTCTGTAAATAAACATACCTGAATGGGCTGAGAAGATCTGGTCTGGAGAGGAGGGACAAGGGAAGACCAAAGAACAGGATCACCCAACGGATCAATAGCATTGTAATTGGTCAAAAAAGGAGCCAATGCAGGGTGAAGAGCTGCCATTCCTTCTTCACCTTCCATTCCTAATCCAAATTCACTTGTTGTGCCATCATCATCATTATCATTATCATTATCATGACTTGATTTCTTCTCAACACCAGCCTTACCATAATCAATCTTGTTGATGTTATTTTTGTTTTCGTTTTCATCGTTTTCTTCTTCCTTTTTTAAAGCTTTTTCTTGTAGGCTTTTGTAGGCTGCAGATCTTGAGAGTATACTCATGGCAGAAACTGAAGATTTTTTATGTTGTTTTGACTCATGGGAGACACCTAGGCGAGGGAGCTGATAGGGCTGTGTGGGTTGGGTTGCCCATTCTGGTGGTTTGAGTTCACTTCCAATGTCTTCGGAACTACCAGTTGCGTGATTTGTTTCGTCTGATGATTTTTCATGTTGTCTGGATTTGTTGGGGCCCCACCATTTAATGTATGGTGTAAGATCGATTTTCCTATCCATGCAAAATCCACCAACATATTCGCTCTCTGTTGTTGCATCATCACCTGTAAATGAAGATTTAATTAATTATGTGAGTTTTGTGATCACCATGGTTTCAAGAGAGGATAATATAAAATACTTGCTTACCATGATGCATGCAGTTGTTGTAATCAGCTCCAGTAATACGGCCCAATGGTGAGTCCCATCTAGTATTTGATTTATATAAGAATAAGGAAAAGCCAAAGCATGTTATAGATCAAAAAACATATCAACTATATAGTGGTAGTATTTCAGGTATATGCATGATGAATATATAAGATGTTTCCATTTCCACTCATAGTCATAGCATTTGGTTGACAAATTAGATTCCTTCGTTATAAGCATACCTGGAAATTCCACGACATTTGGAGGTTCCCCTTGAGAACCCGCTACCTTTTCTGTAATGATGATGAACATAATAAGAAAAAATAAGCAAGGTAGAAATAGTCATGGACATGTGTGTATTTTTACATTGCATACCTTCTGAGTGATGCAAGGTAATCCTCTCTTGATAGATTTTGCATCTCTTCAAGGTCTCGTGTATAATCTGTGACCTGGCACCAACAATATGTATATTAAATTAGTGTAGGGAGATAGTGAGGGAAAGGTAGATATTAAATAAAAAAACTCGATAGGTTATTTAAGCTTCTGATAAAAAAAAGCATTCATGAATCATCTAAATAGGAAGAATGCAACTATTCATGTAACCCTAGGTAAAATTTCATAAGACAATTGCTCACTGGAAAATTAATGAGTGTCCCAGGGCCCCAATACTTCAAGGCAGCAAGATCATATGCTCTTGCAGCAGCTTCCTCATCATCATATGCACCTAAACAAATGTTTTGTTTGCCCATAAGAAATTACAGGTGAATGTAGACATTCTTCTATTAATGGAAATTGAATTAAGTTTCAGGAGAAGATCTATTGAACATCCTTACCTAAATAAACTGTTGAAATAGATGCCAAAAAGCATGCCCAAACCCATACATAAAGAAAACATAAATCATATTAGAATTTAGAAACATAATGAAAGGAATTCTCATGAGTCTTGTAGCATACATACAAGCACAATACACACACATAGGGAGAGAGGATTAGACCTTGTTTGCCCTTCTTATTTTGATTCTGATTCCATGTACTTTTATCCCATAGATGTGCTTCGTAACGACCAGTCCATCTATGCCTAATACCATTTACGTATACACCAAACACATGAATCAAAATCTCAAAAAGAGAATGGAAAGTATTGTAACCTTTGCAGAAAGAACAATCGACTATGGATGTAGTAGAAGTTAAAAAAGTGGTTATGGACAATCATTGCTTCCAGCAACACATGTACTATAACAAAGTTGTAAACAGGTGAGAAGCAACAACCTTGGTGTCTTAAATGGTGCTAAATACATTATTTGTTTTCATCAATTGCTATAACCAACTTCTAAATATGTATAAATTCAAGTTGAGAATAATAAGAACAGGCCTACCATTTGAGAAGTATTCTTATTCTAACTTGCTAATCAATCAGATACTAATCAATAAAAGTAAGCTAATTAACTAATAATAAAAACCCTAACCCCCCCAACAATTGCAAAGTTTTACTCTAACACCCCTTGAGTATTTTCTTTGAAGCTGGTAAACCCTTCCAACAATCTCTGAATTATGGGTGATGTGGTGTAAAATGCCTAATGCTGTCAATGGGTGTGAGGAGACTGTCATATTATGTTAACACTGATGAAATCGTCATGAAAGATGCTACTAATTGTGTTTGTTCTTTTAGTACATCATCGATGGGCAAGGTTCTTATCAGAATCAAACATGTTGGTGATTTTTGGGTATCTATGTTTCAAGATTTTAGCATCTTATCTTTGTGTGATTTTTATTTTATCGAAATTGTGATGCCACCCAACAGCATCATCCCACAACTGCTTCTTCTTCCTTCATGTTATCCAGATTGTCCGACGCCTAATCTAAAAGTAGAACTCAATAGTTACATCGACCTTAGATTCTGCCCTTCGAAATGGAATCATCCTAAATTTACACCGTTTACAAAGTTTTACTCAAAAAGTATATGCATAGAGATTGACAAGCATGAGTACAGAGCACTGTACAGATACAAAGCAAAATTACCGATTAAAATCGTATACCTAGTGACGCCACGGTAGATGGAGCTGCGTTTTCCGGCAGCACAAGGAGGCATTTTACTGATGCGTTCTTTTGCCGTACAACCTCTATCCTTCTTCGATTTCTTAATTCCTCTGTACTTGACCATCAACTGTTGCTGATAATTGTTCCCCTTTCCTACCAGCGCCGCAGCCGCCGCCGCCATCCCAATCGTGGATGCCGCTTCAGAAGTTTCGCCGCCACTGGCACTGCCTTCCGATTTCATTACAGGATCAGAGGAAGATGCAGTAGCCATTGGTTTGAACCCTAAAAAGGAGAGATTTTGCAAAGAGATCACAGATAACTAACTGTGTCTGTGTGTGAATGTGTCCATTCGTCAGCAAGAGGAAAACAACAGTGTGGAGAGGGAGGAGGAGTAGGACTGGAGTGATTAATTATGAAATGACGAAATTGTCCTTGACCGCTGTGTAGAAATCCTGCATAACGGCTACAAGGGGTAGCGAGGGTCGAAATGTAATTTTGGAATGTTTGTTTTAAAAACTGATTAAAGGTCAGGAATCACTACTCAGGAGGTGATGACTGAAAGGATTCGGCGACACACGTGTCCCCTGCCACCTGCTCCTCGCCAAACTTTCATAAACGCAACCCGGGAATCTTAGGTGAGTCTAATCGTAACTCAAATGAGTGGACTCGCCCATGACTCGGAATCGAATAACAATACACTTTCGTATTTTTTTTTTTTTACTTTTGAAATGAAATCATTTTATTGGTAATTTAAAATTAAACTTGTCGAAAAAGTACTTTTTACGTGAGTACAAAATTAAGAAAATCATATTACAATATTATTTTATATATTATAATCATTAGTTTAATTCATTTTTAAGATTTATACAAATCGATTATTCTATCTACAGAAACAGAATATAAGATATTATGACCCTTGTCATATTAAAAGATTGCTGGATAAATTAACGTTCAAAATCATAACATTTTGTTTTATTGATCATGGTATCTTTAACTGTGCTAAAAAAAATTACAATGAACTTCCAAAAAAGATATAAAGTTATCAATCCATGATGATTATACCAAAGAACACAAGAACAGGTGGGAAAAAAACAAAAGTTGTACTCTTGTCCTTCAAGAACTAGAATTTTTAATATATTTATTGAGAATTAAAGGCAGATATTAAATTAAGTATTATTCAAAATGTATTAAAAAAACAATTTTGCCGACCAAAATCAAATAATCAATATTTATTTGACAAGATTGGTAGGTTGTATTTCATTAACAGTTGATAAAATAGAAAAAAAATCATAAAAGAAACATATCAAATGAGTCAAAAGCTGTCAAGCCTTTTGAATTCTTTTATTTAAAAAGGTAAAACGTATTTTTATAATGTAATTTTTTATAAAATATATATAATTAATATAATAATAATAATAATAAACTGTTTAACATCGATATTATATTATATATTATTCAAAATATATAAAATAGGAAATGTAATAACCAAAACCAAAGACATTAGCATTAGCTTTTTTATATAACGAGTTAATTTTAGTTGTATTTCATTAACAATTTATTAAATATCAAAAGTTTGCTGTAAAAGAAACAGATATGAGTCAAAAGTTATCAAAACTCTTCAGTCCTTTTATTTAAAAAGATAAAATTATTACTTTAATAATATAGTTTTTGTAGGATACGTTAATTATCCATAAAAAAAATTTAAAAGTGTTTTTTTCTCAACCAAACAAGGAAACCAAAACAAAAATAAATTCTTTTAACTAAGTTTAAACCATAGAAACAACAAATAAGTATGTAAAGTATTTTATTTAAGGCTTAAATTATTGTATCAGTTAAATTATTTTACTTATTTTTTTAATATATGCAACAAAATAATTCTTTAGTTCAAACATGCAAAGACATCTGATTATATAACTAATTGCATGCCCTCCTGCAGCATCGTGTGGAATGCAAAACTTAGTTATGATAAAAAAAAAAAAGATAAAACACAAAATACATTGTGATTTTCTACACGTTTTGTAAGTTTCAATCATCTTATACTACTCATAAGCCTCAACTAGTGCTTCATCATTACAATTAATTTGATTAATATTCTTCATTGATGTAACTTTGAACAACTAATTACTTTGTAATCCATATCCATATTCATTTGATGCATGCGACTGCATAGCTATAATGTTACTCTTCATGTGCAATTATCTTCTCTGAATTTTCTCTTATATGTTTCTTAAGCATATTCACTTTCACTACTACATTTTGTTTGTTCTTCATAAAAATCCAAATTTTCTTAAACCAATCCTCTTTAAAATTCAAAAACCCAAGATTCTCGCTTTTAAATTACAATTACAAAGTTAAAAAAAAATGGTACAACGTTGTTGCTTTACCAAAACAATCAACCCTAAAGGAGTAAGGACTCTTATCCTAACAATCAAATTATACAAATTTACAAGTTTACATTATATAAATTTACAAGATCCTATTAATTCAAGGCCTCATAATGTCGCAAAAACTAAACAAATGTTTTTCTTCTCAAGCTCTCTGTAACAATCATTAAAAAAATGAAGCAGATTAATTTCTAACTGAGAAATAATAATTTTAATAAATAAAAGTTAAAGCATAGCAAAAGGCCGAAAGCATACCAACTCTATTTTGTATGATAACAGAATATTCAGGCCCACAACTCTGTGCAAATGCAAGTATACTTTGATACATGTCACCCGAAGCCTCAACTCCAGAATCCGCCATCCACTGCAATACCTATTGAAAAAATCATCAACATTTAAACAAAAATAACAAATAAATGATGCGTTATTTTATGATTAATAAATAAATAGCTTTAAGTAAATGGTCACCTCAAGGTACTTTCTCCAATTTCCAGCAGCCAAAAGATTTTTTAGTAACACCAAATAAGTAGATTTATTAATTTCAGCACCCGTTGCCACTATTTTATAAAATATCTGCATAAACCATAACAGACTCAGTCCAATGCATGTCAAATACATTACAACATGTTTTTTTTGTTCTTTAGTTTCTTGAATTATAAAAGTTCTCACCTTCATCATGGTCTCAATCTTCCCTAATTTACCAATACAATGTAAAAGCTGATTCATGAGTCCAATCGACATTACATTGAATGATGCCTCCATCATTCCAACTAATTCAATTGTCTTCTTCCAATCTCTTAGGCTAAAATCAAATACAAAACCGCTACATTACTACTTATTATGCAACAAACTAATCTTTTTAACAAAATATAATATATATAATGGAACTTACATGCTACATGCAGAGAGCATCTCAAAGTAAATGGCATCATTCATTGGTATCTTTCTCTCCTGCATAAATTCAGCTACAACAAGAACTTTAGCAGGTTGATTCCCTTTATTAAAAGCTCTCATCAATGCTGAACAAGCAATAAGATCTGGCTCCACACCCTTCATTTCCATTTCTTGAAACAATGCAAATGCATCATCCCATTTTTCTGCAACAAAATTCATATCTTTAACACCTTTTTTTTTCTCAACACTCAAACGAATTTCAACTTTGAAAGTGATTATCAGTTTTGTAAGAGCATTCATTACCTGCATCACTGTAAGCATGTAGCATTGTTGTATATGCAACAACATCAGGACCATCATGTGTCATCTTCATTTTTGAGAAGAGAGACTCTGCTTTCAAAAGTTGACCCTGATAATAGAGAGAAGACTCAACAACCTTTGTATGGATATTTTACATGATGATGAGGGCATTTGCGTCTTTTTCACGGACAAGAAAAAAAAAATTACAATTTTGTCTCATTGACATGTCATGTCATGTTTACCTGTTTGCTATAGACAGAAATGGCAGATGAAAGAACCTCATTAGACATTGTTACATTCAAATCCATCATTTCATCAAGAAACTCAAGAGCTTCAGTGTACTTAGACATCTTAGAACAACCATTAATCAACACATTATATGTAACCGAATCAGGTTTCACATTCTTTTCCCTCATCAACCTATACAAATCCAGTGCTTCATCATATTCCCCTCCATTCATATAACTACCAATAGCAGAATTATACGCAACTGTATTCAAACAAATCCCTCTGGAATCAGCAGCAGCAAGAATGGAATCAATCTTTACATTCCGACCATATCGCCCACAGCAAGCCAACAAGGTACTAACCGAAACAACATTCGGTTGCACTCCGTTTCTCTCCATTTCATGCAGCAATTCCACAGCTTCCGGAAGGAAACCATTTGATCCAAAGGCATCAATCAATGCATTATAAGTCACCACATTTGGCTTCAAGTTATTCCTTTTCATCATGTTAAATACCTCCATTGCCCTTTCTGGTTTCCCTGATCTCCCGTAAGCATTGAGTAGGGAAGTATACGATACAACATCCGGACGAAATCCGTTCCGTTTTATATCGTTAAATACCGATAATGCCCCTTCACTCATCCCCCTTACAGCATATGCACCTAAAAGTGTGTTGTAAGATATAATATTCGGTTTAAAACCTTCGGAAATCATTGTATCGAAAACTGCTTTGCAGTTTTCGATTTCCCCAGAAACGGAATACAAATGAATGATGCTTGTAAAGGTCACGATATCGGGCCCACATTGAGATCTTTTGTCCCTCATTGAATGAAAGATATTGATTGCTTTTTCAAACTGTTTGAGTTTTATGTGGCAATGGATTATGATATTTAAAGTGGTGGTATCTGGGCGGATTTTTGTTCCTTTCATTAATTCGAAATAGGAGAGTGCTTTTGAGTACTGGGACCCGGTTTTGAAGGCGGATAAAATGGTATTGTGAGTCACGAGATCGGGCCCCACCCCGTTTTCTGTCATTCTTTTGGAAACTTTTAGAGCTTCTTTCCAATTTCCACTGGATCCGCATGCATGGATTAGATTGTTATATGTTGACCTAGTTGGAGGAACCTGAAATACCATAATTTGCATAAATAACCTGATTAAGTACAATTCTTAATTGGGCTAAATGCAAGAAATAGCAATGTAATTTCGTTCAAAAAAACAAATCAATGAAAGTAGGTTGCTATAATCTGAGAATAAAAGATAGGTTATAAGGAAGAATAGAGATACAGACAGCTGCACGAAGCATGTCTTCCATGATATTGGTTGCCCAACGCCATTGACCAGCTCGACCATGTGCACTTATGAGAGCATTGTAAGTTTCAGCATCTGGTTTGCACCTAAAATGAGAAGACAAGATTTGAAAGTGTTTTTGGTGGCATCAATATGGAATGATGATGTTCAGGAATTAAGAACACCATAATCTGATGAATCCTTACCTCCACTTTTGCATCTCAAAAAACAAGCCACGTGCTTGATCTGTTCGATTATGTCTTGCATGTAACCTGATCATCATATTGTATATATCATTGCGTGCACAGTAATTCTTCTGGTTCTTCATCCAATTGAATACTTGATTACAATGATCGATTGAACCTGTCTGGGTGATTTCCTATACTACCAAATCAACAATAGAAAGATGAAATTCAGCTTTACATAATACAAACACGGATCATTCATATCAATTCTGAAGATTAAATTAGGCTATTCAAACCTAGAAATTCAAATTTGTAAGTATTCCTTCGAAACATATATACATATTACTATGAATTAACTTACCCTGATGAGAATGGGGTAATTTTTCCGTGAAAATCTACCAGCCCATCGATTAAGCAAGCCATCAATGTCTTCGCGTTGATTGAGCTTTAAAATCTTGGAAACCAGCTCAGAAATGGGCCAATCCTTTTGAAACCGGTCACCTTGAACCCGCAGCTGGTAGCGTTTGGGCAAATCCGACTTCCTTACACCGCTGACGTGCACGGATACTTGTCGTTCTCCTCTGTCGTAGTCGACGAACCCCACTAGCTTCTTGGTGTTCGTCTCGTCGGAGCAGCATCGGAGTATAAGTGGAAGAGGTTTTCGTTTGGGTTTGCTGGGGAATGGTGAGGAGACTGAATTGGTGTGGGGGTGAGTGGGGGTGAACAAGTGAGAGTGTAGCTGTAAGGATGCCTCCATGGCTATGGAGCAGGAGGGAGAGGAATGAAGGAAGATATCGAGACATTATTTTCTTGAATATATATTTCTTTATTTAAATTATATTATTATTATTATTATTATTATTATTATTATTAGAGAAATTAATCACTCCTATAATTTTCTTTTAGTTATCTTACTATCCATCTTAAATGAATTAAAGAAAAATAAATATGACATATATATTATTTGATATGGATAGAAAGATCCTAAAAAAATTATAGGAATTTCTCTTATTATTATTATTATTTGATTTTTATGGTTTTACCCAAGTTTTATCTTTGGCTATTGCTGTTATTTTACCTTCCATTCTTTTCTTAAACTTTTTTTAAATACTAAATAAATTTAATTTAATAAAAAAAAGTAAATAAATTAAAACTGAGATATTTCATTAATTTTCAAAACTTGAAAATAATTGAAACAAGTAAAACATAACAATATTTAAATTTTTTAAAATGTATAAATTATATATGTATTTATAATTTCAGTGTTTATTGGTAAAGCCAATTTCCGGATAAATAATTGATGTTTTGCATAAACAATTTTAATTGTTCTTTGGCCCGTTGTTTTTTTCTTCATGTGTATTTTCTCTTCGAACTTCATATACACATTAAATTCAGATTAAAAAGTTTAAACTTTCTTAATTTTTTGCTTTATTCCGGGTGGATAGATTCTTTAATTTCAACCTCGTAATCCTCATCGTATTACGTCTCAAAAAATGTTGGGACGCTTGCATGTTAAGATGTGTATCCTTGGGGAAGGGTGAGTATTTATACATGCACTTACAAGTATATTATAAGGCATATATGTATTACTAAAAAAACATTGTGTGTTATCATTTCATGTGCATACAAAAAACTTAGAGATGGAAGAGATAGAAATATACCTACAAAAATAGGCAGATGTTTCCTCCAGTTTTGTTTTCAAATGCTAAATGGTTAATTTGAAATTTTGACAAATGGTTCATGATACATATATGGAATGGAATTCTGTTTTGTTTCAAAACTGTGGTACATGTACGACCTACTCTTCTTAGTCTTGTATAAATTGGTTAGTATCATAAAAGAATCTCACATACATGATACATCTACATCCGGAAAGATGACCCATCATGCCTTCACTCCAAATGGGCCCCCCATAATCAACCCAAAATATATATATATATATATATATATATATATATATATATATATATATATATATATATATTAAATTTCAGGCTTTTAAACTTTCCAACTGTTTTCTTCTTGTTGTTCAGGTGACAGGTGCATTTTTCTTGTTTCCTTTTCTTGCCCACTGTTTCTGTTTCTTTGCACCTGATGAAGATGAAGTACCATTTTTAAATGAAGTTGTGGTTTTCCTTTTGGTGCCTTGTGACTTTCGATCCATAGATTTTGCTTGACCAAAATGTTTCTTACTACTATCAACATCTTTTCCTCCACGTGAAAACTTACGAGCCCCATATGATGAGCTGCTGTGTTTATCCTCCCTCTTCCTCTTTCCACTTTCTCTTGAATATTCTTCATTAGGCTTCCTCTTTTCCCCACTGAAACAAATAAATGAGCCAAATTCCTTCATTTCCCTCACTTTCTCTATTAAGTCAACTTTCTATAAACTAAGTATAGAAAAGTACAGTTTATAAAGTTAGACCTGTTCGGAGTTGTATCAGATGATTCATGATCCGTTTTGGTTGTCGCACCTACCTGTGAGTTTTTCTTTCCTTCACGATTCTGTAATTTAACAACACTTTATACATTTTTTTTTTTTTTATTTATCACTATTACTTATTTATTGATTTATTTTACCTCCAGAACATCCTTAACGAAATCTCTGTATTTCTCAGGTACAAGAGATTTGACCGATGCAGAACCACATTTTCTCATCATAATCTCTAGGATCACTGTCACCTGTAACAAAGTGTAAATGAAGCTATATTTTATGCTGCATTTTCGGATTTAACATATGATTTGATTTTAAATAAAAACATACTTTAGATTTGAAATGATGGCGAGAAACAGATGACCATGGCAGAAGACCACTCAGGATATCAGACAAAAGACTCGCCAAGTCTTTCCCTTCAAGACTCAAAACCAACACCTTGAGGAAACCTAAAACAGCCTGACCATATTTCACAAACACAACTAATATTTAGCATCAACATTAATATATATATATATATATATATATATATATATATATATATATATATATATATATATATATATAATAACTCACTTTTATAACTTCAATGGCTTTACTATGCAGCAATTCTAGAATGGATGGCACAAGATCAGGCATCAGCTTGCAAATTTTGGAGTCGTTATATATCACTAAAGATAAGGCAGAGACTGCACCACTTTTTATGTGAGGAGAAGACCCCGAGAGATACCCCATTATCTACAAAGTTTAAAATAAATATAAACATCATAATGTTTTCAGAAAGTTTAACAAATCAAGAATTACCATGGTGACAAATTCGTAATAAGGTCCATTTTCTTTTTGGAGTGAAGATGGTGTTTTTTGCAAGGTACAGCTCATTCCTATAAGGATGTCATATGCCACTTTTCTACTTTCTTCCTTGGACTGGAGAGATCAAAACCAGGAGATCATATTATCAAATTATAAGAAAAATGAAAAAAAAAATGAAGTTGTTTTAAAAGTAGATCTTACATCTTTTAGTGTGACTATAATTTCATTCAGCATACGAAAACCATAAGTGTTCTCTC
Organism: Lactuca saligna; assembly: GCF_052625555.1. NCBI lineage: Eukaryota > Viridiplantae > Streptophyta > Magnoliopsida > Asterales > Asteraceae > Lactuca > Lactuca saligna. Next base: position 23,454,436 of record NC_136425.1, on the reverse strand, counting down.
CATCAGAAGCTATCTATAGAAATCATTTAGCAAAGAAAACTGTTAGAGCGAATTTCACATGGTTTATAAACTTGATATAAAAATAAAACTAAAGCAACAACAAAAAATTTAGAATATAACCTCGATTGAATGAATTAACAAGTTCTTGAAGCATGAAAATCGCCATCTAAGTGAAGTAATATCAACAGGGGACTTCAAACCAAGTAACAAATCCATAAGTTCCTCAAACTTTGAAGAACGGAACTCTGAAGATTCCTGAACAATTTGAACAAAAAATAAAACAAGAATGAGACAGATTTCCTTAACTTTATTTAAAATGTAATTAAGTACTGGTTCTTACCTCCAAAATTTTGTAAAGGGTGGCATATGCTTCCCTCTGGATGTGGTCATCCTCTTCCTACACAAAAAAAGGAAAAAAAAGAGTTATCGTATTTGCTTGCTTGTATAAATTTAAATAAAAAAACATAAAAAAAACAGACTAAAAGCACACCTTCAAACTCTCCTTGATAAAGCTATATATGAGATCAATGAGATCCATGCTAGCTGTCCCAACAACAGATGATGCTAGCTCAAGTATCAGACACCTATTTCCATTTTTCTTTGAAGAGGATTTATCATCTTTTGCATCATCTCCAGAAACATCCACCTCTATTCTTTTAAGTGATGAAACAAAAACTGCTTTTGTTGTTGAAGATTCAGTTATAGATGCCAAGCATTTAATGGTGTCCTGGAAATACATAATAATGAAGTCAGAAACCAAAGAATACAAATTAGTGAAGTGGTAAAATTACAATCATAACCTTTACAAAAGCACGCTTCTCGAATGGCACTCTAAAAAGAACTTTTGTAAAAGCCTTCAATAACCCCTCTGACCATAATGACAAAGCTTTGATGTTTTTGGTTGCAGTTTTTTTAGAGTAACTAATCTTTGGAAGCTTAGAAGCTTCATCATCACCCTGATCATCACCAAGAAAGCTCCTATTCTGCTTCACAAGATGCTATAAAAAAAAAAAAAAAAAAAAGTCAACCATCAAGAAACACAAATCTTACAATAATATAAATTAGAGATATTTATTACCTGCAATGCAATGGCAATATACTCAAGCATAATCGCATCCTTTTTGATGTGTGGAATCAGAAGTTTAGCCAAGGATCCAAATTTTTTATACATGTCATTTGGATAGCAGCAGAAGGAAGGCAATAGACCCCAACAGCCACGTGCGTTGGACTGCAATTGTTCTCTAATTGCTGACTTTTTAACTTGCAAGAAAAAAAAATTATGTCATGATACTTTTCAAAATCCAAAACTATTCTATAAATAAGGGGGTTACCTTTTTGGCATGCTTCTTGGAAAGATTCAGCTATAGGCACTATACTTTCAATAAAGAACCCCAAAGATGATCCATTAACATACTCCTTCAAAATTGGTATCAACCAAGTATTTGAACATGTGAGATCACTGGCATCAAGGGAGATAGGTAACACTGCAAGTACTTTATCTGGTCCTATAGCCACTACAGCAGACCCGATGCAATGCTGAAGCTGTAATATCAAATATGAAAACAGAACATTATGTTAATATAATGACATAATGGATACAAGTAATACATGGCAATGAAAGAAAACTTACATGCTTTACATCAGAAGTATTTCCGGATGCAAGTGTCATAAAACTGGCAAGCTTTAGAAGTATTTTCTCCATGTAAATATGAGAAATCTTCCCTAAATAACATAAATAATAAACAAAGATCAGTATCAGGTGCTTATGACAGTGACAATGATCAATACAAAAAGTAATTGGAATTTGGACATACCAAGTTTGAGAAATAAAACAGAAATGACAGCCAAAGTATGCTCATTTGGAGTTCCTTTATGGGTACTCAGAATTTTTAGAAGTGCATCACATAAGGATTTAACTATTCTTGATTCCTTGGATTCAACATTATTTTCATCTGTGAGGATATCTACATCAATATGACGGTTTATCATTTCTTTTAGAATATTTGAAGCTTTTGTAGCTGTAGCCTCAGATGTCAGAAGACCTAAAAACACATGTACAAATTTAGTCAACTAATGCAATCATATAACTAATCATATCAGGCAAATATATATCATATATGTATACCTGCTATAGAACCAATGACTAAGGAGTAATGGCTATTCCATTTGTTTGCATCTCCAACTTGAAATTTGGTAAGAAAATTCTCAAGTAGAGCTGCTGCTGAAAAAAGAGTGTCTACTGGGTTCTGTTTTGTAGATATATATGAAGCAAGTGTTGTTACTATTTCTAAGGTGTCAGGAATTGTAGATTCATCTTCCAATAATCGAAGTATCTCCTCCATAACATCAAAAACATGCCTCGTTAATGGTGAAAACTTTGCACTTATAGATTTTTCTAATTCCACAACAGTTTTTGATATTTCTTTGCTTGGTAAACAAGGTACCAGAAATTTCAACAGATTTAACATGTGAAGAGCCTCTAACTGTTCACATTTTGAAAATTTATCATCTTTAGACCCGTCTGTTGATCTTGAAGAAACTGCTTCAACTGCCAACGACATATAAGTTTTGAAGGATTTTAAAAACAGTTTGCTTGCACTTTTCTTGACAAGAGAAGACTGGAAAGACTTGAAGACCTTCACTACACAATCTTGAGCACATTTTCTGACCTGCAACATGTATGTAAATCACGGAAGATTAAGAATGTTTTTAAGATGTATATTAGTGGGTAACTTAAACAATAAAATTATATCTGCCTAGAATGGCATTTGTTCATTGAAGAGAAGCAAGTATCATTAAAATGCAACCTACAAATGTGACATTAAGTCCTAACCTTATGATATTATACTTATAAAAAGCAAGAGCCATTTTCATGGAAATATTGATATACAGACTCGGGTGCTTGAAATTCCAACCTCCTTCATGTTCTTAGTATGTTTTATGGAAAAAGATAAGACTATAACCATGGATTATTGTAAGCATTTGCAAAAATTTACAGTGTAGCAAAAAGAGACTATAGATTTAACATACCTTTGGACGTTTATCTATGGAATACTTCATAAGTGTCTTGAAACCTAGTTGAACAGACTTCCAATCGTCCAAATCACAAAAATCTAGCAACACCCCCAAACACTTGACCAAGGCCCTCACACTCGAAACTGACAAACCCTCACAAGGATTATCCACCAGCTCAACCACAATCTTCGCAGCCTCTGCCGCCTTGGACGTCGCTATAGACTTCTCGGGAACCAGAGGCAGCACAATTGCCAAAAACGACGACAGCGCGGAGACTGCATCAGCGTCATGGGTTGTTTTAGAGGTATCGGAGAGGGCATCAATGGTGGCAGCGAAGTAAGAGATGGGAGTGAGGGGCAGAGATTCGGATTGTATGATAGAGCGGGTAGCAGCAGCAGTTGCGCAGAGGTGGCGGTGTTGAGATGCGGCGGATTTGCCGTAACGGTCTAGGAGCTGTTGGCATATATCAGATTCACCGGTGAATGAGGTAGTAGCGTCGGTGGATTCTTCCATTGATTCTTCGGTTGAATGTTGCCGTTGCTTTTTCATCGTTGGAGTGTCTCAGGAAGGAGTTTCAGTGTAGGGTTTATAAATGGTTTATGTTTATAAAACCCAGAGGTATCGAACCGGAATACATTCGGACGGACAATTTATTTTCCGACCGGGTTTATTAAAGACAGTCATTGCCAACCTTAAGTTTCTTATTTACCGTAATTACATGATGTTTTATTTTTAGTTATCATACTTAGGGGGTGTTTGGATAAGGAAAAAAAAAAAGCGTTTATTGTTTATTCTCACAATAAGCTAATTTAAGTGTTTGGATAAAATCCAGCTTATTAGGCTAAATAAACTAATTTTAATAAGCATCTTTTCTCATGCTTATTGCTTATTGCTTATTCCCACCACAAATAAGCTATAAGCAATAAGCTAAAAATCTAATCCAAACACCCCTTTATATTTTTGTATTCAATAGAAACTAGAAAAGGACTAAAATTGGTTGGATAATGTATAATCAATGGATTAAACCAATCAAAAATATTCAATGGATAAAACCGATCCAATCTGACACCCAGTTTGATCGGTTTGGTTTTTTATAATGAACAATTTGATCGATTGACAAAATCTAACATCCAATGAATGACTGGATTTGATCAATTCCATCAAAATCCAATGGATTTGAACCGATGATCACCCTTAAGTGGGTACATAAAATTAAGTGGGTACATAAAAAAAGAAATGGATACAATGTATTATAGAAAATCCAATCCATATACGATATATTAGAGCAACAAATCCATTTCTTTTTTTATTATTTTGAATTTCTTTACTTTGTTGTCTATTTTGGTCGCCACACACATAATTTCATAGTTTGATGAAGTACTTGAAAACATTTAATCCAATAGGTTTGTTTCAACCGAACGGGTATGTTTCAACCCAACATTGTTGTTTCAACCGAACGAGTATGTTTCAACCCAACATGTCTATTTCTACCGAACATGTATGTTTCACCCCAACATATCTATTTCAACCGAACGAAGCTCGTAAACATACAAGTAACAATCAAGACCCTACTAGTCTAGCATACTATCAAATCTTAGTAACTATGTCATAAGTAATACATTGAGAAAACTCACGTCAATCCCAGAGCTGAATCTGACTACCCGAAGCCCCAAAGAATCAGCTACATGAACTGCCTAAACCAATCACAAACTAAACCTCAATCTATAGCTCAAAACCTTCAAGTTTGACCCGAAAGTCAAATTGGTTAAAAGTCAAAAAGTCAACGATCAAGTTCAAAGTTAGCGGCCTACATGTCGTGACCCTTAACCAGCCGCGTTGTGATCCACTAAACAACAATATAGCCGGGAAATTTTCCAAAAATTGCATCATGGCCTCCAACAAGTCGTGTCGTGATTTCATCCAGACAACTTAACACATTAAGCTCTTAATCCTTAATTATAGAGGTTCCAATTCTCAATTCCAGTACTCTTCAACGACTTAATGGATAAAGTAAGGGATTAATAACTTTTAAATCTCAGGCCCTAAGTCTAAAAGTCCACTTATAATGTCAAAAATCAATGTATAGCCTAAGGAAAAGCATGCACAAACGTTTTTTTTTCCAATACCAATCAAGTCCAAAAGTTGATTAATTTGATCATAAGGTTATCGAGTTCTCCAAACTCCAAAAACACCATAAAAGGGACCAAGAATACGCCAAAAAAACAATCTAAAACCTAGATCTAGCATGCAATAAGCGTAAAGGTGCACGCTTTGCATCATACCGAGGTCAAGAAGTTTATTGGATGAAGATGGACTCTAAGGAAAACAACTTTCTAACACTAAGTTGTAACCAGTGGCGGCCTTTGGGGTATGCAGACGGTGCGATCGCACGGGCCTCTGACTTCAAAGGGCCTTCGAATTTTGGGACGATTCAATAGTTATTGTGTTGGTATTTTTGTAAAATACATTTGTAGATGTTATCATTAAGGAAAATTAGTCATGTCCGTTACTTATATACATAATACTAGACGAATGCCCGCGTGTTGCGCATAAAAACGTATATAGTTGAAGTATTTGTAAATAGATGTATTGTTAAATATAACAATAACGTTGTTGCTAAATTTGATATAATAACTCATATACTAAATTGATATAATATATTGATTATTTTGAATTATATGATAATATATGCATTTATTATAACTATATAATGTCAATCGTTTGAATGACTTTGACCCGCGAATTACACATGAATAAAATAAAATACAATATATGGTTTATTGTTATTTATTGTTGTTATTATTGTTAATTAAGTTTTTAAAATTTATTTGCTTAATGTTCTAATTTCTATCAGTATAATTATTTAAATTGATAATGGTTTACATACAACATCTTAATCTAATAAATTAAGTATAATCTGTTAAAAATTAAAGACATAACTTTATAAGTAGAAGTAAAAATGTTATTTTAATATTGAAATTTAGTTTATTTATGATTACACTTTAGGTTTGATATTTATTTAACCTTACTAACCAACTTATAATCACTAATACAAAAGATACTACAATTTATCACTTTTAACTATTTACAAAATATTATTTGGGTTCTTTAAGTTAAACTAAAATTTATATTTAAGTTGATCATGTAATGTTATATTTAAATTTATAATTTAAGTATTTTATACAAATCGTTCAAAAGTTATAGCTTTAAAATGATAATGATTTACACCCAACAATATATTAAAACTAATAAATTAAGTATAATATGTTAAAAGTTAAAAAACATGATTTATAAGTAGAAGTAAAGATACTTTTTAATATTGAAATTTAATTTGTATATGATTACACTTTATGATTGATATTTATTTAATTTTATTAAGCAACTTATAACAATTATTAGGAAGAAATTGAAAAATCATTAGAGTTTGAAATGAATATGGGGAAAGGAAAAATGTATGGAAGTTTCAAATAAATGTGGTGAAAAGAAAAATGTTAGCTTTATAAGATACTAGGCGAATGTCCGCGCGTTGCGCAGAAACACCTATATAGTTGAAGTCTTTATAAATATATGTTTTTTTAAATAAAACAATAACGTTGTTGTTAAATTGATATCATATTTTGTATACTAAATTGATATAATATATTGATTATTTTGAGTTATATAATAATATATAGATCTATTGTAACTTAATAATCTCAATCTTTTGAATGACTTCTACGTGCGAGTTACACATGAATAAAATTAAATATAATATATAGTTTAATATTATTTATAGTTGTTATTATTGTTAATTTATTTATTTTTTTAATTTATTTGCTTAATGTTTTAGTTACAATCATTATAATTATTTAAAACATCAAACATTATTTTTTTAATTTTAAATGTAACAATATAATCATTTATATAGAATTATTTTTAACTATTGTTATTGAAATTTATTTTAAGCTACTTATTTAGAAACTTTTAACGATTATAAAAAAATCTTTAGGAAATATATTAGTTAAATTGATATTATAATTTAGTTTTTGCATTTATCACTACTGTTTATCACTTTTAACTATTTACAAAATATTCTTTGGTTTTTTAAGTGGAACTAAAATTTATATTTAAGTTGATATTGTAAAGCGCAAAAACACCTATATAGTTGAAGTCTTTACATATATATATATATATATATATATATATATATATATATATATATATATATATATATATATATATATAACAATAACGTTGTTAAATTTGATATAATAATTTGTATACTAAATTGATATAATATATTGATTATGTTGAATTATATGATAATATATATACATCTATTATAAGTTCATAATATCAATCGTTTGAATGACTTCTACCCGCGAGTTACAAATGAATAAAATTAAATATAATATATGATTTAATGTTATTTATAGTTGTTGTTATTGTTAATTAATTTTTTAAAATTTATTTGCTTAATGTTTTAATTTCTATCATTATAATTATTTAGAAAAACCAAATATTATTTTTTGATTTTAAAGGTAACAATATAGTCATTTATATAGAGTTATTTTTAACTATTGTTATTGTAAATTATTTTAAGCTACTTATTTGAAAACTTTTAATGATTATAAAAATATCTTTAGGAAATGTTTTAGTTAAATTAAGATTACAATTTAGTTTTTGTATTTATCACTACAATTTATTTCTTTTAACTATTTATAAAATATTTTTTGGTTTTTTAAGTGGAAATAAAATTTATATTTAAGTAGATATTATAATGTTATATTTAAGTTAACAATTTAAGTATTTTGTCAAAGTTGTTCAAAAGTTGTAGCTTTAAACTGATAATGGTTTACATATAACAACGTATTAAATCTAATAAATTAAGTATAATATGTTAAATTTTAAAGACATAAATTTGTACGTAGAAAGAAATATATTATTTAGAATTGAAATTTAGTTTATTTTTTATGAAACTTTAGGTTTGATACTTATTTAACTTTATTAACCAACTTATAATAATTATTAGAAAGACACTGCAACTTATCACTTTTAACTATTTACAAAATATTATTTGGGTTGTTTAAGTTAACCTAAAATTTGTATTTAAGTTTACACTGTAGTGTTATATATTTAAATTAATAATTTTAGTATTTTATACAAATTGTTCCAAAATTGTATCTTTAAAATGATAATGGTTTACATCCAACAATATATTAAAACTAATAAATTCAGTATTATATGTTAAAAGTTAAAAAACATAACTTTATAATATTAAAATTTAGTTTATGTATGATTATACTTTAGATTTCATATTTATTTAACTTAATTAACCATGTTATAGTTATCATTATAAATAAATTGAAAAGTCATGGGAGTTTCAAATGAATGTGATGAAAGGAAAAATGTATGGGAGTTTCAAATGAATATGGTGAAAGGAAAATACTAGCTTTATAAGTATACTAGGCGAATGTCCGCGCCTTGCGCAGAAACATCTATATAATTGAAGTATTTCCAATATATCTTTTCTTTTTTAAATATAACAATAACGTTATTAAATTTTATATAATAATTTTCATACTAAATTGATATAATATATTGATTATTTTGAATTATATGATAATATATACATCTATTATAATTTCATAATCTCAATCGTTTGAATGACTTCTACCCGCAAGTTACACATGAATAAAATTAAATATAATTTATGGTTTAATGTTGATTATAGTTGTTGTTATTGTTAATTATTTTTTTAAATTGATTTAATTAATGTTTTAATTTTTATCATTATAATTATTTAAAACATCAAACATTATTTTTTGATTTTAAAGGTAACATTATAATCATTTATATAGAGTTACTTTTAACTATTTGTATTGTAAATTATTTTAAACTATTTATTTGAAAACTTTTAACAATTATAAAAATACATTTAGGAAATCTTTTAGTTAAATTGAAATTACAATTTTGTTTTTATTCATTTATCAATTTTAACTATTTACTAAATATTCTTTGGTTTTTTTAGTAGAACTAAAATTTATATTTAAGTTGACATTATAATGCGCAGAAGCACCTATACAGTTGAAGTCTTTACAAATATATGTTTTTTTTTAATATAACAATAATGTTGTTGTTAAATTTGATATAAGAATTTGTATACTAAATTGATATAATATATTGATTATTTTGGATTATAAGATAATATACACATCTATTATAACTTTATAATCTCAATCGTTTCAATGACTTCTACCTGCGAGTTACACATGAATAAAACTAAATATAATTTATGGTTTAATATTATTTATAGTTTTTGTTATTGTTAACTAATCTTTTAAAATTTATATGCTTAATATTTTAATTTCTATCATTATAATTATTTAAAACATCAAACATTATTTTTTTGATTTTAAAGGTAACAATATAATAATTTATATAGAGTTATTTTTAAGTATTTTTATTGTAAGTTATTTTAAACTACTTATTTGAAAACTTTTAACGATTATAAAAATATCATTAGGAAATATTTTAATTAAATTGAGATTACAATTTAGTTTTTGCATTTATCACTATAATTTATCATTTTTAACTATTTACAAAATATTCTTTAGTTTTTTAATTGAAACTGAAATTTATATTTAAGTTGACATTGTAATGTTATATTTATGTTCACAAGTTAAATATTTTTTTCAAATTGTTTAAAAGTTGTAGCTTTAAACTGATAATGATTATATTTAACATCATATTAAATGTAATAAATTAAGTATAACATGTTAAAAATTAAAGATATATCTTTATAAGTATAAGTAAATATATTATTTTAAAATTGAAATTTAGTTTATTTATGATTCCACTTTAGGTTTGGTATTTATTTAACTTTATTAAACAACTTATAATCATTATTAGAAAGACATTACAATTTATCACTTTTAACTATTTATAAAATATTCTTTGGGTTATTTAAGTTAAACTAAAATTTATATTTAAGTTGACCCGGTAATATTATCTTTAAATTAATAATTTAAGTATTTTATAAAAATTGTTCCAAAATTTTATCTTTAAAATGATAATGGTTTACATCCAACAATATATTAAAATTTAATTAACTATAATATGTTATATGTTACAAAACATAACTTTATTAGTAGAAGTAAAAATATTATTTTAATATTAAAATTTAGTTTATATATGATTACATGCTAGGTTTGATATTTATTTAACCTAATTAGCCAAATTATAATTATTATTAGAAAGAAATTGAAAAGTCATGGGAGTTTCAAATGAATGTGGTGAAATGACAAATAGATGGGAGTTTCAAATGAATGTGCTGCAAGGAAAAATGTTAGTTTTATAAGTATACTAGACGAATGCCAGCGCGTTGCGCAGAAACACCTATATAGTTGAATTCTTTACAAATATATGTTTTTTTTAACTATAAAAAAATAACGTTGTTGTTAACTTTGATATAATAATTTTTATACTATATTGATTATTTTGAATTATATGATAATATATACATCTATTATAACTTAATGTTGTCAATCGTTTGAATAACTTCTACCCGCGAGTTACACATGAATAAAATTAAATATAATATATGGTTTAATGTAGTTTATAGTTGTTGTTATTGTTAAATTTTTTTTAATTTATTTGCTTAATGTTTTAATTTCTATCATTATAATTATTTAGAACATCAAACATTATTTTTTTATTTTAAAGGTAACAATATAATCATTTATATAGAATTATTTTTAACTATTGTTATTGTAAATTATTTTAAGCTACTTATTTGGAAACTTTTAATGATTATAAAAATAATAAAAGTAATAATTTCTTAAAATTAAATGAGACTTTTTCATTTGGTGAAATCCAATACAAGAATGAAAGAAACAATATTTAAAAAAAAAAAAAATACTTTTTGTCTGCTAAGAATTATTACAAGGCCCAATTGATTCAACAATTAGATTATTAGAGTTATCGTGTGATTAGCCTAGGATTTATATTTTTAACCATAGGTATTCTTTGAGGAGCAGTATGGGCTAATGAAGCATGGGAATCATATTGGAGTTGGGATCCAAAGGAAACTTAGGCCTTTATTACTTGGATCGTATTCGCAAATAATTTAGGAAATAAGATTACAATTTAGTTTTTTTTTTTTTTTTTGCATTTATATAGTTAAAGTCTTTACAAATATATGTTTTTTTAAATATAACAATAATGTTGTTGTTAAATTTGATATAATAATTCATACATTAATTTGATATAATATATTGATTATTTTGAATTATATGATAATATATACATCTATTGTAACTTTATAATCTCAATCGTTTCAATGACTTATACCCGCGAGTTACACATTAATAAAATTAAATATAATTATGGTTTAATATTATTTATAGTTGTTGTTATTTTTAGTTAATTTTTTAAAATTTATTTGCTCAATGTTTTAATTTATATCATTATAATTATTTAAAACATCAAACATTATTTTTTGATTTTAAAGTTAACAATATAATCATTTATATAGAGTTGTTTTTAACTATTGTTATTGTAAGTTATTTAAGCTACTTATTTGAAAACTTTTAATGATTATAAATATATCATTAGGAAATATTTTAGTTAAATTGAGATTACAATTTAGTTATTGTATTTATAACTATAACTTATCACTTTTAACTATTTATAAATTATTTTTCAGTTTTTAAGTGGAACTGAAATTTATATTTAAGTTGACATTGTAATGTTATATTTATGTTCAGAATTTAAGTGTTTTGTCCAAACTGTTCAAAAGTTGTAGCTTTAAACTGATAATGGTTTACATTTAGCATCATATTGAATGTAATAGATTATGTATAATATGTTAAAAGTTAAAAACATAACTTTATAAGTAGACGTAAATATATTATTTTAAAATTAAAATTTAGTTTATTTATGATTACACTTTAAGTTTGGTATTTATTTAACCTTATTAACCAACTTATAATGATTATTAAAAATACACTACAACTTATCACTTTTAACTATTTACAAAATATTCTTTGGGTTGTTTAAGTTAAATTAAAATTTATATTTAAGTTGACCATGTAATATTATATTTAAATTAATAATGTAAGTATTTTATACAAATTGTTCCAAAATTGTATCTTTAAAATGAGAATTGTTACATCCAACAATATATTAAAACTAATAAATTAAGTAGAATATGTTATATGTTAAAAAAACATAACTTTATTAGTAGAAGTAAAAATATTATTTTAATATCGAAATTTAGTTTATATATGATTACATGTTAGGTTTTATATTTATTTAACCTAATTAACCAAATTATAATTATTATTAAAAAGAAATTGAAAAGTCATGGGAGTTTCAAATGAATGTGGTGAAAGGAAAAATAGATGGAAGTTTCAAACGAATGTGGTGCAAGGAAAAATGTTAGCTTTATAAGTATATAATGACTAGTCGAATCCTCGCGCGTTGCACGCAAATATAATTATTTAATTAAAATGATAACATTTAGCAAATTTCGATTTAATATTTATACATGTAAAACCAATGTCAATAGCAAAACAAACTATATAGTTAACATATTAGTTCTATTAATTTTAATAAATTTATATCATTAATTAGTTCCCCTATTAATTAATGATTTTATATACCGTTTTATGATGTGTAATTATATATCAAATATATATTGGTTCCAATGTATAAAAAATAGAGTAGTATGAAAAAAATAAATACTACAACTTTTGTTGATTTTATAGAAAATTTTAAGTTGTAGAAATTATATATAAAATGTATGTCGATTTGTATATAAAACAAATAACAAATAGTATAAAAAAAATGTGGAAAATAAAAAAACACAATTCTTTTCAAACATGTGCTTTTATAATCAAAATTTACTTATATACTACTAATATAGTTACAATGTGTATAATAAATAAGTGGAAAATAAAAAAAACATTGTACACTAATAACCATAAGTTTAAAAAACTTTTGAATGTAGTGAAAAATATAAAGATAAATTATATTAAATTTGAAATCATAATTACGTTTAAATAAAAAAAACTATTGAGTTGTAGTGGGAGTTTTAAACTTTTTAATTTGTGCCCAATAATGTAATATAAATATAAAAAATTGTGTTTGATTCAAACTGAATTAAGTTTATTATTTAAAATTATTTTAAACTATACTTATTTTTAACTAATTTATAAATAATTTATTTGAATCTTTTTTAATTCCTATATTATTATTATTATTATTATTATTATTATTATTATTATTATTATTATTATTTCAAATAGCAATAATTTATTAATATGATATAGTCTATTTTTTAGTTTTACGTTATTTTAAACAATTATTATTTTTTTACTAATTAAAAACTAATTATTTGAAAATTTTCATTATTATATTTTAAAAAAATATCATAATTTTTTATTGTACTTTTATTTTTTCCTTAAAGCTATGAAATATTCTAAGAGACTGAACGGTCTGAAAATAAAATGGTAATTTGAATTTCAAAACTATTGTAATTCTTATGTATTACGACAAATCTTAAAAACAATATGTTAAGAGTGGGTTAGAGGAGGATGAGTGTTACACCTGAGGTATATTTTGATCACTTATATTTTCTTATGAAAATATTAATATTTTATATATTTTACTTTTCCTTTACGATAAATAATGAATTGGAAAAAAGGAAAATGACAAATATAATAAGATAGTTTACTTTTGTTACTACAAAAACATTTAAATTTGGGTACATCCATATAAGTTTTGGTAGAATATAAAGAATTCATTTTTATAACATACATAATTATTGGTTTTCAACAATAATGTCATATCATATTAAAAATCACTCGTTCTAATTCATCATTATCACCAACAATTTGGAATAATAATTGTAAACCCCTTTCATCCAAATCAATTATAAAAAACTTCATCAATGTTATTTATAAAATAAGCGATAGAAACTAACATAGTATATATATAACATAAAATACATGTTGAATAATGTTCTCTTATACATAAAAATATATTTTCTTAAAATAAAAAAGAGAGAGACAACATAAACATACATACATGTTAACAAAGTTAATTGCATTAACTTATAAATAGTTTGATGGTTGGTTTACCAAAAGCTCGTGATGAGTAATTATCAATCTCATCTCATCATCTTGTGATTATAAAAAGATGCATAACACATAAACTTAAAAAATTATCTCAAGTATACATTTACAAACATTCCTAAATTTGAAGTTTGGTTAATATATAAAACTTTACATGCACCCAATTTGAGCTTATATGAATTTATATTTGGAAAAGTTGCAATTGTTTTTTTACATCCATGGAACCACTCTTATAACTCTTCAAACCCTACAAATATAATCTATCATTTTGTGTTGACATACATGCAATATGTAATCTACAAATTTCTTATATAGGCTAAATATTTCATTTAACTCGTCAATTAAATAACATGATTTGAAGATTTTTAAAAGTTACATATATTAATATTTTAATTAAACATAAATTAATTTGTATTAGTTGAATACTATTGGGAGTTTCAAATGCATGAGGTTCAAGAAAAAATGGTCTTGGGAGTTTCAAATGCATGAGGTTCAAGAAAAAATGCTAGCTTTATAAGATGCTAGGCGAATCCCCACGCGTTGCGCGAGAATATAATTATATAGTTAAAATAATAACTTTTACCAAATTATTATTTAATATTTGTACTTTGAAACAAAATGTTAGTAGTAAAGCAAATATATAGTTAACATATTAGTTTTATTAAACATTATAGTTTAATTTTTAAATCATTGTGATATATACAACTATTTGATAATTTTATAAACCGTTTAAAATTGTATAAATCATATATCAAATGAGTGATATAATAACGGGTAACAAAACGTATGAACAAAAAATATGAACTGCAACTTTTAGTAACATAAAAATAGAAAAACATCTATTATAACATTTGTATTAATATATATATATATATATATATATATATATATATATATATATATATATATATATATATATATATACACACAACGAATAATAAAAATATGGAAAATAAACACTATAACTTTTAATAACATAAAAATACTAAAACATCTATTATAACATTTATATTAACTCTTCATATTTAAATCACAAATCTCTTCAAATACATTAATGTTTTTAATGAGAAAAACTTTACAACCTTATAAAAAAAAAAGGAAAATAAAAAAATTATTAGTGATTACTAATTAATAATCATAAGTTAAAAACTTTTGAGTTGTAACAAATAAATATACATAAATTAGAAAACTCTTGAGTTGTAGTGTGAGTTTCAAATGAATACGGTACTTGGAAATGTGTATTTATTATTATTATTATTATTATTATTATTATTATTATTATTATTATTATTATTATTATTATTGTATTCATCTAAATAATTGGTTTTGATGCATTATTTTAATCCCTTCAATTATCAAGCATAAAGACATTTAATTGTAAATTTATAACATACATAGAAGCATATACATGTTAAATAAATCACATAATATATATATATATATATATATATATATATATATATATATATATTCGTAAATGTCATATGTAATTCTTGTCGTAATAATATGGATAAATTACTTTCATATGAAGAATATAATGTCATATGTAATTCTTGTCGTAATAATATGGATAAATTACTTTCATACGAAGAACATATCATGATAAGTCTATCATAATTACATATCAAATTTTAAAAATTATGTTATATTTTAAATATTGTCTTTTAAATGTGTTGTGTAGGATAATTCAACAAGAAAATAATAAAAAAATAAATATAATCAAATAAATAACAGCATTGGGTGGTTGAATATATAAATAAAGATGTTACATAAACATACATTTAAATCAAAAGAAAAAACTAACATTCATCAACTCTGCTCAAACAAAAAAAACCTATATCGGTTTTCTGAATCTTATTTATTCATTTAACACCATTCAACCATAGAAACTTGATGACAATTCTTCACTAACCTACAATCAAAATATTTTTCTGGAAAAAGAAGAATCATAAAGATATTCCAAGCAAAACATTGATGTTTGGAGAGTCACATTCAAGATTGAGTAATACACACAAGTCACATATAACGATTAAACGAGAAAATGAATATAAAGAAAGAATAGAAAAGCTTCATTTGCTATGGTTGAAAAAAAAATCATATTACTATTACCATTGATGTGACATAACCCATTTCTTCAAATCATCATATTTGGATCGTGAATGCTTCAACTATATGAAAACTTTTGAGTCACAATATCCTCAACCAAATGACGACTTTTTGTAAGAAAAATGTACTAATATAACTACATATATACTAAGAGAATGCAAAAAAGTTATTGGAAATTTATAAATACTATAAATGGTTTTAATTAAGGAATATAAAAAGTTATGTATGTTTGAAATCAATATGGTTTGAGAAAACAAAATATCTCTAAACATATGATTTTGAATGGTATGGTTTGAGAAAACAAAATATCTCTAAACATATGATTTTGAAAGATCTTATTTATATTACTGGAAAAAAATATAACACGATCAAATTATGAGTAAAAAATGATACATTCATCCACACCCATGACTTGTAGAGCTCTTTTAGGGACTCCACCACTGCAAATACGTTCTAAAAGAATTGTGCCTATTGAAAAATTTTCTTTTCATTTTCTTATGACATCCTTCTTACATGTAAGATTTTATATAACACAAAAAACACAAAAGATTGGCCTTTTTAATAGTAAACTTTTCACTAAATGTTAATTAAACATAATATAAGTTATAAAACTTTTGAGTGTTAAATCATAATTAAGAAAACTTTTGAGTTGCATTAGTTAAAAAATAGGGTTTCAAATGAATGTGGTTTGAGGAAGTTAAAAAATAGGGTTTCAAATGCATGAGATTCAATAAAAAATGCTAGCTTTATAAGTATGTATGATAATGATAATGATATAGATATAGATAGATATAGATAGACAACATTTGTTTTGCAATCTTAAAGCCATTTTAATTATGAAAAAAAATCTAAATCTAATAATAAAATCTAAAATTTATCACCAAAAGGAAAATGTCTATATCCAAAGAAAAATACAAATATTTTTAAGTGTAATTCTAGCAAACAATTTCATATTTTATAAAAAAAACACCTTACCCAAAAAATCTAATACAAAAGGTCAAAAGCTATTCATAAATCATAAAAGAAACTTTTCCCAAACAAAGTTTCACTTTAAAATCTTTAGCAACTACAAGGTGGGAAATTAGGATTGAAAGTGTAAAAGCAATAGTGACTCAAGTTCTTAAAATAACAGAAGTTTTGTATAAACTTGTTGATAAAGAGACATACAAAAATCAAAAGTGAAGCTGCTTGTCTAGGATAATATGAACTTAGTTTATTTGACTTTATAACTAGTATGGTTATATGGTATCATATATTGGATTAAGTAAATAACATGAGAAAACAACTTCAATCTAGGATTATGCATAAAGCTATAACTTCTTATTTTGGAATGGATCCAATGTTTGTTGAGAAAAATAATTAAAGAAGAATTTTAAAAAAAATGATGAGAGTGACGTTAGTTCATCATAACCGATATATGAACTTTTACCTCAATAGTCATTCAAGATTCAGTATTTTGTGTACATAATGATCAAGCTAGTGGTTTATTGGAATGAAAGTTTGAACAATACAAACAATAGGAAAATATTTTTTGTTTCTTATTCACAATAGAAAAGTTGTCGTCACTAAATACTAGTGAGTTAAAGGCAAGTTGTAAAAATCTTGAAAAGATGTTGCAAAATGGTCACATCTTAGACATCGATGCTGATGAATTATCCGAAGAACTGGAATTGTTACAAAAGGATTTACCAGTTGAAAATAACACAACATTTGAATCACAAATATAAAGTTTGGTAGCTTTTACTTACTTTTTACTATTTAATTAAAATTTATTTGTATAAAACACACTTGAATATTAAAAACGGGGTTTTATTGTTTAAAAGTGGCATTTAATATTTTTCCCAGTTTAGGAATACTACGAAACATTTACACAAAAATTCTAAGAATTTTTCATAATCATTTACTATTTTAATAACCCGCCACGACATGGCAAGCGATTTTAATGAACCCCTAGATTTATGGGCTGGAACCCTATTTAAAGGAATGTGGAGGTTAAGTTTTGCTCACCCTCAATCTTCATCAGCCTCTTAAAGCTCTAAGGAAAACCCTAACCTCTTCCATCCATTATTGAATTCCCTTTCGATGTTCTTCGAAGTTTGGAAGAGAGAAGGAAGAAAATGAAGTTAAGATCCAACAATCAAGTCTCCATTCTTCATGCTAGCACTCTTATAGACCTTCATAAGTGTCTAAGACTTGATTTTTATCATTCTAGATTGCTAGATCTTGAGTTTTAGCCCTTAATATCCATGTTCTTGATAGTTGGAATGGTGGGACTTGATGAGATGTTTATCAAAACCCATATTTTAGACCCATTATGGATTCAATACATGCATTGGACATACATGTATATAAAGCACCCATCTTTATGCTAGATTTGGTATTAGAAACTCTTATGGAATGGGTGGGTGGGTGAAGGACCTTTTCAGAACAAAGGCTTAATAGTTAAGACATAGTGGTATTTAGCCTCATTTGGACCTAGGGTTTGGGATTTTGACAATTGGGGTGGTTCTAGTTGTAACACCCCATTTATTTATTAGTTAAATAAATTAATTAATGATTGAATAGTGGCCCTAAATAAATAATTATATATCAAAGGAATATCTCCAAGAAGCCAAATGCCAATTGTAGAGATTTGAGGGTTAAAGTGTAAAATCCGAACTTAATTGTAAGTAATATTGAAGACAGGGGTTGCTTGGTAACAATTAGGACTCAAAATGAAAGGAATTATGGAAGCAAGAGATAAAATGTAACTTCGGGATTTATATTGCAAAGATTTATGGGAATAAAGGGTCAAAAATGTAAAATATGGACTCAGTTTCTAAAAAAATTGAGAAGGAGGGGCCGATTCTGCCATTTTCGTTTTAATTTGTTTGGAGGTGGGATTTAAACCCGATGAGCTCTCTACCCTGTTACATTGCCCGCATCCCTAACCCTAGCTATAAGGTGACCGCCACCCTTATACCTCCTCGTCTCCATCCGTCGCTTCCAATTCCCTCGTCGCCATCTTGCACCACCGCCATGATGAGCGTCGCTACTGCTACCCTTCAATGACGAATGTTGCCGCCGCCGCTCCTTCTCTGCCGTTCTGTTGCAGTGCTACTCTTTTGCCGACGACGACGAGACCGCCGCCGCCACCTCCCTCGTTTCCTATTGCTTCGTCACAAGTCCGTTGTCGCCATCGTCATGTTGCAGTCGCCTCCGAATGTTGTTCGCCGCCGAGAAAAGATGGTTGCGGTTGCGTTTTTGAGATCGTTGTGGACTGCCGACTCAACCAGTTCATAGCGGGGCTTTGTGGGTCGTTCCACATATAGGAGTGTGTTCTAGATCGTGTTTTGTGTTGTTGCGTTATTGGGAGCCAAATAGGAATCGTTGCCACCACCGTGAGGTGGTGGCTGCTGACGTGAAATCATTACTGTCGCCACCTCATGTCACATAATGGGTGGTTGGGGTCCCTTTTCGAGTAAAGGAGTGAAGAAGTGCATGTGCAGTCGATGTGTGTGTGTGTGGGTGTATGGCTGGAGTCTTCAGAAAAGGCATCACCACCACTATAGGGTGGTGGCTGCCGCCACTGGCCATCGTCGGCCACTACAAGGTGGTTATGTGTGTGTATGTTTAGCTTAGTTAGTGTGTGTTGCTTTGGTATTTTCATTGTAAATTGTAACACAAAAATGGAATAATGGAAAGAAATTGAAAACCACCACCTTAAGGTGGTGGCTGCCGCCTCCTGTCGCCACCGACCGCTGTGTCGGGTAGTAGTGTGCTTGCCTTATGAGTTTGGTTCATTTAGGGGTGCTTGAAAACCTAATGGGCCTTGTAAGCCCTAATGAGCCCAATGAAGCCTAATGGGCCTAAGAAAAATCCTAATGGGCTTAATGATATTCTAGTGGGCTTTTAGGCCCAATAAAGCCCTAATTGACCAAAAAAGCTTAATAGATTGATAAATGGGCTAGTATTTGGGTTGGAAAAACCATAATGCCAATAAAACCCTAATTTGGGGAATTAATCGGGACACACAATAATTATTTAATAACTTGAAATATTAAATAATAATCATTGATAAAAATTAATCTAAGGAATATTGGACTTAATAGATCAAGTCCTTATTGGATTAAGTTCTCAATGGGTTAAGTAGGAAGCTTAACCCTAATCATCATTTTATGTGAAACATTAATTTCACTTGGGTTTATTATTGGGCCTTTCAATTAGGCCTTGATTGGATTATTAATGGGTCATCCAAGAATAATCATAAGGACTAGAATAACTTAATGGGCCTAGGGTGAGACCCATATAAGGGTTTTGGGCCCAGTTTGGAAAATTAGGCCATAGATAGACCATAGTTTGGACCTTAATGATTATATGATGTAGGGCCTTAGAATAAGACCATATATAGGCTTGGTCCCAATTTGAAAAATTGGGCCATATGTTGGGCTTTGATTCCTAATTGACGTTGGGCCTATAGATTGGGCCTTGGGCTCAAATAGCCAGTAAGGCTTTGATTCCCATATATAGCAGTAAGGCCCTCTCCCTGAACTTGGCGATAATCTCTGCCACCGCCGCAGTCGCCTGTCTCATGTCAAGAAAATCCTTGGCCGACTACTGAATCTCCACAACTAGCGCAAACTCAACCCTAAACCTGGTCACAAAGTCTGATCAAGTTATAGCCTCAATGGCTGGGGCTCCCAAAGAATTACTAACCGCCTCCCACCAATCTCGAGCTTGGTCTCTCAAATAAACTGCAGCGTACCGGACCTTCGACCCTTCAGGGCAAAAGCTCGTCAACTGAGCATACTCGATGTATGCAACCCACCTCCTGGCCACAATAGGGTCCTTTACCCCATGGAAGTCTGGCGCACCACATCCCCTGAAACCCTTGAAGGAGAGTGTAAGTGTCCCTGACTGGCTAGATACCATGTCATTCTCGAATGCGCTGAGACACTCCTCCATCAGCTCGATGATCCCTTCCTTGATCGACCTGAATATCACCGGGGTCGCCTCAAGGATGGCCCTCGTGATCTCAGACGTGACGAACTCTCGTAGTCCGTCATAAACTGGCTCAGATCCTGCACCCAAACCTAAACCTGATCCTGACCCAGACCCTGAAACTCCTGCTCCGTGACATGTCACCACCATTCTGAAACAAAACACATAATCATCAGGGTCATACATAACCTCGAGAGGTCTTACACATTCTACAAGTTCTCTGGTTCTATCTCAGCCCTCTTTGACTCGAGTACGGATCCTCTGCTTTCAGTAGTACGAGCCCATACTACCTTCCACATCTATCCGTACTTTCCTCAAGGATTGCCTTGACTTCACCAAGTCCCTTCTACTACTACTACTCGTTGCACTAATCTCATCCTAGGCTTACCCTAGGGTAGCTCTCCAACCCACTCTCCACCATCAGTTGCATAAGAAATCCCTACTACCTTTACCTAACTAGCTCGTGAATACCATTACATATCACTAAGACCAGATAATTCTTCGAATGAGAGGTCCTACCCTTCAACAGTTGGACTCATACAAGAGCTATGAAATAGGGCTAGACCTAACCTTCTAAAATTATTTAGTCCTCACAATATGTAACTTAAAGTATTCGTTTACTAGCTAGTTAAAGATAACTAGAACTCCTAAAAGCACAAAGCAAGCAACATTCGAGCATTGAGTAACAAAACCAAGCATATCATATTCAGGCCATCTTATCACTGACTAATCAGTTCTAGCATGAAATTCAATAAGCACATATAACAGACACATAAGGCATCGTCCTATATCCTTAGCCTTAATCTAGCATATAGTTCTCATACACATACAATATGCATATAAGGCATCCTTCATAGATCCGTAACCCTAATCTAGCATGCAGTTCTCATAATCATATCATACCATAACATAACATGTATGGGTATCTTGGGGAAAACTTATTTGAGCTCGGCCGATTGCACGCATCACACACGTTGTTCGTTCTCAAAACTCTTTATTTTAAATTTTATGAAAACTACTTTAAAAAAATATATTTCAAACCCTCGATTTGAGTCCATACACCCCCAAAGGTGTGTTTGAATCCCTCAAACCAATGTTTTGATACCAACTTGTAACATCCCAAAATTCAAGACCAAAAATTTCATTTTTGATAAACAATTCATAAATTAATTTATAAGAAAACATCATCAAGTTAATTTATTTGATTAAAACCATAGATCACATGTCTCAAAACCATATCATAAAATATTAAGAATATCATAGTAAAAATCCCAAGAATCTCATGTGCGGAAAACCATGTGTGTGATGCGCTGCTACAATACCGGCTCCTTTCCCTTCGAAGAAGAAGGACCTGAAAAAAAACTGAAAACTATAAGCATAAAGCATAATGAGTTCCCCCATCATACCACATACCATATAACATACATACTGTTTAACATATCCAGGTACTGGACTACCCCTTTGGTCTCTTTCAACCGGTAACTGCCTAGCATATCAGGGTGGTGGCCTACCCCTTCGGTCATATCATCAGGTACCTTGCCTAGTATATCTGGGTGCTGGCATACCCCTTTGGTCCTTTCGACTGGTTCCTTGCCTAGTGCAACGCCCGTAGATCCAGGCTAGTCAATTTAGAGATAATAGGGTCGAAAATTGACTTTTCGACAAAAGATTATTTAGAATAAATAATATTAACCAAGTTGTAGAATATGTCTCAAGGGTTTCGTATATATAGAGAACGCCGAAATCCGAGTTATAACGAAGAATTTATGTCCCGTCGAAGTTTTTCAGCAAAACCGGCACGACACTGGGAGACGTAAATAGTGAATTTAAGATAGAGGACTTTTTAGCCTTAATGATCTAAACAAAATTTGTAGTATATGTTAAACTGAGAATATACAAAAAAAAGAACGCCTAAATCTGACTTCGTATGAGGAAGTTATGATTTTTGTAGGATTTGGCATAGCAATGCACGACCCGAAATTTGAATTTTAGTTCAAGCGGTTTTTGGCTTATGCAACCTTAATGAGAGTTGAATATCTCATTAATAGGAACTCAACGGTAAAAAGGCAGACGAAAACGGAGTCCGTATGAAGGAGTTACAAATTCTTCGTGGTTATTTAACAATCTAATCTCCTCCGACCGTTAAATTTAAAATTGGTCGAGAATTAGCAGACGGAGTCTAAACGAAAGTTGTAGATATTGTTTTTACCTATGCATGGAAAAAATAACGTCAAAAACGAAGCTCGTATGCGAAAGTTACGGGGTTTAGAAGTCGGCAGGGTGATATTGCAAAAGGGGTGACGTGGCTGAATATGGGCCAAGGCTTTCTCCCCAAGAAAAGCCATCAGGTGATGACACGTGGCACCGACTCGGAGAGTCCGTGAACCGACTCGGCTAGTCCATCAGTATTTCACCCTATAAATAGAGGTGTCGAGTTCACTCATTTCCCACACCTCTCCCCTTCAACTTTCTCTCTCTAAACTCTCTTTGTAGCCTCCCTTAAGCCCCCTATAATCTAGGTAAACCCCCTAGCATCTGAAGGATGCCCTGAGGCTCCGAAAGCCCCGAGAAAAGATCCTTTCAGCTTGGACGTTGCTCCAGCGAAGCCCGTTGTAAGTAAGCTACGCCTACCCTATCTTCAGTATAGCTTATGTTTCAATATATTAATGTTATTAGGACCTTATAATAAGTACTTGGGCTATTATTATGGGTTATATAAGTATTTTTTAATGCTTACATAATATTAGTAATAGTTAGACTATTAATTAGTGTTGGTGAATATTAGACTAAACTCTAGTGGTAATGATACTAGGTTTTGTGTGAGGAAAATTGTGTTGAGAGTAACGAAGTGCTGTCTGAGTACCGAGTCACCACCGTATCAGGTGAGTGCATAGTTACTTTCATCTTACACATAGATATGAAGTATTTTATATAAACTACGTGCTATGTGTGTATATTGTCTGAATATTTGCTGTCTGTATTGGGTGAAAGATTTTCATACATGTTTTAAATTATTTAAACTGTATACGTATTTTATATCTACAAAATGTGTTGGGTAAAACATGGGTAGATGAAATAGTTTGTGTGTGACAAAAATAAGATGATGAAGAAGTGATATAGACCATGAGGTAAGGGTGAGAGGTGAACCATGAGAGAAGCCTTTTACCCAAGTAATGGCCCCGTCATCCAGTAGAGTATGGATGACAACCACGAACTATTCTAGACAGTCCAGTGGACACTAGCAGGCTCGCAACCTGTAGGTGTTTTGAACTGTGTATTCACCAGGTGTACTCTAAAAACCCATCGACATGTATTGCGAGTGGATTCTCGTAAACGATACTGTTGATAAACGAGATAAAGCCCATTGACCTGTATTGCAAGAGGAGTCTCGGAAATGATATTGTTAATAAACAAGATAAACCTTGGTAACTATGTATTTAGTGCTTGTTGAGTAAACCTTGGCAACAATGGATTTCATACCTATTCCATAGGATAACCCTTAGGAATAAATAAACGAGGAATAGCTGAACTCTTAGGGTAGAATAAAGAAGATAATGGGGATGGGTAATTAGGTTGATTGTCTACATGTTTAAACATAATAATTATATTATTATGGGTTGAAAACCCTATGTACTCACCAGGTTTCCCAACCTGACCCACTCAAGCTTATTTGTATCACAGGTATCGATACGAAGCTACTATACACTGAGAGAATAAAGAGAAACAGATCACTTGTGTAAATGAAAGTATGTTCTATTTATGCTTATGTTTCTATATTGACGATGACATCTCAAATGTTTTTAAATGAATAAAAATACATTTCTTTGGAAACGCTTTGATAACATTTTTATCATGTTTTACTGGGAACAAATTCCGCAACATTTTTATTAAAAAAAGTATCCTGATTTTTATAAAGCATAAACAAAATCGATCTTTTCTGGTCGTGAAAATGGGGATGTGACACCTAGCATATCAGGGTGTTGGCCTACCCCTTCAGTCCTTTTGACCGGTACCGGGGACTATTTCACCCCTACTTTACCACATAGCATCCTAGTGCATAAACATATAATCATATACTGCATAGCTTATCTGGGTGCTGGCATACCCCTTTAGCCTTATTGACTAGTACTAGGGTCTATCCTACCCCTTTCTATCACATATCACATAACATCGTAGCATAGTAGCACATAAACATAACAGATAGTGACATACCGGATAATTATCACAAAGACAATAATCGCTACTATAACTCTTACTGGTGGGCCGGCGTTGGTGCCTTAGACTCACTTCTGCTGGAAGGTAACTCACCTCCATGTCATGAAGTAGCTAAACTGTCCTCGATGTTGGGATCAACGTTCCTCAAACTCCTACACATAACATCTCTTTTAACTACTCTTTCAAACTTATAACCCCTTTAAGGGTCAACTCTGGTCAATGGTCAAGTCAAAGGTCAACACTCTGGTCAAAGTCAACCTTCTGGTCCAAGTCAACATTCCGGTTGACTCAACTCGTCGAGGTGGTCCTTCAACTCGTCGAGTTCCATGATTCAAAGAATCTTGAACTCACGATCTAACTCGTCAGGTTACCCTCTAACTCTCCAAGTTTCTCCTTATGACAAAATCGAGACTTTCCGTTTGAACTCGCCGAGTCCTTCCTTGGACTCATCGAGTTCCCCTTCATACATAGTAGGGGTATTGCACTCACCACTCGCCAAGTTCATACTTGAACTCGTCAAGTTCCTCGTCTTAACAGTTGGGAGATTTTGCTCTCAACTCGCCGAGTTCATCCTTGGACTTGTCGAGTTCTTTGATCCTTAAGTCCATAAACATGTCCAACTAGCCGAGTCCTCTTCTAGACTCAACAAGTTTGCTCAGTAACAGAAAAGGTTGGGGAACCACGACCCAACTTGCCGAGTCGTATGAACGAATCGTCGGGTCCCCTAAAGTCCAAAATTATCCAATCGATTTTAGTCAGGCTTAATGCATCCAGAACATAGATCTGGCTTCCTAGGGTCTATTTACCACGTAAAGTTACAAACTTTACATTCATGCATGGATTATTTAGCTCAAAAAGTGGTTCTTATGATGCATGGGACTCTCATGGCCATAAAGTTGGCACCTTTATGCCATGGAGTCCCTCAAAGACTCTGGATCTGAAGTCTTGACCCCAAACATGCTTTCGTCCATGAATGGTTCCAAAATTGGTTCCTTAAAGCCCTAACTACTCCATGAAGGGATCTAATAGATGAATAGACAAGGTATAGACTTTATACCTCAAATGAGCTCGAAATGGAGTTCTTATAGATCCAAAGTTCCTTCCTTCAACCAAGCACTTCTAGCTTTCCCTCCTTCAAGAAATCACTTCTTTTTCACTCACACACACTCACAAATCTCAAGATCATGAATTAGGGTTTTATGGACTATGGGAGCGATGATGGAGGCCAAAATGGGGTGTTAAGGTCTTCAAATAGGGTGTA
The DNA here is from genome assembly GCF_052625555.1 of Lactuca saligna. Lineage (NCBI taxonomy): Eukaryota > Viridiplantae > Streptophyta > Magnoliopsida > Asterales > Asteraceae > Lactuca > Lactuca saligna. Next base: position 23,427,742 of record NC_136425.1, on the reverse strand, counting down.
AAACCTGAAAATTAGTATTTCACTCTAGCAGCCCTACTCGTCGAGTCGAGGCCTCTCGACTCGTTGAGTAGACTTCAAGTCCCGCGTCCATTCATTCGTTCCTACTTATGAGTCTAGGGATCTCCGACTCGTTGAGTCCCCTTGCAAAAATGAATAATTATTTATTAAAATACATACCAGGAACTAGGCGTTACAAATCTCCCCCGCTTATTTTAGACTTCGTCCTCAAAGTCTGCTGCATCTGGAAATAGCTTGGGGTAGTGCTCCCTCATCTCGTCCTCCGACACTACCTCATGTTCAGATTCGCCTGATCCATGAGGTACCTCAAACTCTAGTGATCCGTGTATATGGTTCAACGGACCCCATAGAGGTAATGCCACCAAATCTCGAGGACAAAAACAACCGCCCCAACTCCAAATCATGCGTCGGGTAGTTCGCGTCGTGAGGCTTCAGCTGCCTCGAGGCATAAGAAATGACGTACCCCCTCTACATCAATACTACGCCCAAACCCGATATGGACCCGAGATGGACAAGGTGTAAGCGATGACGTGCCCCCTATACATCATTGGTATTTCTAATTTCCTTGGTATTGGTGCATGCTTCTGGCATTTTTCACATCTATAAAGTATATCCTATGTCCTCTGATACATGGTTGGCCAATAGTACCCGACCCTTGCTACTTTTCGTACTATTGTTTGTGTGCCTTCGTGTGCGTTGGCAACTCCTTCATGTGTCCTTTTTATGAGGTATTCTGTTTCCTTTCCATTCACACAACTTAGGCGAGGTGTTAAGTATCATTTCTTGTATAACACTCCATTATCTACTATCAAGTATGGTCCCTTTACTCACAATTTCCTGTCCTATTTATTATCTTCTGGTAATTTTCCTTCTATCAAGTATTATATTATTGGTGTTCTCTAATCACTTGTTTCTTATGTTATTGACATTACCAATATTTCTTCTATTGCTTTTTCTTGCAGTATTTCTACCAACACTTTTTTAGCCAAATGAGGGAAAGTTGAGGATGTTGGTTTGTTTAATGCATCTGTTCTTTTATTCTTTGACATTGGCACGTGTTCCAACTTGAGGCTTCTATATTGCTTTGTTAATGTCTTAACTTTTAGTGCATATTACGTAAGATTTTTCCATCGAATCTCATATAATCCATTGTTTTTTTTAGCCACCACCATCGAGTCTATAAAGGCGTGTATGTGCTCACTCCCCATTTTGATAACAAGTTATAGTCTTGCCATAAGCGCCTCATATTCTGATTCATTATTCGACTTCTGGAAATCAAATCTCAACACATAAGTTACTTCTTCTCCTATTGGACTTGTTAGTATCAAGTCGGCTCCTGCCCCTTCTATACAGAAAAATCCATCCAAGTACAACCTCTATTGATTTCCTTGTGTGGCTTTTATGTTTGTACTTGAACATTTGTTTTTGCTACTGCCAATACATCCATGTAACATGTTATTTCGATACTAAAGTTTGCTAATGCATGTGATTTTATTTTAATTCTTGCTTTGAACACGATTACGTGCTCTCCCAATTCTATACCCCACTTAGCTAATCTTCCCGATTTCTCTGGTTTTAGTAACACCTATCATAATTGTATGTTCGTGAGGACCTTTGTGGTATGAGCTAAGAAATACCTCCTCAATCGTGTTGCTACATTTACAAGGGATAATGCCAACTTTTCCATGTATAACTATCCTACTTCAGATCCTTGTAATACGCGACTTACAAAGTAAATGGCATCTATCTATCTTCCATGTTTGCTACTAATATCGCATTGGCTGTTGTTTTTCACGTCGCTAAATATATTAACAAAACTTCTCTCGGGATTAGCGATTTCAATGTGGCAAATTTGGCTAAAGCTATCTTGAGTTTTTTGAATGCGTTCTCCGTTTCCTCCGTCTTTTATCCACTACTATTTTTAGTGTTTTGTAGAAAGGGAATTTTTTTCTACATATTTTGCTAAGAGAAGTCCTCGTGTTGCCAATTTTCCATTTAATTGATACATCCTGTTTCCTGTCATTTCTTATTTCAGAACTGTGGCTTGGAGGTCGATTGTGTAAAGGCTTTGGGCCTTAAGGAGGTAGTTTTTAGACCTTTTGGAAAGAGCCAATGATGGTTGTGATATCTTATCCTTTGAATCGTGTTTTAGGTCGAAGGGTAGAAAATGGAAAATCATAGGCCGGTTTCTTGCATGAAATATGGATTTTTGTTCGAGAAGTTTTTAGTCCAAGACACCTAAATAATATTGTGGGGCTCTTCAATAACTTCCCGTAGATATAAAGATCATCGAAAATTAAGTTGGATCGAAGAAGTTATGGTCGTTAGAAGTTAGGATGGTTTTGGGCTTAGTCTAGTATAGTGGGTGTACTAGGCATCCCCGATACATTGGGTGTACGTGATCAGAACACAAACCCTAGTTTCAAGGTTTGAGCGCTATTTAAGCTCCTTAACTTCCCTAAACCTATTTCATTATCAGCCTTCACCTCTCCAGCACCATCACATGAACCGGTAACCCTAGTTTGAGCCTTGTGAGAAAAATAAGGTATTTTTGTGTGCTTTGGAGTGTTCTTGGTGCATCTTGGATAAGAAGGAGATCATTGGAGAAGTGTTGGTTGCACTAGAGTTTGTAGATCCAGGCTTTGTTCACCTTGATCTTTCTTCTAGAGGTATAAATCTTGAATCTTGATGATGCATTTAATATATCTAGCTAGTTTTTGATGTTATGAGCTTTTGGTCACTTTAGTGCATAAAGTTTAGATCATGAAAGTTTGTGAACTTGTTATGGATAAAGTTGGAAAATTTATCCATCTAATTATCATTTTGATTCAGATTCGAAGGTTGGAAACTTGGACTTAATGGATTAAGTAAGAAAGATGCACATTTGGTCCTTTTGAAACTTAAAAGACTAGATCTTGGTTGCTTGGACCATTCTAATGGATAAAGTTGGAAACTTTATCTATTATGGAGCTATTAGGAACCATAAAAATGTGATATTGGTCCTTCTATCCCTTCCATGAAAGAGTTATGATGTCTTAAATGATTAATAAGTTAGGGTTTTAGCTTCTGTACCTTTTCTAGCCATGGGAAGTCATAGAGGCGGAAACTTTATGACTTAAGTCAATGTTTTGAGTCTGGATTTGAGCTTTGGACAAAAGGACTTAAGGGATAAAGTGATTAATGGAATGTTGGGATCAACCAATGTACATTGGGCGTATCTGCGAGTATGCTTGGTGTACTGGACTTGAATCGCATATGCTTGGCGTACATGGAGTATGCTGAATGTACACAACTAGTCTTGGAGTTTGACTTTTGTTGACTTCCGTTGATTGTTGACTTTTGACCAAGTTTGACTTTGGGTCAAACTTGAGGAGTTTGGGCTATTGATTAATATTTTATCTGGTTCTAGTGTTGGTGGATTCGCGGGTGCAAGCAGTGCAAAAAAGGATTGTATCACATATTTTTTCAGATTTCTCCAATTCAGATGAGTTTTGCTTACTGTACTCGTGGGTCGAAGGCACCAATACCGACCCACTAGGTTATGTATCCTGGTATAGAAGATGTGGTTATGTTTTAGTGATATGTTAGATATGTGTTCTGGTATATATGATGTTATTACGCGGTAATGATTTGTAAATTTGTATGTTTGTTTGACTGGTTATATGATTATTTTTTTGATGGGTACATGTTATCTGTTATGTATATGTCGACATGGTATGGTTAGTTTAAGGTAATCCTGCTCAGTGTGGAAGCCAACAAACCTAGGAGCAAGCCAGACATAAGTTGTAGGCGAGTAAGGCAAGCCATACTTATGTTGTGGGCTCGGGAGCAAGCCAGACATAAGTTGTGGGCTAGTTAGACAAGCCAGACTTTTATTGTGGGCTATGTAACATGCCAGACATGAGTTGTGGGCCGGAAGGCAAGCCAGACTTACAATGTGGGCTTATAGGTAATCCAATATGTTAGTTGTGGACCCAGTATGCATGCTGTTATATGTTTATGTTGTGGTGTTTTGGGGGAACTCACTAAGATTCATTCTTACGGTCTAGTTTCATGTTTTCAAGTACTTCAGATGATCAGGGCAAGGCGAAGGATTGATCGTGCACATCCTTTAGTTTTGACGAGATTTGATTTTGGGATGCTCTGATTTGTGACAATTGACACTTTGGAAACTATGTTTATAAACATTTATGGTTTTGGGTTGTCTTTGAAAAATGAAATTTTTACCATGATTTTTGGGATGTTTCATTAATGCTTGTACCTATTTCATTGTTTTTGGTGAGCGCATTTCTAATAATGACTATCTTTTTGGGGTTTGCTTTTATTCCATCCTTTATATTCACATGTCCTAAGAACCTTCATTCTTCCATCCCGAATATACATTTTTGTGGGTTCAATTTCATGTTCGTCGCCCTTAGACATGTGAATGTTTATGTTATGTCTTATAGAAAATGGTTGCCATATTTGATTTGGATGACCATGCCATCCATGTAGACTTCGATATTTCTATCTATTTGTGGCACGAAGACTTTTTCTGCTAACCGTTGGTATGTTGCCCCTGCGTTTCTTAGTCCAAACGACATTTTTACGTAACAAAATGTTCCCCTGTTTGTATGGAAAAAAGTTTTTTCCTCGTCTCCTTTGTGCATGTGTATTTGGTGGTATCCTTTGTAGGCATCTAATAAACTCTTCCACTTATTCCCATGTAAAGATTCTATCTTTTCATCAATGGATGGTAGTGGATAGCAGTCGTTTAGGCACACTTTGTTTAAGTCTTTAAAATCTATACATTTTCTCCATTATTTGTCTCCTTTTTTCACCAATACCAGATTCGCTACCCAAGATGGGAAAAGTGACCCCCTTACCATGTTTGCCCTTACTAACTTATCTACTTCATCGTTTATTTATTTGTTCCTATCTTTGTATTGTCCACTTTTTTTTTCGGATCAGTTTGTTTCTTAATTTATCGTTTAATTTGTGTTCAACTAGCTGTCTAGGTATGCCAGTCATGTTTACTGCTTCCCTAGCAAATATGTCAATGCTTTATTTCAATAATTTCGTTAACCCCTCTTTCAAGGTGCCCACTAACCCTACTCTGATTCGTATTCCTTGATTTGCATATCTATTGTTTGTTACAACTTCCTCTATCTTGTTATGCGCTTGTTTCCATTCTGGCGTTGTCGTTTTCACTCCTTCATCTACTATCATTGCTATGGGTGTTGCTGATAGCTTACTGCGAATTGTTCCATATCGATCGGTGATCTAAACCGAACTACACCATGTATTGTCGATGCAATGGCTTCAAACTTTTTCATTGTGCTTCATCCAAATATGACACTGTATAATGACACTGATTGTATAATTGTGGAGTCTAATATCTCTGTATTTTTTGCTTGTGTCATTTGATCTGTTAAGGTCAGCGGAACGAAAAATATTGGTTTCGGCCACACACAGTATCCCACAAAACTTGTTAGGTGTCCTGCTGGCCGTTTCAGTTTTTCTTGTATTTTCTTTGGTAACTATGAGAAACAGTGATCGTATATGATTTCTGTTGAACTTCCGTTATCACAGTATATCATGTGGATACCTTTATCATATATGTGCCTGTATATAAGTATCGTTTCATATCCTTGGCGATGGGCGGTATACCCTTTTCCCTACATATTATGTAGAAATGCAATGTTGCTTCCTTCCATATATACACTAAAGGTCATTTTGTATCCAGTCGATCGCTTATTGTATTTCATAGCGGTTGTAGTATCTTTATTGCAAAATCTTCGTTGGGTGCCTCCATCGTATGTTACTATGACACCCTTATAATACAGATGGCGCCAATGTTGTTACTACGAGTTCCAAGTGCATGTTTAGCTCTTTATCCAAAGATCCTATCTAATAAGCATTTGGGAATCTGCTCTGCACAGAATAAATAGTTGCTAGGTTAGAAAGCTATACCGAGGGTTGGACCCCGATATTAGTCTCCAATGCCCAAGTTAGATTGTGAATATGAGAATTGATCTGATACCATATATGATGTTTCTTGCTCCCATTTTCATACCTGGTTACCATGTTTTTGAGAGTTTTTATAGACCTTTTGTGGTTATTCATGTTCATGGTTTGGTCCGGTTCTTCGTCTATTACCTGGTCTGTAGGGAGGCGCACCTTTTGTCCTTTTATTACTTTATTGCAACATATTCTTTCTTTTGCATGATCTTTTGGATATGATTCTAAGATTTATGTACGACTATTTGTTCGTGATGGGTTGTGGTTCCTTATTGCTCGTCCTAGGGGACCTGGGTCGCTGTGGGGCTATCTCGAATAACCAGCTCGGGTACACCATTAATACACATTTCATTCCTTATATTTTTCTTAAAAGTCTTTTAAAAATGGAAAATCCATTACAAACTTGAAGGTTTTGCTAACCATTGGTCAGGCTGTGACGAATTCATGGCAAACGATTATAAAAATGATACAAGAAGAAGAGAAAGTCATCCTAGGACGCGGAAGATGCTTCTCAGAGATCGGTGGGATGCAAGTAACCATCTGTTAGGGTGCAAAGTTATACATAGATTGACTTTGTAATGGGTTAACTTGAGAAGACCCACTTGCACATGTGGGATTCGAGCCTTGCGATATGAAAGAGAGAGAGAGAGAGAGAGAGAGAGAGAGAGAGAGAGAGACTTGTTAGCACCTCTATATATAGTGGGTTGCATACCACTAGTAGATTGGGCTTGAGAGATGTAGTTCATTGTGATTAATGATTGGGATATTTATGTAGAAATATATGTAGGTCACTTTTTGTACTTATTACTATGATTGAATACATCTTTTAGAACCTAAATCACCATGTTCATTGTGTTCTTACAATTCAGTATGTCAAATCAAATGCTCATAATTCACTACAATTGGCATCAGAGTCGGTCTTTGAAGAGCGAAGTGATTTTTGAAGAAATGGTTCTCGATTTGACAACATTCAACACAATTTGAACGATCAATGGTGAGTCTCTCTTAATCTCTCAGTTTTTTTAAATCGTGCTTTCATTATTGATTTTTTGATCATTTTGACTTATTGGATCAAAATTATTTCAAGCCCATTTGTTATGATCCAATACTTTTCTTTTTATTGATCTAGCCAAATCCAACTATTTTTGATCCGATACTATTCACTGCTATTCATTTTATTTGATTAAGCCCAAACCAACAATTGTGTGATTCATTATACTTAATGCACTCGTTATTCATTAAGCTCGATCATATTTGATTACTGTTCATTATACAACTTTAAGCCCAACTACTATTCCAAAATGATTTCTAAATTTGTAAATCCAGATCAAATATGCTTTGACGATTACTGACTAATCTGATATTCAACTTTCACTCATGTGATTGAATCGTTGATCTATCTCTCGATTTGAAGTCATGAGCGAATATCAGTTCAACGATTATATTTTGTTCATGATTTTGAGATTGATTGAGTTCTGTCTGGGTTGTATATAAGATTTGTATCTAATTCATGATTTCTTCTAATTTCTAATCATCGGTCCCTTTTTCATTTGCTGTGTTTTTCTAATCAATCTAGAATTACTAATGAAATTTATAATCATAACGATGGTGATAATTGATTATGCATTGGCTTTGGATCAAGAAAATGAAGAAATTGAATGTTTGGTTGATCGATGATACTTGGGATGATTTTTGTTAATTAACGCTCAAGAACTTTGAAATTTTTGTAAAGAACAGTTGACGTTTGATGTTTAGTGTTTGTCGACTTTGCTGAAGAACGAATTGGTTTCGATGGGCTAATGAAAAGTCAAACCGAAAGTCAAAATTGATTTATTGATTTTCAATCAGTGATTTTCGAATCGAAATTGGTTGACAAGAGGTCTAGTCGAAACCAAATTTGTGACTGGAATTGATTTTGGAGTCGAATTGGTTGGAGTGGTCGATGGGAAGAGGCTAATTGTAAATGATGAATAGCGAAGTGGGTTCATGATAACAAATCAGAAAATCAAAGGCTTTAATGATTATTTGTTGTTAATTCGATGTTGGTTCTATCGTTTGATGGATATTAGGTATCACAGGTTTTTGGAGAATGAAGCAGGTATGTTATTGAATCAAAGGAACAAATTCGATATTGTTGTTGGATTCTATTGTGTAATGAAGGCTAATAGCAAATTTTGGGTTTTTCAAGTTTAATAAGCGAAAGTAAGATTTGAAAAATGAGTTTGATGGTTGAACACATATGGAGTCGAAATTGATATGTGATTAATCATGATTTCGAATAGGTGTTGATTTTTTAGTCTGCGTCGAACTGGTGATGATCGAAATCGAGTTCGACTACTGTTGGTTATTCGAGTCAAAATCAACTTCGACTGAAGATTGCTTTGATTGATTTGAATAATTGTTGTTCCTGTTCGAATCGAAATTGATTGGAAGTTCATTCAAGTAGAAAGCTATTTTGGAGTCGAAATCGGAAGCAAATTGTGTTCTTTGGAGTCGAACGTCTTGGGGTCGAATTCGACTGATGATCTTTGTTTGCGTTTGGATCGAAATTGGCATGAAGGCAAAATTTTCACTTCGAGTCCCTTATCTTTAAGCAATTTAACAGAATATGCCAAATTTTGAATTGGGGTAATATTTTGTGAGTAATGAAAAATTTTCATTTTGAATCCCTGAAGTTTTAGAATTTTGACAATTTATGCCCAGTTTCGACTTGGGGGTAAAATTTTGTGAAGGGGAAAAAAATTTAGATTCAGTCCCTGCAGTTGATGCGAATGGTCACTTTATACCCAGTTTCGCATTTAGGGTAAAGTTTCTCATTTGAAGCTGATTAGGCGCAAAGGGTCCCTGCGTATTTTCGAAATTGTCAGTTTATACCCAAAAATTGTCAGTGTATACCCAGTTTTTATATTCGAGTCAAAGGCATTCCAGGAAGTGAAGTATTTGAAAATTATGAGATTTTTTGGATTTTCCGGATTTGTGCAAAATGTTTTTGCCATGTATCAAGGGGGGTGATTGTATTTCATATTCCTCATTAAGCATTTTCTCATTCATGTATTGGTTTTATAATCATTTTTCGATTATAAAAAGGGTGAGAGATTTGATTATGAGAATTAGAAAGTTTTGAATATTACATATTAGGCGAATTTGAAGACCAATGTGACCTTGAGAAATTAAAGTTTATGAAGTGATTCGAATTGGAAATTCTGATTTGGTTTGGGTTTTTTCCCGGTTCATGAAGGATTTGGACATACTGAAGATTTTTGGGGTGTTCTTTTATGCTCAAAGTTGGGTAACTGATTGTAGAGATTTGGATACTCCAACTTATATTTTGATGCTCAGATTATAATGTCTTACACTCTAGAACCTGGATTGAAAAATCACTAAAGATTTGAAGATTTGATGCTCATTTATGCATTTCTCACACTTGAGGATTTGTTCGTGAAATTTCTCTTTTGGAAGATTGAAGTTGAGTCATCAATTCCTAACTTTGAGGAGGAGAATGTTATGGTGCAAAGTTATAGATGGATTGAATTTGTATTGAATTGACTTGAGAAGACCCACTTGCGCATGTGGGATTGGAGCCTTGTGACATGAGAGAGAGAGAGAGAGAGAGAGAGAAAGAGAGAGACTTGTTAGCACCTCTATATATAGTGGGTTGCATACCACTAGTAGAGTGTGCTTGAGAAATGTAGTTCATTATGATTAGTGATTGAGATATTTTTGTAGAACTATATCTAGGTCACTTTTTGTACCCATTACTATGATCGAATACATCTTTTAGCACCCAAATCACATTGTTCATTGTGTTCTTACAATTTCGTATGTCAAATCAAATGCTCATAATCCACTACACCATCGAATGACACACTACTTTAATGAAGAATCTATTTACGGGGAACAAATGTTTCGACAAAGATTTCGAATGGCGAAACATTTATTTGTTCATATAGTAGGCGATGTTACTAACATTTCAGATTTTATCAAACAATGTCGGGATGAAAGAGGTGCAAATGGGTTGTTTTAGTTCGCCAATTAGCATACAATTCCATTTTTGATGCATGAGACAAACATTTTCAAATGTCTGAACGCATAACAAGTTAAAGCTTGGAGGAGTTTTGTAGATGTGTTTTTACTATTTACGATCCAAGGTGTTTACGTAAGCTTACTTTTGCTGACGTTCAATCATTATATGCCCATCATGCAAATGTTCATGGATTTCCTAGGATGCTTGGAAGTTTGGATTGTCTTCATTAGGCATGGGGTAGTTGTTCTAATGCATAACAAGGGCAATTTACACAGGGTAATAAAGGTCATCTGACATTCATATTTGAAGTTGTTGCGTTATAAGATCTTTGGTGACATTCTTATTTTGGTCCCCTCGGGTCAAACGACAAAAATGTTTTAGACATGTCACCTATATTTAATGGTTTTTGTGATGGTTCTACACCTCATTGTCCTTTTCAAGTAAATGGAACGACATATGACTATGAGTATTATCTTTTCGATGGTATATACCTTCAATTTGTTGTGTTTGTGAAAACACTAACATGTCCATGTGATCTAAAACGCATAAAATATAAATCATTTCAAGAAAATGATGGAAAAGGATGTCAAACAATCGTTTGAAGTCCTTAAAAAGCGTTGGCACATACTACAATATCCGACACGTCATCGAACAATTGAAAGGCTAGCATGTATTATGTATGTGTATATCATTTTACGTAATATGATTTTGGAAGACGAGGGCATACCGATTTGTCAGTATCAAGAAAATGAAAATGCATCATCAAGTGTGTCAATACCACCAGGTTTTCCCTATGGCACGCAAAAGAAATGGCGATACGTGACAATAAAAAACATCACGAGCTTCGAAGCGATTTGGAAATATACCGAATTAATCAAACTAATTTGAATGAGTCACTCAATAGTGATATCGACGAATATTCAGATTAAAAGATTTTAGTTATTTAAAATTCGCTTAATATAATGTTTTTTAAAATTTGAATTAACTATTATGTTATTTTTATTAATCTTCAAAGTTTTTTGTTTTAATAGTAATTTTTATATTTTTTGAATTTAAAAAAAAAAGTTGGTAAACAAAAAATCACCACATGTCATTTATAGGTAAATTATAATTGTGGCCAGAATGGTAAAAATTTATGTGATGTGTATAGGATACTTTTGCCATTGGCAAAATAATCATCACATCCTTCATGAAAGTTTGTTAATTAAAAACCTATCGCGTAATTGGACCTATCAAATCATAGAAATGGTTTATAGCAAAAGTTTGTTAATAAAAAAACTATTTGAAAAGTTAACTAATCATGAACTTTTAAAACTAAAAAAAAAAAAAAAAAAAAAAAAAATCTTAAAATAGCTTTTAAAATACTCAGTATTACGAATGCTAACATTATATGGTAGTGGGATTATGGACACAAAATTTCATGGTCTTTATTAAGGTTGATCCCACATTCATTTTTGGCACTCTTCGTGGTCCATTGTGTTTCCATTGCTATAATTGCTATTAGTATTATTGCAGGACAAATACATATTCTAAATTAATAAATTAAATAACTAGGAATATTGTTTTATCAAGAACCCAAAATAGAATCTGGACAGTCCTTTAGTTCACACTGGATATTTATAAATTATAAATATATACAAAAACCAAATTCTTATATGTGTCTAGATTTACTGTAGCTAAAAATGACTATTTCTATGCATAATGTAAAAGTTATCATAGCAGCCAACTTTTTTATCTCCAAAAATTGAATTCTAATGTATCTAGATTTAATGTAGCTAAATTTCATATTCGTATGCATGACATACAAGTTATCAAAGCAACCAACTTTTTTTATCCGCATTTACTATGTTGGCTTCTTCAACCTTCTTTATTAAAATAATTTACATATTTGATTAATTTCTACATTATATAATAAACTAGGTTATAACATGTGTTACACCGTAGAGATTAAAAAACTTATATAATAAGAAAAAAAATGATTTGATCATATTGCGAACAATTTTTTGTATATAATAATTGATGCATATTTTTAAGTTTATGATCGTATAAATAATATTTAAAATACTTACAAATCGAATTCAGTTTCGTTTTAAATAGATCAAGAGTTTGGCAAAACCTCAATAACTTGCCTTCGTGCTCCTGAATGAACCATCCAGACACGTATATAAGTATATCAATAAAAAAATTAATGTTTTTTACAAAACATTGTACCTCAAAATTAATTTTTTCAACATATATGTCTCTGAGAAGTCAATATAATACTTTGTTAATTTTGGTTAAGTTTGGTTAAGGCTACTTGTAGGTTTTTTTTAGTAAAATCCATTAATTTTAAGATTTTCTCTATTTTTCTCTAAAGCTATTGCATTTTTCAAAAATTTCGCTTATATAATCAAATCAAAAGATCATTTAAACCATAACCATTACAATACAACCTACTCGGATCATAATCAAATCATAAGACCTATCAGTCCAACCTTATAAAGATGATCCGTGAGTGGGTATGAAAAAATTAAGAGCCAAGCATAACAACAATATTTTTAGCTTTTATGGAAAATTTCATCCAAAATTTTCTATAAAGATACAACAACATTGTGTGCTAATTAAAACCCCACAACTTATAGAGTGATAATGTGAATGGAAAAAATAGCAAACATAACAATAAAATAGAAAAGAACAAACTGGGCATTAGACTACCAACAGAAAAAAAAAGAAAATTTAATAGAAATTTACTCAACGATCTAATAGACCTAGAAAGTTTTGATGTCTACTTTAGAGAAATATAAGACGAATTTCCAACCATCCCAAAGCATCTAAGCAAGCTTGAATCATTGTTCTAAACATGTATGCTCTAAGGATTTGTTTATAGTTTAAGTAACTATGAATTCACATGCTAGAAAAATTAACGACCAAATAAACCTAATAATCAAAAAAATTTAGTTGCTTATATTATAATTGAATACAAAAAGGTAGTTTTAAAAAGAAATTTACAAACTCACAGTACTTTAAATATTTAAGTAATTAACTTGTAACTATTTACCAATAATGGGGCATTCCACAAAATGTGGTTATTTAAAAAAAATGAATTTTTTGTGTATCAACTATGTTTAGCTTTTTTTCTGTAACATCCCAAAAAAATGATCCAATTTTTTTTTTTTTTGAATAATTACTAAAAACACCATAATAAAATCATAAGGTAAACTCGTACGTCAATATCTCACAAACAAAAGTAAAGTGTTATAAGTAAACTGAATCAAGAATGTATCAGTCACATCTATGAGAAACAAAACAACTCCCAGGACAACTGAAGCTGTGGTGTGTGTGTGCGATGCCATCAACTCGAGCTCTTCCCTTTGCTTGCGGAAGTACCTGAAACTAAAACTGAAACTGTAAGCACGAAGCTTAGTGAGCTCTCCCAAACTACCACATACCATATAATACATATAATCACATACTGGGCCTTGCCCACTGCATCGGACCGAAGTCCGGAAACTGCATCGGACCAAAGTCCGGAACTAACCAGGGCCTTGCCCTCTGCATCGGATCGGGATCCGGAACTACTGAGGCCTTGCCTCCTACATCGGACCAAAGTCCGGAACTACTGCATCGGACCGAGTCCGGAACTGACTGCATCGGACAGAAGTCCGGAACATACTGAATATAGCATCACATAAGCATATCAACTAACACGAGTACATATATAGCATACTACATCGGGATGTAACCCGGAACACATAACACAAAATACTGTCCGAGCCACGAAGGCATCAAACATACTAAGATCTGCATCGAACCGAAGTCCGGATACTACTGCTAGCTAAACGGGCTGGCATTGTGGCCTTAGACCCATTCCTACTGAAAGGAAACTCACCTCGTGATCTGGCTGCTGAGTGTGTGGCTCCGGGAACTATCTGCTGCTGCTCCGGTATCTCCCCGGCTACAAATCCACAATTACACTTAATCAAATTATTAATAACTGTATTGGGGTAAATGACTCCTTTACCCCTGGCTAAAGTCAACTCTCCTGGTCAAAGTCAACTTTACAGTTGACCTGACTCGCCGAGTTGGGCCGCCAACTCGCCGAGTCCCTACTCTCATTTCTCACCCTACTCGCTGCTACTCGTCGAGTATGGCATCAACTCGACGAGTTCCCTTTCGAATCTAAAACCTCAGGCAATCTGCATCAGACTCGCCGAGCCGTATGAACAACTGGACGAGTTGTTCTTCGAGCTAAGAAGATTGCCTTGGACTCGCCGAGTTGTATGAACAACTCGCCGAGTCCCTCCATTACTGAGTCTAACCACAACTCACTGAGTCCACTCCATCACTCACTGGTCTCACTCGGCATCACTCAAAAAGGGAAAAATCGGGGACTCGCGGCTCGACTCGCCGAGTCGCTTGCATGCAGCAACTCAAAACTTGATTCTGCTTGAATCCAGTGCATAAAACTTATAGATCTGGACTCCGTTAACTCGATTAGCACGTAAAGATTCTATCTTTACGTGCCCATATGCATTCATGAAGATAAAATGGCTCAAAAAGCATAATAAAGGCTAGATCTAGGGTTTCCATGCAAAGTATCTTCATAAAGGCAATAGATCTGGGCTCTGAAACTTCTAAATGAATAGATCTAAGGATATCTCGACTTATTAGGGCATCCATACAATCATAAGGCTTGGGAAAAGCATTAACTAGATCTAGAAGAGTCCTAATGGAGGTTTAAAGCATAAAACAAGACGGAATCCGAAGAATACCTCAAAGAACTCTGATTTTCCCTTTGATCTTTGCTCTACTCCTCTTCTCTTTGCTCCTTTCTTCTTCTCCTTCTTCAAGCCTTCACAAATCAACACAAGAACACTTAGTTCACTCAAGGATGGATTAGGGTTTTCTTACAGCGTTCTGAGGGTGAAGGAGGCGAGAATGGGGGCTATAAGGTGGATTAAATAGTGAGCAAACCCGGAGATTTAGGGTTTCAACCTGGCAGGCCGACTCGCCGAGTCCCGAATATGGACTCGCCGAGTCGCCGATCCATACGCTGATCAACAACGCGACCCTACTCGACGAGTCGGGACATAGACTCGCCGAGTTCCTCTACGAACTTCAAAAATAAATACTAAAAACCACATACCAGAGACGGGTCGTTACAATTCTCCCCCACTTGACTCAGACTTCGTCCTCGAAGTCTGCTGATGCATCTGCAAATAACCCGGGATAATGTTCTCTCATCTCATCTTCAGCCTCCCACGTCCACTCAGACCCGTTCCGATGCTCCCACTGCACCTTCACTAGCTGAATTACCTTGTTCCTCAAGGTCTTTGCTTTCCGATCCAGAATCGCGACCGGCCTCTCAATATAATTCAAGCTGCTATCCACCTGGATATCCTTTAAAGGAACAACTGCTGACTCGTCCATCAAACACTTCCTTAACTGAGACACATGGAAAGTGTCGTGGATCTGGCTAAGCTCTGCCGGAAGATCTAACCGATAGGCAACCCGACCCACCCGGGCCAAAACCCTGAAAGGACCAATAAACCTGGGACCCAACTTGCCCCTCTTCCGGAACTTGATAACACCCTTCCAAGGTGAGACCTTCAGAAGAACCATGTCACCCACCCGGAACTCCAAGTCTGAACGCCTCCTATCGGCGTAACTCTTTTGCCGACTCTGCGCAGTCTGCAGTCTACTACGGACCTGCTGGATCAACTCGGTCGTCTTGAGCACCACCTATGTGCTCCCAATGACTCGCTGACCCACCTCGCCCCAACAAATCGGGGTCCTGCACTTCCTCCCAAAAAGCATCTCAAAGGGAGGTCGATCAATGCTCGCATGATAACTGTTGTTATACGAAAATTCCGCTAATGGAAGATACGTATCCCAACTGCCACCAAAATCCAAAACGCATGCCCTAAGCATGTCCTCGAGAGTCTGAATCGTCCTCTCACTCTGCCCGTCCGTCTGAGGGTGGAAAGCGGTGCTGAAGTGGAGACGAGTACCCATCTCGTCATGGAACCGCTTCCAGAATCTGGAGGTAAAATGGACATCTCGGTCTGACACCACCGATACCGGCACTCCATGGCGTGCCACAATCTCATGCACATAGATATCGGCTAACTTTTCTGCCGATATACTCTCCTGGATCGGGATAAAATGGGCACTCTTCGTCAACCGATCCACCATTACCCATATCGAATCTACTCCTCGTGCGGTCCTGGGAAGCTTGGTGATAAAATCCATAGTGATGTCCTCCCATTTCCACACGGGAATGTCTAACGGCTGCATCTTGCCGTGAGGCCTCTGATGTTCTGCCTTGACCTTCCTGCAGGTCAGACACCTCTCCACATACCAAGCAACATCCCGCTTCATGCAGGGCCACCAATAATCGGGTCGAAGATCTCTATACATCTTCGTTGCCCCTGGATGGATAGAAAATCGAGACTTATGAGCCTCATCCATCAGCACCTGCCGTACTCCGCCTCCGTATGGTACCCACACTCTCCCATGAAGGGTCAACAACCCCCGACTATCATAATCGAATGCAGCTGCTCGACCTATAATCCTCTCACATTTCTGCTTCTCTTCCTTGAGGCCCTCAACCTGAGCCTCCCTGATCCGTTCTAACAACGGAGTAATCACAGTCATTCTCAAACACAAATCTCTGATAGGGGCTGCTGTCACCTTCCGACTCAAGGCATCTGCCACTACGTTGGCCTTCCCTGGATGATAAAGGATTTCACAATCATAATCCTTCAGCACATCCAACCATCTCCTCTGCCTCATGTTTAGACTCGGTTGATCCATAAGGTATCTCAAACTCTTGTGATCCGTGTAGATGGTACAATGGACCCCATAAAGATAATGTCTCCAAATCTTGAGGGCAAACACCACTGGCCCCAGCTCCAAGTCGTGAGTAGGATAGTTAGCCTCGTGAGGCTTCACCAGTCTCGAGGCGTAAGGTATCACATGCCCCCGCTGCATCAACACTGCTCCCATACCTGTGATTGAGGCATCACAATAGACTACAAAATCCTCTATCCCCTCGGACAGGGAAAGAATCGGAGCCTTGCATAACCTTTGCCTGAGGGTCTCGAATGCCGTCTGCTGCTCAGGCCCCCAACGAAACACCACCAACTTCCTAGTCAGTCGGGTGAGCGGTACTGCAATCTTGGAGAAATCCTGAATGAACCTCCGGTAATACCCTGCCAACCCCAGAAAACTCCGAATCTCGGATGGAGACCTCGGGACTTCCCACTGCATCACGACCTCTATCTTGGCCGGATCTACCAATATACCTTTCTGGTTGATGAGGTGACCAAGGAACTGCACCTCACGCAACCAAAACTTGCACTTGGAGAACTTCGTGAAAAGCCTCTCCCTTCTCAACACTTCTAGCACCTCCCTCAGGTGCTCCTCATGCTGCTCCTGAGTCTTGGAGTACACCAAGATATCATCTATGAATACTATCACAGACCGATTCATCATCGGTCTGCATACGGGATTCATGAGGTCCATGAATGCGGCTGGAGCATTAGTGAGCCCAAAAGGCATCACTACAAACTCATAATGACCATATCGTGTCCTGAAAGCAGTCTTCTGCACATCTTCTCCTCTAACTCGCATCTGGTGATATCCGGAGTGTAAATCGATCTTGGAGAACCAAGACGCTCCCTGAAGTTGATCAAACAAATCATCTATCCTCGGGAGGGGGTAACGGTTCTTCACCGTTACCTTATTCAGCTCCCGGTAGTCGATGCACATACGGTGCGACCCATCCTTCTTCTTCACAAATAAGATCGGCGCCCCCAGGGTGAACTACTCGGCCGTATAAAACCCTTGTCTAGCAACTCCTGCAGCTGCGTAGACAACTCCTGCATCTCAGGGGGAGCTAACCGATACGGTGCCTTGGCTATCGGAGTCGCACTAGGAATTAGGTCGATCCCAAACTCGACCTGTCTCTCGGGAGGTATTCCTGGTAAATCCTCCGGGAATACATCCGGAAAGTCTCGTACTACCGGAACATCGTCCACTGTCGACTTGCCCTCCTCCCGGGCATCCATAACGTAGGCTACATAGCCTACACAACCCTGCTGAAAATAGTGTCTTGCCCTCGCGGCTGAACAAAGAACTGGTCCACGCTGTGGCCTCTCGCCCTGAATCACTAACTCTCCTCCACTGGGAGTGCGAACCCTCACTAGCTGTAACTCGCAATCAATCACGGCCCCATTGGGACTCAACCAATCCATGCCCACTATAACCTTATTTCCTCGTAGGGGAATAGGGACCAAATCCACCAAAAACTGCTCGTCGAACAACTGAAGAGAACATCCTCGATGTACTTTGGCGACCCTCACGGTCCTATCATCTGCTATCTCGACCTCTAGTGGACAATCCAGCTCCCCAGGAGCTCTACTAAATCTCTTGCTAAGCGCTAGCGATACAAACGATTGGGTAGCCCCCAAATCAAATAATACTGTAGCAGAGATGCCGTTCACAGAGAACGACCCCGTCACCACGTCAGGAGTCGCTCGCGCCTCCTCTGTTGTCATCTGAAAAGCTCGGCTCCTAGCCACTGGTGTCTCTGCTCGGCCCTGACGGCCATCTGTAATCCTGAAAGTAGCAGGGGCAGGTGCAACCACCTTCCCTACTGCAGCTAAACTTGGACACTAGGACTTTTTATGTCCCCTCTGATTGCACTGAAAGCAAATCAGATCTGATGCTGCAACAGCAGTAGCAGGGGCTGTACAATCCCTGCTCAAATGCCCAGTCCGACCGCACTTGTAGCAGCCGGAACTCCCTGCCTTGCACGTCCCCTCGTGCAATCTCCCACACTTGCCACATCGACCGTGGCTCTGCTGACTGTTGGGTGAGGTCCTGAAACTCTCGGGCTAACTGTTGTACCTCAATAACTGGTGCAAACTCTGCCCTGAACCTGGAAGAGAAATCAACCCAGGTCATGGCATCTAACGCTGCATCATCTCCAATGGTATGACCGACCTCCTCCCACCAATCCCGTGCCCTGTCCTTCAGAAGACAGGATGCCAATCGAACCTTGTCCCCCTCGGGACACCTGCTAGTGCGGAATGCGTTGGCCACATCCGCCAACCATCTCGTGCTTGCTATGGGGTCCCGTGCCCCATGGTAGTCTGGAGCTCCACATGCCCTGAACTCCCTGAACGTAAGTGTGCGCGACCCCATCATGGCCGCCATCTCGGCACGGAAAGTGCCCAATCTCTCATCCATCAGCTCTAGAATACCCTCCTTGATCGAACCGAAGATCACAGGAGTCTGCTCTAGTATGATGCGGGTAACCTCAGAAGAAAGAAACTCTCTGGTCTACTCATCCATCTGCCCGGCCTCCGGGCCTGATCCTGGTCCTGATCCCCCTCCGGCATCTGAACTGCCGACATCTGGTCTCGAACGCAAAACTACCATTCTGAAACATATCATAACAACATCAGAAAACTGAAATATCTCAAGGGATCATGATACTACTACTAGCTTCCTAGTCTTGTCTTGGCCTTCCTTGATTTGAGTACGGATCCTCTGCTTTCAGTAGTACGGGCCCATACTACCTTCCACATCTATCCGTACTTTCCTCAAGAACTGCCTTGACTCCACCAAGTCACTTCTACTACTGCTGATCTCTGCTACTCTCATCCTAGGCTTGCCCTAGGGAAATCTTGACTCTGCTCAAAACAGTCCTCAACTGCTGAAGGCCTCCTTGAAATGCTAATTAGCCATCACCTGAATACCATCGCATGTGATGAGGCTCGGATAATCCTTCGAGTAAAAGGCTCGTCCCTACAATGGTTAGACTCAAACAAGAGCTGCGCAATAGGGCCAAATCCAACACTCTGAGATTATTCAACCCTGATCACATGTGACGTGACGTATTCACCTAACGGCTAACTCTCATTACTAAGAGTTATACAAAGCACGAAGCAAGCAGCATTCGGACACCGGAAATTACCCAAGCAATCCTACTCTCATAACGAGAAACCGATCTAGCATACAATGCTAAGCTCGCGCTACCAGGCATAATCTAAACAGGCTATCCTACTGTTGTCTACTCGTTACTAGCATGCAATTCTCATAAAGCTAAACACATATAGCATGCACATAAGGCATCCTCCTAGATCCTTAGTCCTATACTAGCATGCTGTTCTACTGAAACTGGAACAATTATTCATAATTATAAAACTTGTATGGGTAATTTGGGAGTACTTACTTGAGCTCGGCTGATCGCATGCACCACACCCTTATCTTGTTTAAAAATTCTTTTCTTTCTAAGTGCCTTTTCAAAATTTCATTCGAAAACATTTTTTTTTTCTTTTTTGAAAATCTTTTTATCTCTCCCTTAGTTTGAGTTCAGATACACCCAGGGGTGTATCCGAATCTCTCAAACCAAGGCTCTGATACCAACTTGTAACATCCCAAAAAAATGACCCAATTTTTTTTTTTGAATAATTACTAAAAACACCATAATAAAATCATAAGGTAAACTCGTACGTCAATATCTCACAAACAAAAGTAAAGTGTTATAAGTAAACTGAATCAAGAATGTATCAGTCACATCTATGAGAACCAAAACAACTCCCAGGACAACTGAAGTTGTGGTGTGTGTGTGCAATGCCATCAACTCGAGCTCTTCCCTTTGCTTGCGGAAGTACCTGAAACCAAAACTGAAACTGTAAGCACGAAGCTTAGTGAGCTCCCCCAAACTACCACATACCATATAATACATATAATCACATACTGGGCCTTGCCCACCGCATCGGACCGAAGTCCGAAAACTGCATCGGACCAAAGTCCGGAACTAACCAGGGCCTTGCCCTCTTCATCGGATCGGGATCCGGAACTACTGAGGCCTTGCCTCCTGCATCGGACCAAAGTCCGGAACTACTGCATCGGACCGAAGTCCGGAACTGACTGCATCAGACAGAAGTCCGGAACATACTGAACATAGCATCACATAAGCATATCAACTAACACGAGTACATAGATAGCATACTACATCGGGATGTAACCCAGAACACATAACACAAAATACTGTCCGAGCCACGAAGGCATCAAACATACTAAGATCTGCATCGAACCGAAGTCCGGATACTACTGCTAGCTAAACGGGCTGGCATTGTGGCCTTAGACCCATTCCTACTGAAAGGAAACTCACCTCGTGATCTGGCTGCTGAGTGTGTGGCTCCGGGAACTATCTGCTGCTGCTCCGGTATCTCCCCGGCTACAAATCCACAATTACACTTAATCAAATTATTAATAACTGTATTGGGGTAAATGACTCCTTTACCCCTGGCTAAAGTCAACTCTCCTGGTCAAAGTCAACTTTACAGTTGACCTGACTCGCCGAGTTGGGCCGCCAACTCGCCGAGTCCCTACTCTCATTTCTCACCCTACTCGCTGCTACTCGTCGAGTATGGCATCAACTCGACGAGTTCCCTTTCGAATCTAAAACCTCAGGCAATCTGCATCAGACTCGCCGAGCCGTATGAACAACTGGACGAGTTGTTCTTCGAGCTAAGAAGATTGCCTTGGACTCGCCGAGTTGTATGAACAACTCGCCGAGTGCCTCCATTACTGAGTCTAACCACAACTCGCTGAGTCCACTCCATCACTCACTGGTCTCACTCGGCATCACTCAAAAAGGGAAAAATCAGGGACTCGCGGCTCGACTCGCCGAGTAAAGCAACTTTGAACGGGAATTAATAGTAGAAGAGGTTTAGAAACAGGACACATGTCAAAGTTAATGTTTAAGAAGATGCCATGTGTCAATTTAAAGAGTCATTTATTAGAAGAAAGAAGATTTCATCGCACTTTAGAATGTCGACATGCAAATTAATAAAAAAATTACTACATATATAGTGTTGGTGATTTGTTATCATCAATGTTATTTAAGTGTAATGATATTACTTTGTTGACCAAAAATGATCTTGATAAATATTAAACAAGTAAGTAATGTGTGGAGTACACACTTGTTTAAATTTGATCAAGTTTCAAAGTACACTATCATTTGGGGGCGAAGCCCTTGAACGAATCGGTGTTCAGAAGCAGCTCCCCTGAGAGCGGGGTCCAAGGGGTAGAGCCCCTGGATGGGGTCGAGCTGTGATAATATCTGTTTTTAATGTTACTATATTAAAAAATGCATCGGAAAACCAGTTTTTCAGAGAATTGACCATTGGTTTGACCCATATCCAAATATCCGTTTTTATATGAGTTTTTATGCTTTTATGACTATTTGAAACTGTCATATGATAGTTTTCAAACAGAGATTTTAAAGTCAGTTTTGGTCTCAATTCTGGTACATGCGAAAACATCATAAAAACACTCTTTGTTCTTGTCTATCTAAGTCTTATCCAATTAAAGAATCTTGGGAGGACTATCCAAATACTTTAATCAGAAAGTATTTAACATGATTCTCAAAATTTCCAAGTCTTTCTATACCTAAAATTTCTAACATATACTATATTGTATTTAAGAAATACTCTAAAATCTTGACTTTTTGCATTAGAAAAAAAAATTGAAATATATATGGAATATGTGAGATCAAGAAGCTGTGATAATCAATTATAACACCAAATACCCAAAAATATAACACGTAACAACCCGCGGCAACACACGGGGCTCAATTACTAGTTCATTATATAAAAGGTAAATTATATATTCGTTTGTGCGAATCCAGCTCGCCTCTATATAAAATGGGAGTTGATTTATACACAACGAATTTTCTTCGAACACAACAATTTATGCTTTAAAACATTGTACTGTGTAACATCTCTAAAACATGAATTGTTGTGTATGAAAAAAAAATATTATGTACGAATCACTTCCCATATAAATTAGACAAATTACAACTCATAAATGCAATTTTTACATGGTTATATTTTAAAGATTTAAACCAAAGCATCTTAATTTTTATCCACATGATATCTTTTTTTATTTTTTAGTTGATTCTTTAAACTGTTATTATTGGTTTTTTTGGTTTTCTATTACTAAATGTATTTTTTCAATATCAAAAATACTAACCCTCAGTATTAACTATTAACTATGAAGGAATATATCTAAACAATGTTATTTAAAAACTTCTCTCTTATTTTTGCTTAAAACATAACCAAACCAAATCGAATTGAAATTTTGTTTTTAAAAGATATGCAACTAAAAATGATTTGTTTGTTTGTTTTGGTTCACGACAATAATTAATATAAACTAAGATTCAGAACTTTAACAAATTACTTCATGACACACACAAATTCTAATTTAAAACATTACTTACACAATCATACATTCCTAGGAATCTCTTATACGCTAGGGAGACGACCACCATTCAACCCAACTTTTGTATTTTAGATAGTTGTTAGCAATATTCTATCACACTTCTTGCTTTCTATAGTAATATTAGAATAACTAACTCTAGTTATGTATGCATGACGATTAGTAAAATCAAAATCTAGGATGATATATATTTTTTTATAGAATAAATACATATATTGTGTAATACGATTGACCCATAATGGGCCTGGAAAGTTAAGTATTATATATGTTTACTAATCATTTTCCCTCGTTACACTTATCTTTGGGAATCCGTTTAGAACGAAATAAACAACTTTAAGAGATATTTCAAAGGATATATACATTAAAGTTCCAATATTTTTATTGATTTGACAAGAAAATTCTAAATTTTATTTTTTTGACAGTAAAGTCCAAATTACTGGCAGTTTTTGACACTTTTAACACTTTTTCCCGGTTAGCTGGTAATTAGGACTTTTTTGTCAAAAAAATATAGTTTACGACTTTCTTGTCAAATCGTCAATTAGGACTTTACTATAAAAAAAAAATAAAGTTTAGGACTTTCTTGTCAAATCGTTGAAAATATTGGAACTTTAGTGTATATATCCTTTTTTTTTTTGTTAAAAATTTAATGGTATGATACTCTTTCAACATAAGAGTTATTTAAACCTTCTGTAGTCAGCTAGATCCTATTGAAATTCTTAATGTTTGCTTCTTGTCACATCGTTTTTCTAATCTAAACAAACTGACATTGAAAAAAATGGAGATAATCAAGAAAGAAAGAAAGAAAGAAAGAAGCAGTATTGTGTTGGCTTTTTGTAGTCCTCAAAACCAAGACCCTTGAGGCCTCAAAACCATCAAGATCATCTAGGTCTGCACCAATCAATCCACAATAATTTCGCCACTGGGGCCGAACAATTACGAGACCCATCCTCACGCGTGAGCAACCATAACCAAAGATCAAAATATACATAGCTACTACCCCGAATCATGGTATCAAACCATGCTATCTCTCCAGACCAGCCCTTAGAATCACTTAAATGTTCCTCGATTCGAGTATGGATCCTGTGCTTCCAGTAGTACAATCCCAATACTACCTTCCACACCTATCCATACTTTCCTCAAGGATCCTAGTAGGTCCCCCAAGACCTACTCATAATAATACTCCCTATACCTACTCGACAATGAAATAACCGCACAAAAATACTTCCTAGGATCTCTTAGGATTCCCCACCTCCCTTGCCATCAGTAGTTGAAGAACTCCAATCAATGTCATTCAACCACTTCATGAATACAATTACATGCAAAAAACTTAAATAATCTTTCGAAAAAGGAATCCAACCCTACAACGGTTAGACTCAAATAAGAGTTGTGAAATAGGGTCGAATCCTTCACTTTAAGGTTATTTAACCTTCATAACATGTATCTTAGTGTATTCATTTGATGTTCAACTCACATCAACATGATTCCTACAAAGCACGAAGCAAGCAGCGTTCGATCAGTGGAGTCGACTGGCACTAAGACACAATAAGATCAAACATATCCTCACATGAAATTCTTGATCTCTGTCTCTTATCATCTCGGATACACTTTTGTCCTTCCTTTACCCTCTCAAGAGTGGCTAATTAATCATCACGCTGACTCGCTATACTCCACCCACTCATGAACTTCCACCAACCCTGCAACACTCGTGTATGCTGGTTATACATAACGCTGGATCCTATAGGTAGTCGAATACTTGATCTTACTTGAAGCCCTTCATCAAACAAGAACAGGAAATAAGGTCAAACCAAACATTCTCAGACTATAGAATATTAGTTATGTACAACTATGATGCATCCACTAAGAAACTACAGTAATGATATCAATTCCATATAAAAAGGAACCCTAGGCTACTAGGCATCATATAATCAGACAACTCTATCATGTAATTCCTGAAGATCCCTAGCCTATCACTACCATGATGTTCAAACATATCACAATATCAAATATCAGCTTGGTAACTTGGGGGTCAACTTATTTGCTCCGACTGATCGTAAACATCGCATTCTTTTTAATTATTTTGAAAACAAATTGAAAATCATTTTTAAAATCTTTTTCCTTAGTTTGAGACTGGATTCACATGAGTCTTCCTCCAATTCACTCAAACCAAGTTTTTGATACCAATTTGTAACACTCATAAAAATCATAAGAAATTTAAACTTTTTAAAACCAACCAATTTCACAAATTGTTTAGAAACATAGTTTTCAAAACATGTTCAACTTCAGAGTCTTCCAAAATCATAAGTCAAAACAAAAGGATGTGTACGGTCACGCCTTCGCCTTCCCGCGATCATCCAAAGTACCTCAAACATAGGATGATGCTATGTGATAGTATGTTATCGTGCTGTAGTGATCTGTTAGATCGATATCCTCATATATAGGATGATGATATGCTTAGTGATCTGTAAAATTTATCTAAGTGTCTGTTGATTGGATATATGTATGTTTATCTGTTATGCATATGTTGACATGTTGTTTGCGGTTGGGTTGAGGCAAACTAGTGTAGACTGAAGGCCAAGAGACCTAGGATGTCCCAGATAGACTGCAGGCTGGTGAGACATAGCAGTCAGGCCGAAGGCCCGAAGACCATTATAGATATGTTGAAGGCCCGGTGAGTCGTACCAGTTATGTTGAAGGTTCTGTGAGCGTACCAGATAGACTATAGTCTAGTGGGGCATTCATGTCAAGTTGAAGGCTTTGTATGCATGATGTTTGTATTATGCTTATGTTATGTGTTGGTAATTTGGGGGGATCTTACTAAGAGTTTCCTTACAGTTTTGGGTTATGTTTCAAGCACTTTGGATGATCGCTGGAAGGCTAAGGCATGGCCGTCCACATCCTCATGTTTCTACTTATGATTTCGGGAGACTCTGATGTTGAACATGTTTTGAAAACTATGTTTGTAAACAATTTATGAATTTTGTTGGTTTTAAAAAGTTTAAATTTATCATGAGTTTTATGATTGTTACAAGTTAGTGTTAAAGCTTTGGTTTGGGTGAGTTGGATGAACACTTTTGTGAATCCAATCTCAAACTAAGGAAAATATTTTAAAAATGATTTTCAATTTGTTTTCAAAATAATAAAAGAGGATGCGATGTGTACGATCAGCCGGAGCCAGTAAGTAGACCGCAAATTACTACATTGTTATTGATTTTATGATATGTTAGAACAACATGCTAGTCATAGGCTAGGGATCTTCAAGAATTGCAAGATAGAATTGCCTGATTATATGATGCCAGATAGCCTAGGGTTCTTCCTTATATGAATTTGACATCATTACTATAGTCGCTTAGTGTATGCATCATGGTTATAAATAACTAAGAATTTATAGCCCGAGAATGTTTGGTTTGGCTTTATTTCTTGTTCTTGTTTGATGAAGGGATTAGGGTAGGATCATATATTTGACTGTCTATAGGGTCTAGTGTTTTGTATGATTAGCATACAAGAGTGCTTCAGGGTTGGTGGAAGTTCCATGGATGAGTTGTGTGGGGTCAGTTAGTCGGTATCGTGATGTTTAGCCTTAATCTAGGGAGTGAGGATTGAGTGTATGTGGCTTCTAGTGTGTATTTTTAGGGTTGTTGTGATGATCCTGGAGACAAAAACTAGTAGGTATGGAAGGTAGTATGAGTCGGTACTACTGAAAGCATAGGACCCGTACGCATAAAAGGGAAATCACAACCCCTAAGGATTTTTTGGGAGTTGGTTCACTTGATATGATATGTGCGTTATTTGATATCTCCCTAGTTTATTTTTAGTATGGTGATGACATGACGTTTCGAGGCAGGATCCGGATCTGGATCAGGGACAGGTGGTCAGGGTTGGCCAACTGTGTCCAAGGACAAGATTAGGGAGATCCTTTAGGAGGAGGTTGTGGCTCACTTTCAAGCATAGTTTCCAGAGATGTTTAGGTTTATTAAGACCACCATATTGGAGTATTTTGATGAGCGTTATGCTGCTTTTTCTAAGGCTGTTGTTGTTGCAGCCACCGCAGCCGTTGCCGCTGGTGGGAGATTTTTCCAGTATCGGGAGTTCGACAATACGAAGTCCCCGACATTTGATGGAGTTCAGGACTTGATCATAGCCATGAGGTGGTTTTCTGACATTGAGGGGTGTTTCTTCACATGCTCTAGCCCAGCGGACCAGAACATCAGGTGCACTATGAACCTTCTGAGGTCCGGAGCGAATGATTGGTGGAGAGTGGTTACTAGCTCGTATTCTTCTGAGCAGAGAGTCGCTGTCTCTTGGGAGCAATTCTCGGATATGTTTCATTCTAGGTGTATGCTGCTGGTGGAGCGTGAGAGGTTGACCCATGAGTAGTTGGATTTGAGACAGGGGAATGAATCGGTGACGGAGATCACCAAGATGTTCACGGAGAGGGCCATGTTTTATCCTGAGTTTGCTACTTCTGAGTATGCTCGGATGACCCGTTACTTGAGCATGCTCAAGACAGATATTAGGCAGTTTGTATCCATGCAACATTATGGTTCATTTTGGAGTTGTCGGAGACCATCAGGCGGCGTGGGATTGAGATAGAGCTCCAAATGAGGGAGCAGAGACCGACCCCAGTGTAGTTGCAGCTTGCGTCGAAATAGTTTTGGGCCGCTGATACTAGATCATGAGGGTTAAGGGGTTGTACTTGTGGGAAGTGCGGTAAGTTCATGAGGGGGCATGTTGATTAGGAGGTGTGTGCCACAAATATGGCAAGAAGGGGCACTATGCAAGAGATTGTCGCCATCCGGCCCCAACTCTAAGTTCTAGGATTTGCTATCATTGTGATCACGTTGGCTATGTGAAGGTCAACTATCAATCGGTCGCCGCCAAGCCAGCGCAGGCCCTAGCGCTAGCTTCTTTGAGGGTCACCGATGGGCGCCAGGGGAGGGCGGAGCCCCTTAGGGCTCGACATTGTGTTTTCCAACTCACTACCGAGGAGGGCAAAGCAGATCTAGATCTTCTGATGGTTATGTTTCTATTTATTATTCTGTTGATTATGTTTTATGTTATGCTTATAAGTATGCCCTTGATAGGTACGTTCCTAGTGAACTCTTTGCCTGCTCTTGTGTTGTTTGACTCGGGTGCGAGTTAGTCCTTTGTATCACGATCATTCAGTAGGGTGTTTGATATGTCTAGTGGGGAGTTAGAGTGTTTGTTGCGGGTTTCTTTCGCCAACGAACACAGGGTTTCTGCATCTGCGGTATATCAGGTTTGAGTGCTAGAGATCTTCGGTGTGTATTATTGATGGATTTGAACCATGAGAACATTCCTATGTGTACATGCAAAACCTAATGCTTGGATCTAGGTTTCTCTATTGTCCATGCATTCATACAAGACTTTGTATCCATAGATCTAGTGATAACAAAAACCAGATCTAGAAGATTACCTCTTGTTGCTTGCTAGATTCTCCTTGTCTTTGATGCTTAGAGTCACAAGTGTAACTCCTATAATAGCTTACAAACACCAACTAGCAAGAGGGTTGTATATGAGAGAGAGGAGGGACACAAAAATCGGCTCTAGGGTTCTCAAGAAGCAAGTGGCCCAGTTTTGATACCAAGGGGGTCTGTTTGTAACGACCAAAAATTTCAACAATATTTAAACCTTTCAAAAACAACCCATTTTAATAATGTTATTACAAAAAGGTTTTCAATACATTTACTATCAGAGTATTCCCAGAATCATAACATAAAACATAAACACGAGGAGCGGTACGATCACGCCTTCGCCTTGCCATGGTCTCCTGAAGAACCTGAAAAACATTAAACCACAACTGTAAGCCCGAAAGCTTAGTGAGATACCCCCAAAATACCAACCACATATACGCCCTTCCAGGCTACGACCTTCCGGTCCAAATCATAATGCCTTCCGGCCCATAACATAGTGCCTTCCGCCCATAACATAAATAGCATACATAACATAAACAGAACATAGAGCAGTCATGCATATCGGGTCTAATGTGTGACTGGTCCGCCGTATCGGGCCTTCAGTCCACCGGGTCCACCCTCCGAGTCTAGTCATGTCCTTCGAGTTTGCAGTGTGGTTGGTCTGCCCGCACCGGGCCTTCAACCCACCTAGTCCACTCTCTGAGTCTACAATATGACAGGTCCGCCCGCATCGGGCCTTCAGTCGACCTGGTCCACTCTCCGAGCCTCGGCACGTCTGGTCCGCCCTCGTGGGGCCTACAGCCTATCCGGACCGCTCGCTGGGCCTTCGGAATAACCGGTCCGCCCTGGGTATCTTGGCCTACAGCACAAAGCAGGACCCGCCTCAACCCAACTCCCAGTCCAAACAACCATGTGCACATAACATACAATCATATAACAGTTCGTAGTCAACAAGCCGATGAAGCAGATCACATAACATATCATTACCCTAACCAGGATTTCGACCTAACCGGTCACTAGCATAGTCTCACCCTACATATCAGGAAAACCGACCTTAACCAGGTCTCTAACATATACCATCCTAGCTACCAGGATGCAGACATATCAAAGTAATAACATAACAACAAATACCCGGATCTCAATCTTATAAAGGGTCGGCCTTGGTGCCTTAGACCCTGTCGATATAGTAAGGATAACTCACCTCGCGAAAGCCGATACTCTGAACTAAAGAAGCAGACTCTTGAGTCACCAACTCACCGCAAATACCAAACTAACCATCATAACAAAATAAACATTAGGCCAAGCATACATCCACTTATCGAGCCAAGACCAAAGTCCAAATCATATACAAAGTCCAATATTGGCCCAATTTACCAAATTGGGCCCACCTCACCAAATGGGCCTAGATCCAATGTCCATAACAATAATTGGGCCCAAAGTACTCTATCCACAAACAGCCCAAACTTGGCCCAATAACCAACTACCCACAAACGGCCCAAACTCAAAGGCCCAATATTAAGATCCAATCAGGGGGAGTACGCTGGGCGTACTCTCTCTGGTACGCTGGGCGTACTGCAATGTTCACAAAAAGGAATCGGGGCACTGGTCCGCTACGCTGGGCGTAATCACGTGTTACGCGGGGCGTAACTGCACTACACATAAAATCATTGCAACTTCTTAATGACTTAAGCTATTAAACCCAAACTTCAGATCCCTAGGCCAAATATGATTAGAATTCATAAAGTCTCAAACTTTATCACTTGGGACGTCCATAAGTTCTTAATCCAAGGTCTTAATCCATTAAGACCTATATATCTCACACATGGAACAACTACAGCCCTTGGGACCTCATTTTTCTCACTCAAGACCTCTCCAAAGGTCTGAAAGGACATATAATCTCGGCCAACACAAAGCATGAATCAAGATGAGAACTTTGGGACAAGAAAGATGCTAAAAACTTCACAACACTTAGATCTAGGCAAAATACATGGCAAGCAAGAAGCTTTATACCTCAAATAAGCTTCAAAGGATAATATCTCTTCAGATCTACAAGCTCCAATCGTTCCTTTACTTCTTTGACAACTTCTCCTTTCTTCTTATAGCTTTTCTTTTGCCAAAATGAGCTTCCAAAGGCCAAACACACCCAACAATGGAGGGAATACGAGTTTCTAGGGTTTCTGAGGTTAAGGATGAGCTTATGGAGGCTAGGGTATGAACCAACATGTTCCTTATATAGTGGTTGACTCTAAGTTAGGGTTTGGGGTTTTTGAGAGTACGCTGGGCGTACTCACCCAGCCACCCTGCAATCTTTCCTCCCTTTACGCTGAGCGTACGTCCAGCTTACGCTGGACGTACCCAACCAAACTTCAAAATACATGCATGCCATGCATGCATGGGACCTTTTCCACTTATTCCACAAAGAGCTATAAAAATAATCATCTTCCAAACGCCGCAACTCCTCTACTCTAAACCCGCTCCCAAATAACTTTAAATTCATACGAGGGTGACGAGAAGACCAATGCTTCTAACAACATACACCAGCCCGAAACCTTCTCGGATGAAACCCATTTCCCGAAAAAGGTCCAGAATTACCCTTCCTCTTAAATCTTAGGGACTCACAATTAAACATTTTAAGAACAGGGTGTTACAATTCTCCCCCACTTAAATTAGGCTTCTTCCTCGAAGCCTGCGACAACTCTACTCCGAAAGTACCCCTGCAATGCACCGCCTGGCATTCACCGGACCAGGTTCCTCACAATTCGACCATCGAAATCCGAAACCCAACTTTACCTTTCTTGCTGACAGGATGACACATGCTTCAGCCTCATAGCAACTCCCACGAGTTCTCCACCGCAATCTCATAACCACACTGAACTGGCTCTAGTGTCCTCGGTTAGGAAAAACCCGATACACTAATGACACTTCCAAACATCCTTCCGGATGAATTTTCTCCACATAAAACAAAATCCTCTGGAAATCCGAGATTCCATCCATGCGTTCCTGCCGAGCCTCAGCAACCATCCAACCCGGATGTGATCCTATACCACTGCCGCAATCTCACTACTCAATGGTCATAATTGGACCACTCCAATCATAACCCTGCGCTGCTACTTCCACTTCACAAATTTACACTCCCTTATAGCATAACCGCTATCCACACAACACACATGTCCTGAATCTGCTCGCAAGGACTCTCGAGTCCATGCACTACCTCCACCAATCAAGATCAATACCCAGGGCCAGACCTTCTAATGCTAACACATTACAACATACTCAACCCATTTCCTCGAACCGATCCAATAATACCTGCAGAGTCTTCAGCATGACTGGTCTGCCTTACCAGGCCTTCAGCCAATCTGGGCCACTCTCAAAACCTTCATCCAATCTGGACCGCCCTCCAGGGCCTTCAGTCTGGCTGGACCGTCCTCCGAGCCTTCGGCCTGACTGGTACGCCTTCCGGCCTTCAGTCTATCCGGACCTCTCAACTAGCATTCATCAGTCCGAGTCCTCTCTCCGGGGAAATCCTCCCATGCATACTGTTCTAACCCTCAAAGGGTTCCAAACTCTATCTCCATCATGCATACTCAATCCCGGCCTGATCCCAGGCCCTCCACAATCAAATGCCATAGGTCTGTATTCTGCCCCGCATGCCTGCTCTCACTCATACCAGCCTACTCTCTGCTGATAGAAACACTGCGGAATCCCAAACAGCTAAACAATCTCTCAAGTCTATCGACCATCCGGAGAATTTCCAATTCTCCCCCACTTAGGGCACTGACTATCAACCACCGGTCGCTATCACCGACCTCCCAAAACAACCTTGCATGAAACCCAACACTTACACGCGGACTGATTCCCACCAGCACTAGCAACCTTCACAAAATCACATTTCCACACTGATCATCCCGCTCGAAAGAAACTCCATCTTTTGCTAGCCACTACTCAGACTGCAGATGCTACCCGACATTCAGACCAACGCCATATTTCCACTAATAACCCTCATGAATGATAACCAACGAAAACCCAAACTCTAACCCATAACCATACCAAACCTTCAAGGAACAACGGATACCAGAACGACAAACCACACAATGAGACTAGCAGATAATAATACTCCACAATAATCACAAGATACCAAGATATCAAGAAAGGAACATACCCGCAGCTGCATCCGACACTGCTCTGACCTCCTCTGCTGAAAGCTGAAAAGCACGACCATGAGCCCTTGGGGGCTCCGCTCCACCCTGACCTCCACTTATGATCCTCAAAGTGGCCGGTGCTGGAGCCTGCACCGGTCCTACAACAAGCTGTGGGTAGTTGACCCTCAAGTGCCCAACCTGATGACAATGATAACAAATCCTTAAATCCCAAACCGGCACTGACTGCCAACAATCCCTTGCATAGTGCCCCTCTTTTCCGCACTTGCGGCATGCACCACCGGACTGACAAACTCCGGTGTGACCCCTCCCACACTTCCCACAAACATGGATGCCCTGATCTCTCACCCTGGAATCAACGGTCTTGGACCGTTTTGTCGTCGGCTGCGACTACACCGGAGCTTGCCTCAGCTCACGCAACTGCAACTCAATCTCTAACTCACGCCGCCTGGCGGCCTCCTGCAACTCCAACAAAGTCTCACACCTCTGCGCGGACACAAACTGTCTGATATCTCTCTTCAGCGTACTCAGATATCGGGACATCTGAGCCTGCTCTCGAAGTGAACTCAGGGCAAAACATCTCCCTCTCAGTGAACATCCTGATGATCTCCGTCACTGACTCCGAATCTTGCTTTAGCTCAAGGAACTCCTGAGCTAACCTCTCCTTCTCGACCTGTGGAACATAACGAGTGCTGAACATCTCTCTGAACTGATCCCATGAAATCGCAGCCCTCTGCGCATCTGAGTATGACCCCGTGGTCAATCTCCACCAATCCTTTGCCCCGAGCCTTAACAGGTCAGAGCATACCTCACCCTCTGATCAGCAGGGCATGAACACGTGAAGAAACACCCCTCCACGTCTGATAACCATCTCATAGCAACGATCGGATCCTGAACTCCATCAAAGGTGGGAGGCTTCGTATTATCGAAGTCCCCATACTGAAAACTTCTACTAGCTCCTCCCCCCGCCGCTGCTACAGCCGTTGTAGCCGCCGCGACAGCCATCTCAGTGAGAGCCGCATAGCGCTCATCAAAATACTCCACCATGGCGGTCTTGATCGACCCAAACAGTTCTGGCAGCTCGGCCCGGAACAACGCAGCAACCTCATCATGCAGGATCTCACGAATCTCCGCATCCAACTCGCGCGTGCTCATCTGTCCGATAACCTCGGGCAGTACTGACCCGCCCGGAACTCCCTCTCCTGCACCCGATCCTGACCCGGATCCACCCCCAACATGCCTTGAAATCTCCATACTGAAAATAAACCACAAAATCTCAGACACTTCCCACTATCACGGGAACCAACTCTCAACCCAACCCTAGAGGTCATGGTTTCCCTGATATGCGTATGGGTCCTGTGCTTTGAGGGACGGTTTTGTAGTGTTGCCCGGTGTGGCACCGGCAACACCTAATTTTCATATATTTAGTGTAAATTTTTTCAATTTTTTTATATATCGGCAACTACGTAAAAAAATTAGCAACTACAAAAAAAAAAATTGCCACCCAATTGGATCAACTAAGCCCAAAAATATATTTATAACTTAGACTTATCACCAAAAAGCCTATTAATTTTAGCTAAAAAAAAACTAGTGTAGCCCAAAGCTCATTTAGATAATTGGATCTTTTGATCCAATTGGAAGAAGGGTAAAAAAAAAAACTTGCAGCCAAGATGAGTAGCAAAACAGAAAGCAAAAAAAAAAAAAAGATCGACACAGTGAAGTCGACTTGGAGAGTTCGACTCATCGACTGTGATGCCTCAACCCTCACGATTCACGAAGACTTGCTTGGTGCTTGATACTTCCATTGCTAATTCCTTCTAATTTCTTGAGTATCTTGTTGATTGAGTAGCAAAAATCGATTCCCAATTGTTCAATTCG
This sequence comes from Lactuca saligna, assembly GCF_052625555.1. Taxonomy (NCBI): domain Eukaryota; kingdom Viridiplantae; phylum Streptophyta; class Magnoliopsida; order Asterales; family Asteraceae; genus Lactuca; species Lactuca saligna. The sequence goes on along the minus strand of NC_136425.1, from coordinate 23,392,955 downwards.
ACTCCAATTGACCAAGCCCTAGCTAAGAATGAAACAAGTAAGTGTTTGAAAATTGAAATTTTACCAATTTGTTTAGGTTGAAATTGCTATGTTTTTATCTTGAATTGGTGAAATTGCTATGTTTCCATTGATGTTATTGCCTTATTCATTGATTTGGTGAAATTTTACCAATTTGTTTAGTTTAAAATTGCTATATTTTTATCTTGAATTGGTGAAATTGTTATATTTTCATTGATGTTATTGCCTTATTGATTGATTTGGTGAAATTTTACCAATTTATTTAGGTTGAAATTGCTATGTTTTTATCTTGAATCGGTGAAATTGCTATATTTTCATTGATGTTATTGACTTATTGATTGATTTGGTAAAATAAAATTGCTATGTCATATTGTCTTTATTGAAATTCAATTTTGATTTGGTGTAATTTCTATGTTTTGACTTTTGATTGAAGCTATTGGATGATTTGGTGAAATTATTAGTTATTTAGCTTAATGTTGAATTGTAGGTTACCCTTGGTGGTTTTCTTACCAAAAGACCAAGACCTAATATTAATGAAAGCGGTGAAGGATCTTCCCAAACACCAATCACCAACCAATCAATTCCTTCGGTCTCTAATGCAATTCCACAAACACCATGCTCTAATGAAACTAATGATGGTGTTGATATGAAAGATCTTCCAAAGGACCCGACGGATAGGCCAATGGTTACAAGTTATGCCTCAAATATAAGAGATGATGTAAGAAGGGCATATTTGCTTCAAGGACCTTGTCAAATAAGGCTACATAAGTTTCCAAAAAAGAAAATAGGTGATAGATTAAGAAGCTTCGTTCCTTCATGGTTTAACGATTTTGATTAATTAGAATATAGTGTGAAAAATAAAAAAGCATATTGTTTATATTGTTATGTATGTGGAGACCTCATGGGACAAAAAGGAGGGAGAGATGCATTTGTTTCCCAAGGTTTTGATACTTGGAATAAAAAAAATGCATTTCGGACTCATGTGGGTAATGTTGATAGTTTTCACAACAAAGCAAGAGAAAAGTGTGACTTTTTATTGAGAGAAAACAAGCTATTAATGTAGTGTTGAGGCAGAGGACCATAAATATAAAGCACGATTACGTGTTTCTATTATTGTTGTTAGACTTTTATTGAAGACAGGCTTACCGTTTCGTGGTAATGACGAGTCGGTTAACTCGGAAAATAGAGGGCTTTACACTGAAGTGTTAAAAGCCATTCGAGTGACTAGTGAAGATATTTTCAACAATACTTTTGAAAATGCTCCTAAGGACAATCAACTTATTTTCCCTAAAATCCAAAAAGAACTTGTGCAATGTTTTGCACAAGAAGTACTTTTGAGTATTCGTCAAGAGATTGGTCAAGATGTATTCGCTTTATTGGTTGATGAATCTAGCGATGTCTCAAAAAAGGAACAAATGGCTATTGTTTTGCGATATGTTGATAGTCTTGGCTTTGTGAAAGAAAGATTCATTGGAGTTGTGCACGTGAAGGATACATCCTCTTTGACACTCAAAAACGCCTTAAATGAAGTACTTACAAGTAATAAGTTGAGTTTTAGTCTGGTAATTTATTCTTTACTTTTTTGTTACTTCAATTTAATTTAATTAGCTTTGTGTTATATTATTTATATAGATAAGAGGACAAGGTTATGATGGGGCGAGCAATATGCGAGGGGAATTCAATGGTTTGAAAGCTTTGATATTACAAGAGAATGACACAGCTTTTTATGTACATTGCTTTGCACACCAACTTCAATTGGTGGTTGTAGCTGTAGCAAAGAAGCATGATGGTGTTAGTGACTTTTTTGAGAAAATTTCGTTGGTGGTTAATGTTGTTTGTGCCTCGTGTAAAAGAAAAGACATGCTACGGGAACAAGCAAGACAAAGGGTGCAAAAAAGCTTATGTAGTGGTGAACTTGAAACGGGAAGAGGGTTAAATCAAGAGACTTGTTGGGTCAAATTATGGTTTATACTTTACTTTTCTGGGCAATTATATTTTTCTGTAATATTTATGGAGTTTACGGTCATGTTTACGGTTGAGTTTATGGCCGTAAACACCTTACGGCCGTAAACCCATTTACGGCCCATGTCCACCAAGCCCATATTCTCCAAGTATAAATATAGGTGTTAGGGTGAGGAGATGAGATTGATGAACACGAAGTAGTTTACGGCCAAAGAGAGAAATCGTGTGTGAATCTTTTGTATCCGGATTATAATTCATATCAATACATACAAGATTCATATCAATTCTTCTTCTCCTTCTCTTCTATTTTTTTCCTAACATCATCCGTTTGATTGGGATTCCGCACCATCAAACGGATTTGACTGATACACGGGCGAATTAGGGACTTACAATTGGTATCAGAGCAAAGTTGTATCAGTCAAAAGGATTTATTTTTCATCCAAAAATCGAATATTCTGTGTTTACGGTCCAAGCTTACGACCGTAAACTCTGAATTCTTGGGCCATAAACTCTATTTGGGACATTATTTGATCTTATTTTCGAAATATTTTTGTGTTTTTGGATAGATCTCGCAAAAATAAGGAGAGTTTGTTCTTTATGTTTTTCATAAAAAAGAGTTTTTGATTGAGTTTTGGAGTTTCAAAGTCGAATTTTCACGTAATCTTAAACTGTTTACGGCCGGAGCTTACTGCCAGAAACAGTTCACGGCCGGAAACTGTTTACGGCCGGCGGCAGCATTTGCGTTTACGGCTAGGGTTTCCGGAGTTTGCGGCTCAGGTAGACCAGCTCGGTGGAAAGTTCAACAACCAGCGCATTAGCCAACTCCTCTAGCTAATTCCTTGTTCCATGCCTTCGAAAGTTAAAATATAACCCGTCTTTTTCGCACCTACTTTCGAAAATTTGACACTTTTAACCAAAAAAAAAAAAAAAAAAACTCAATTTCTTTTATTTTTAAATTCCTTTTTCATCCAAATAAAAAAAATAATAATAATAAAATAAAATAATAAATTAATTAATTTAATAATAATAATAATAATAAAAATTGTTTTTATTTTTGATTGTTATTTTTAACTTTTGACTTTAAATATTGACTTTCAAGCTTGACCTTTAACTTTAAACCTTGACTTTTTCGTTTAATTTAAAAAACAAAAAAAAAAAAATTCAAATTGAACTTTTCGGTTTGACTTTCAAGTTTGATTCTTTTTTAAGTTTGACTTTTTCGGTTGCTTTTTTTCATGTTTGATTTTTGAGTTTAATTTTTTTTAATTTTGACTTTTAAGTTTTATTTTAGCTTTTAGTTTTTATTATTATTGATTTTAAGGTCTACGAGGGAGTTGAAAACATGAAAGAAAGTCGTCAGGATATGTTAAGACAAAATTTCAACTTTTTCGATTATGTCCCTGGAGAAACGCTCGAAACTCAATTGCAGCGATTTACTACACTCACTACTGAGATGAATATAGCCGGAATCTTCTTGACTAAGTCCGAGATCAACAAAAAGCTGTTGAATTCACTTCCAAAATCGTGGGACATGGACGTGGCTGACATCAAGAAGATAAAATATCTCAATCGCCTTAGTCTGGCTAATATAATTGAAGAACTTAACGCTTTGAATTGTCGAAAAACAATGAGTTCAGCAAACCTTCCGGTCAATGAAGTGTCGTGTTCTCATTCATGTAAAGTTTCATGTTCTCAATCATGTGAAGATACGATTAAATTTCTTCGGGAACAAATTGATTAATTAAAAGGGGAAGTTGAGGACCTGAGATATAAAGGATATCAACTCAGGAAAGGACAAAAACCCTTGAAGGCTGAATTAGAAGCAAAAACCAAGGACTTTAAGAAACTTCAGGAAGACTACAGTAACAAATGTGAAAACTATGATTATGTAGTCAAACAAAATGTTGAGCTAGTGGCTGAAGTTGAATCTTTGATAGGAAAGTTTGAAACCGCCAAACTTGATGTTAGAAAATATGATTTCTCAAGTGAGGTGGTTGCAAATATGATAGACCAAAGCATGAAGTTTAAAAGGAATCAACACAAGGGTCTAGGGTATGATAGTGTACCTCCTCCTTACAATCATAACTACACATCCATCCTTATGAAACAAGAAGAAATTGACAAAGAGGCGCATCTTCAATATGGAAAACGAGTTGGATTTGTGTCAGGAGGAGTTCTTAATTTTGAAGATACTAATGTTGCTACTTCATGTGCAGGTAAAGTAGCAGAAGATGAGAACAAGGACAACACTATTGAACAAACAAATGTCTCTTTGAGCTCTGAGTCTGTTGCTTCGAACTCAGTTGCTTCTGATAAACCTGTCGTTGAGAAATACAGGCCTCCAATTACAGCGCAACAGAGTTCTTGTGGCAAGTGTGCATGTGGGGACAACAAGAGACAAGGAAAGGATACGCCACCAGGGGCAGGAAAAGATAACTTCACAGTGAAGAAAAAGACTTGTTTTCACTGTGGAACACCTGGACACATTGCCCGAAATTGTCCAAATCGCGCATATGTTCCATACTACGCACAAGGCTGGCAGAACGCGTCAAGAGGGAGACACTCCAAAAGATACCCCTCAAAGTCACGTTCAGACCATGATGACTGGAACGCGCAGAAGGCCAAGAATTCAACTCCCAAGGCCAAGCATCCAACTCCCAAGGTCAAGCATCCAACTCCCAAGAACAAGAAGGGAATGTTGACCCAGAAGTCTAGTTTAAGAGATGCTCCAGTGAAACAAAGACTGGTTAGGTCAAAGTCATCTCGGCAGTCGGCTTCAAGTGCTAAATCAAGCACTGAGCCACCCATCAGATCGAAAAAGAAATGGGTTAAACCCAACTACAAATGGGTTCCGAAGGCTCAATCTCCCAAATCAACTAACGATTCTAATATTTACATGTCTTCTGTTTGTGATAAACAGGACATATCATGGGAGAGAGTAACGTGCAAGGATGACAAAGGTCGACCCAGTTTCAAAATGGACTGGGTTCCAAAGACCAATTGATCCCGCTCTGTGTCGGGGCAACTATGGAGGCATATCATCAGACTTTGGTTTGTTGGTAGTAGCTGTTCCTGGCACATGATAAGGGACATCTCTCAACTGTACAACACTCAGAACATATTTTGGGAGTATGTGTCCTTTAAGGGAAGGGAAGAAAAGAAGTGATCATTCACGGGATTAGTGCTTAATGATGTAAAGAATTTTCGGATCTGTTCTGAGATTACGCGTGCTGTTCTCAGACCTTCTGAATGCAGATTCAATCGGTGACTTACGGTTTGTATTTTCTTCTCTATACTCTTGAGTTTTTCTTAACCTGATTCGCTTTAAAGAATAATTTTTGTTTTAGGATAGTTTAAATTTGCGCATTTACTTTCGTTTCTCTCCTATGCACAAATTTAGGGGGAGAAATTAAAAACAAAACAAAAATTTTAACATTTTAAAAATCCAAAAACATTAGAAAATCAGAAAATTAAAAAAAATTGTTGGTTATGAAATGTGGTGCTTGAGGGAGATGTTTTGGGAAGTGATATTATAAAGTGATAACAGGCAACCTGAGTCTGCGTAACGTACCCGAAGTTGAAGGGTCTATGCTCTGACTTGATGCGTCGGTAGGCACGAAAAACTTTAAATGGACTTGACTAGGCAGAGTTGAACTTAGGAAATTTATAGACTTGACAAATCTTGACCTAGTTAGATACGTTCAGCCTGAAAATACGACGCTTGGATAGGTTGAGCAGGGAGATATATATGGGAATCTACTCGTCACATTAATCGAACCCGTACTTGGAACCGTGGTTTAACTTTTCCTCGATGTGCAGATTCTGTCCTTAATTCCGGTTGGATGGGGCGACTGATAAATTCTGATAAATTAGGTCTGTAGAATATCATTTTCTTTCTTTCCGTCTGTTAGTCATATGTTGTCTCCTTTGCGTGACTTCCAATCCGACCTGGTACACAACATATGCGACTCTATTTCTCAGTAAGATATATATATATATATATATATATATATATGTGTGTGTGTGTGTGTGTGTGTGAAATGTATGTGTAAAATACTTCTCATCTGTTAGCCATATGTTGTCTCCTTTGCGCGACTTTTAATCCGACCTGGTACACAGCATATGCAAGCTTCTTCTTCTCAACCCCTCTGAAGTAGTTAGCAATAGAATTCTGAATCTCTTCTCTCTCTGAATGGTTGTCTGCTCACCCGGTGTAAGGAGTACTCTGGAAGTTCTTGATGGCTGGGGCATATCAGGAAGCGGGAAACACGTTCCAGTACACTTAAAATTGAACTCATACAGATTGTCTATAGATCTCGCTACTCAATTTAGGTGGACAACAATATCTCTAGTCGTCGTCAGATGAGTGGACCTTAAGATATAGTATCTAAGGAATTAGGACAGACATAAATTTTAGGATTCCAAGTTCACCCTGTCTTGTAACAAATAGTATGTCCTAAATCTGTCATAATTTTTCGTGTTTAAGTGGACCACAATACCAACGATTGACCAGACAAAGATGTGAATATGAAAGGTACCGACAAGTGGATAAATGCTGTCTAAAAAACTTTGATCCCAAATCACTCTTAAAGTTAGATATCATTTTATTTTTGTTAAATTTGTCATAGTTTCTTCTAATTTAAACATTAGGGGAGAATTAAAAATTAAAATAAAAAAAAAATCAAAAATTAAAAATCAAAAATTAGTGTTATTTCTGTTTTATTTCTTGTTCAGAAAAATAAAAAAATCCAAAAATATTTTTGTTTATATTTTATTTTGTGTGCTAAGTTTTCTTTTAGTTTTGTTTTGTCTTGAAAAGTGATTTCAGGTATAGATAAGCCTCATGGAGTTTGTGTTGAAGATTTCTGAGCCAAAGCCTCGTCCGTGAGCATCGAAGAATTCGCATTCGAAGGAGCAAGAAATGAAGATCATTCTTTCAACATTCAATTCTTCAACCCCAGAAGCAAGGTGAAGCTGCATTTGAAGATTATGTGACGGATTGCATTGAAGCCTCCTCAATCAGTTTGTTGCTATTGTTGTACCTGCTGAAGTGATCTAGAAGATTTATTCTCTCTGATGTTCTCTCTGAAGATTCTCAAGCTGAATGCACCATCTTTCAAGAATCAGTACAAGAAGCCTCCTCACCCAATGTGCGATCAATGCCAAACTCTGAAGAAAAGCCCAATTGCTCAAGATGAAGTCATTCATGGAAGATTCATATGTTCATCCTGATGCTGTGAAGAATTTGAAGCTTAATGCTGAAGCCAAGTTCCCAATGAAGATTATCAAGAGAGTCAGCTACTTTTTAGGGGGAGCTTGTTGGGTCAATTAAGAAAAGAAAGCTATAAACCAAGGGGGAGATTGTTGGGTCAAATTATGGTTTATACTTTACTTTTCTGGGCAATTATATTTTTCTGTAATATTTATGGAGTTTACGGTCATGTTTATGGCCGTAAACACCTTACGGCCGTAAACCCATTTACGGCCCATGTCCACCAAGCCCATATTCTCCAAGTATAAATATAGGTGTTAGGGTGAGGAGATGAGATTGATGAACACGAAGTAGTTTACGGCCAAAGAGAGAAATCGTGTGTGAATCTTTTGTATCCAGATTATAATTCATATCAATACATACACGATTCATATCAATTCTTCTTCTCATTCTCTTCTATTTTTTTTACCTAACATCATCCGTTTGATTGGGATTCCGCACCATCAAACGGATTTGACTGATACACGGGCGAATTAGGGACTTACAAGACTATACTTGTTCGGGCAGGAATATACAAGATGGGGTTCACATTTCAACACACTCACAAGTCTGATGAAGTTGTTTGCGGATGTTCTTGTGGTTTTAGAATTTGTGAAAGTGGATGGAGGGTCATTGGCAAACCGCCAACAAGCGTCCGAAATTTTAGCATATTTTCAATGTTATGAGTTCGTGTTTTACTTGTATATGATGTATGACATTTTACACCTCACTAGTACATTATCAAAGCAACTTCAAAAAAAGATCTAGACATTTTAGAAGCGGCTTCGATGGTTAGAGGGACAATGGACGCATTGCAATCTTTAAGAGACACGGGGTTTGATACCATTTTGCCAAAGGTATCCTCTTTTTGTCAAACACACAATATTGCTACTCTGGAATTGCAGGATTTTTATATTGGTGCGAGAAACCGTACGACCACAAAGACCAATAGATTTCACTTTAAGGTTGAAATCTTCAACACGGTGGTAGATATGCAACTGACAGAATACCGGAATCGATTTATTGAAACAAGCACCCAGTTACTAGAATACACGGGTGCTTTGAGCCCTTGTGATTCATTTTTCATAATTTGACAAATCAAAGTTGTTGAAGTTGGCTAAGTTGTACAAGTATGACTTTGATGATTCGGATTTGATAGATCTTGAAGGACAACTTGAGATATTTTATCACTCTTCCATCAAAGATGAGCGTTTTACCACTTTGAAAGGAATTTCCGAGCTTTCTCGTTTGATGGTTAGTACGGGGAAACATCGGTCTTATCCTTTGGTTTTTAAGCTTTTAAAGTTAGCTTTGATATTACCCGTAGCAACCGCTAGTGTAGAAAGATGTTTTTCGAAGATGAAGCTCCTGAAGACCGACTTGCGCAACAAGATTGGCGATGAGTTTTTGAACGATGCGTTGCTTTGCTATGTTGAAACCGAAGCACTTGTGAAAGTTGAGAATGAAAAGGTAATGGAACGGTTTCAAAAGATGTCCGCACGAAGAGGACAAATTTAAATTGTAATAGATGATAAATTGTTTTTATGGTTTTAACTTTTATGTAATGGATCGCTTATTTGTATTAGACATAATGAATTAGCTTTTGGTTTTATATTATGTATGACAGGAAAAAAATCGGCAATGCCTACTATCAATTCCTGCGTCCGTCCCTGTGTGCTTTCAGTAGTACGGGCCCATACTACCTTCCACACCTACCCATATTTGTATGAGGTACTACCACAACACCCTAGTGATAAATATACATAACAGCGCTCAATCCTCACTCCTAGAGGAACAATGGAAATCTCATACAGAGGGAAACCCTAGGCTAGCAGGCATCATAAAACAGGCAACATTATCATGAAATCCTGAAGATCCCTAGCCTAGTACCAGCATGCTGTTCTATCAACGCTCAAAAGAAAATATCATGTATGGTATTTTGGGGTTACTTACTGGCTCTGGCTGATTGTACCTCCGCGTCCTCTTTTTACTTAATTTGAAAACCATTTTAATTTCTCTTTTAAAACTCTCCTTGATTTGAGACTGGAGTCACATGAATGTTCCTCCAATTCACTCAAACCAAGGCTCTGATACCAACTTGTAACGACCAAAAATTTCAACAAAATTTAAACCTTTAAAAAACAACCCATTTTAATAATGTTATTACAAAAAGGTTTTCAATACATTTATTATCAGAGTATTCCCAGAATCATAACATAAAACATAAACACGAGGAGCGGTACGATCACGCCTTCGCCTTGCCATAGTCTCCTGAAGAACCTGAAAAACATTAAACCACAACTGTAGGCCCGAAAGCTTAGTGAGATACCCCCAAAATACCAACCATATATACGCCCTTCCAGGATACGACCTTCCGGTCCAAATCATAATTCCTTCTGGCCCATAACATAGTGCCTTCCGGCCCATAACATAAATAGCATACATAACATAACAGAACATAGAACAGTCATGCATATCGGGTCTAATGTGTCACAGGTCCACCGTATCGGGCCTTTAGTCCACCGGGTCCACCCTCCGAGTCTAGTCATGTCCTTCGAGTCTGCAGTGTGGTTGGTCCGCCCGCACCGGGCCTTCAACCCACCTGGTCCACTCTCTGAGTCTACAATATGACAGGTCCGCCCGCATCGGGCCTTCAGTCAACCTGGTCCACTCTCCGAGCCTCGGCACGTCTAGTCCGTCCTCGTGGGGCCTACATCCTATCCGGACCGCTCGCTGGGCCTTCGGAATAACCGGTCCGCCCTGGGTATCTTGGCCTACAGCACAAAGCAGGACCCGCCTCAACCCAACTCCCAGTCCAAACAACCATGTGCACATAACATACAATCATATAACAGTTCGTAGTCAACAAGCCGATCAAGCAGATCACATAACATATCATTACCCTAACCAGGATTCCGACTTAACTGGTCACTAGCATAGCCTCACCCTACATATCAGGAAAACCAACCTTAACCAGGTCTCTAACATATACCATACTAGCTACCAGGATGCAGACATATCAAAGTAATAACATAACAACAAATACCCATATCTCAATCCGATAAAGGGCCGGCCTTGGTGCCTTAGACCCTGTCGATATAGTGAGGATAACTCACCTCGCGAAAGCCGATACTCTGAACTAAAGAAGCAGACTCTCGAGACACCAACTCACCGCAAATCCCGAACTAACCATCATAACAAAATAAACATTAGGCCAAGCATACATCCACTTATCGAGCCAAGACCAAAGTCCAAATCTTATACAAAGTCCAATATTGGCCCAATTTACCAAATTGGGCCCACCTCACTATATGGGCCTAGATCCAATGTCCATAACAATAATTGGGCCCAAAGTACTCTATCCATAAATTCCCATACTTGGCCCAGTAACCAACTACCCACAAACAGCCCAAACTCAAAGGCCCAATATTAAGATCCAATCAGGGGGAGTACGCTGGGCGTACTCTCTCTGGTACGCTGGGCGTACTGCAATGTTCACAAAAAGGAATCGGGGCACTGGCCCGCTACGCTGGGCGTAATCACGTGTTACGCGGGGCGTAACTGCACTACACATAAAATCATTGCAACTTCTTAATGACTTAAGCTATTAAGCCCAAACTTCAGATCCCTAGGCCAAATATGATTAGAATTCATAAAGTCTCAAACTTTATCACTTGGGACGTCCATAAGTTCTTAATCCATTAAGACCTATATATCTCACACATGGAACAACTACAGCCCTTAGGGCCTCATTTTTCTCACTCAAGACCTCTCCAAAGGTCTGAAAGGACATATAATCTCGGCCAACACAAAGCATGAATCAAGATGAGAACTTTGGGATAAGAAAGATGCTAAAAACTTCATAACACTTAGATCTAGGCAAAATAGATGGCAAGCAAGAAGCTTTATACCTCAAATAAGCTTCAAAGGATGATATCTCTTCAGATCTACAAGCTCCAATCATTCCTTTCCTTCTTTGACAACTTCTCCTTTCTTCTTATAGCTTTTCTTTTGCCAAAATGAGCTTCCAAAGGCCAAACACACCCAACAATGGAGGGAATACGAGTTTCTAGGGTTTCTGAGGTTAAGGATGAGCTTATGGAGGCTAGGGTATGAACCAACATGTTCCTTATATAGTGGCTGACCCTAAATTAGGGTTTGGGGTTTTTGAGAGTACGCTGGGCGTACTCACCCGGCCACCCCGCAATCTTTCCTCCCTTTACGTTGGGCGTACGTCCAGCTTACGCTGGGCATACCCAGCCAAACTTCAAAATACATGCATGCATGGAACCTTTTCCACTTATTCTACAAAGAGCTATAAAAACAATCATCTTCCAAATGCCGCAACTCCTCTACTCTAAACCCACTCCCAAATAACTTTACATTCATACGAGGGTGACGAGAAGCCCAATGCTTCTAACAGCATACACCAGCCCGAAACCTTCTCGGATGAGACCCATTTCCCGAAAAGGACTAGAATTACCCTTCCTCTTAAATCTCAGGGACTCACAATTAAACATTATAGGAACGGGGTGTTACACTATTTATACTGTGAGCAGCTATGGTTCCAGTCAAAAACCCTAATGGACAGCTTAAACCCTAAGCAGCCCATGGAACCTTTTGGAATCAGGCCATGGATGAAAATATGATGGACTTTCATCATAATTTCATTTGCCCCTTGATCCATTAGGTTTCCCAGCCCAAAATTCAACTATCACACATTTGACAGTTTTAGTCCCCTTTATTCAATTAATCTCTTTTAGTCACCAAATTAATTCCTAATTAATATATGACTAATATTAATCAAATAATATGATTTCTTCTTTAATATGTTATTCTTATAATATATTAATAAATCACAATATCTTTTCTCTCTCCATAAATTACCCTGTCAAGTTGTTATCATGAAGGCAACCCAAATAGACCATGCACAACCGGGTCAAGTACTTACCAAATATGGTTACGGGATAAGACATTAATACAACAGTCTCTCACTTGGATAAGTCTAGTAACCATAAATGCAAGTAGAATCCGATTAGCAATCGTAGCTCTCAAAGACGCTGTCGAACTCTGATCTTATCAGTAACCTGTCCTTTAGATAAGGGATCGAATGATCCTATGTTTTAGATATTGTGCGGACAATCACATGGAACATAGCCATACTTATTGTCCAACGATTTGTTTCTCGATCTCAGATTCATCTGACATAGAACTTAATTGAACACATCAATTTAGTCCTGACCGGGTCCGACACATAAGTCAAACCAAATCATCGAGGGGACCTGATATCGTTTTACCCTCCTAGGATAAAAGAAACAGATAAACTTTGACTCATATGTATTTACTATTCACTAATCAAATCATACACAACAATGGTTTTTATAACATCAAGTTACTGATGAGTTTACGCATTATTAATGTACAACCAATTAGCCAACAATAAACCATATATCTAGGTTTTAAGACCATATGATATTATCGTCTTGCGATCACTCATGATAAATTCCATGAAGTGATTACAGCAAGTGTGGGTTTATTCCAATGCTTAAAACTTGTTCATAAGCACTCATGAACATTGCAGTAAACCTTTGCTATGTCTAATACCTTTTAGACAATCTACACACCAATTCATGACAGTCTTCATTCATACCTAGTTCCAACATATGAACAAATGTGGACCGTTCGAATAACCTTATTATTCAGGAAGTCAAAACATGCAAAACAAAACAATAAGTAAACAATTAACACAAGACAATAACTTTACTTATAAATACTACCATTTATTTAACCATCAAATGTCAATTACATTTATTATTACATGTTTCCAAACTATCTAATCTAAGCTAATATCTTCCCTCATCGTAATGCTCCTAGCGTGCTGCAGGTGCTTAACCCTACTCAGTCCCTTCATAAGCAGATCTGTTAGGTTATCCTCCAACGATACCCTCTTTACTATGAGGAGTCCTTCTTCCACCTGATGTCGAATAAAGTGATATTTTATGTCGATATGTCGAGATCTACCGTGATCCCTTAGTTCCTTGGTCAAGGTAATCGCTCCTTCATTATCATAGAAAATTTCCATGGGCTCTTGTATGGCTGGTACAACTCCAAGGTCTCCAATGAAATTCTTCAGCCATATTGCCTCCTTAGATGCTTCGCTCGCTGCAATATACTATGATTCGCACGTTGAATCAGCTACGGTCTCTTGATTGGAACTTTTCCAAGTTACTGCTCCTCCATTAAGGGTAAAGACCCAACCCGACTGCGAGCGGTAGTTGTCTTTGTTGGTTTGAAAACCGGCATCACTGTACCCTCACACCTTAAAGTCATCACTCCATCTGAGGACTAGAAACTATTCTTTGGTCCTCCGAAAGTACTTAAGGATATTCTTGACTGCGGTCCAATGCACTTTCTGTTGGATATAGTGTCTAAGTCCATAATTTTATTTGGTATGAACTTGACCCGACCCGACATGGTCCATTTGGGTTGCATGGCATTGCAATACTTGGATAGACTAAATGAGAGAATAAGGCACTTATGATTATTAATATATTATAAGTTCTAATATATTAATAATAGTATTATTTAATTAGTATTTGATCAAGTATTAATCTAGAATTAATTTGGTGATCAAAGTGAGACTAATTAAATATATAGGGTTGATTATAACAATCATCAATTCTTTTATGGTGGATTAATGATCCATGGTTTATGGATTTGGTTATAACCATATGGAGCTCCATGGATAGTCCATGGGAGTTACAAACCCATGGGTCATGAGAAATGAAGAGTCATGACAATTAGGGTTTACATTTGTAACTCCTAATTATGACACACTATAAAAGAAACCCTATAGCATGCAAAATTTGCACTAGAGTATTCTTGTGAGGGCATACCCGATTTTGAAGTGTAGAAGTATTCTCTCTAGTTATTCCAAGGTTGTAGTGTTGTGTGAAGCATTTGAGGCACAACATTTGGGGTGCTAGGCTCACAAAGTCTTGAAGGAATCCAAGCAACAACAAGGTATGTGTTTCTACTGGTTTTTATGTTTTATGTAATCCCCATGCCATGCTAGTTAGGAAATAACCTTGAAAAAGAAATTTGCATGTATATAGAGAAAACATAGATTCAAGGTTATTAGGGTTGCATGTACACTTAGGAAGTGTTAGAATGCTCAAAACCCAACAGTGGTATCAGAGCCTAGGATTGTTTTCTGTATACTTGATGCAAAACTGCTTGAAAAAAAAAAATTCTGCATTCTGATGATTGTACTCGCCGAGTCCATGTGGAGGACTCGCCGAGTCCATGAACAATTTCATCCTACTCGCCGAGTACGAGAATGCACTCGCCGAGTAGGATCGAGCTGGGCAGATGTTTCGAGTTTTTGTTGCTGGAAATGGATTAGAATCATTATCCCAATCTATTTTGGACTTGTAAAATCTGTTTTTCAAAATGATAATGATTATGTTAATCCATTTTACATGACTTTTAACAATTTCAAAGTATTATATATGTTTATATGATTTCTTGAAATTACTTGACATGAATTTGTGTTCTTATGAGTTTTTAGAAGATCATAGGAATTATGTGTAACCACCATGTGTGTTTAATTCTTGATCTTAATTGTATTAATGGTGTCCATAACTTGTTCTCAAGTTATGGATAACCAAAGGTCACTTCTTTAATTTGTGTTTAAAGAACAAAAGAGGTTTCATAAAATGAAGAGTCTTAATTTTTTATGAACCAATAAAACTCATAAATTACAAAATTGAAGAGACTTGGAATAGTTTCAATTCTTGCCCTCAAGTTTTGGAATTTGAAAAGTCTTACACTTTAATTTCAAATTAAACCTTAGATTTTTGAAAGGTTTAAAAATCAACCCTTATACTATTATTATAATTTTATTATATAGATATGTATAAGAATATGTCGTTCTTACCGTTAGTAGGACTCATTCACGAAGCCGATCTATAAGGGGGGGGGGGGTATAAGGTTGTTGCCTATAAAATGGTGACTTAATGGGTGTCCACTCTCACCCACCGCTTCCTTGATCGGTGGAGGGTCGTTAGCCGAACGGGTAGGATACGACTTTAAATTCTCATTAAAAGTATAATGAATTATAAAGTAACTATACATTATAAATTCCCAATCTTAGTTACTTTAGGAAAATGTGAAATTGGTGCTAGCCCATTAAATTACACTTTGTACCTTACCAAGTCGTTAGTGGAGCGTGTGTGGTTAACCGGCACACTAACATGGACTAGTAAGAGTGGCAAAGGGTAACTTGACTATATTATAGATTGGTGGAGCGTGTGTGGTTAACCGGCACATCGATTAGGTAATATTGTTGAGGGTACCAAGTCAATTTGTATGGTTATTCACACCTTGTTTGTGATCCTCGGCATCCCAGTCACAAACTTGAGAGGGCACAATCGAGATTCAAACATGCCATTGAAAGTTCAATGTATCTCAAAAGATCTAGGAGTTTCAAATCCAATTAAAACTTAATTATATTTCTTTTTTCATGGTGGAAATTGGTAAATCGTCATTTACCTACCTTTAACTATTTTATAATTTGGATTACGGCATCCCTCTTCCAGTTATAAATAGGTGATTGGGTCTTAGCCTTAATATTTCATATTGGGTGTTATATTAAAGACTTTAAATCAACTAACTTGAATTTCTCCCATTATAGATGTCTAGTTTAGACAACTATGGTCTTCCCAAATCTTAGGAAGAAGCTTCCTAATGAAGATGATATCCCGAATGGCAATCAAGGTGAAAGATCAATCCCTTTGTTGTGCATTAGTGGGACTGGAAATCATACTTCACTTCCTCCACCTCCTCCAATAAATCTCCCTATCCCACAAGTTTCAAGACATGATAAGTTCTAAGTCACTCAATCCCTATTGGCAAACAAAGTCTATATGTGCTTAAGTCTTGGAGATTAAGTCACATATTAACAAGCCGGGAGAGTCGGGTGTTGAAGTCTCAAGGTAGCTGGCTGTTCACTTGGTCACTCCCTGATGACAGATCACGACATGACCCCTAATGATCTTACCTATTTGCTTGATGATGCTGAATCAGCAATGATATGGAGCATTGGTAAAGCAAACTTTGATTGGAAGATCAACTTCCCAAACTTCCATGGACATTTACAATGGTAACATTGGAAGTCCAGAAAAACTTTCTCAAACAAATTGAAAGGGATTGGCCATAGTCAACTCGGTTGACCAAATGGTGAAGAGGAAGGTTAAGTCTGTGATAGTCCCGTGTACCGTTTCCAAAGAGTACATATGTTTCTAAAGGAAGGGCATTGGTTGCGAAGCTTCCAAATTTACCTAAAAGTCCATAAGGATAGTAAAGTCAAATGTTTGACTCTACTTCAGGTAAAGTCCATTGTCTATCTCTATTAAGTTTCTATTATGAGATTCTTATTGCATGTTGCGACTGGGTCACATATTGATGTTTAAGAATCAAAGAAGAGTGAAGAAACTTAAAGGAAGTATATGTTGATTCTGATCGTGAGGATGGATTTCGATCGCATGGTTCGGTGATCAGAATTTTGAATTATTACTTAAGAGTTAGATATATTTCTTAGGAATAGATAACAACAAGTTTTCCATATGGATTGTAAGGATAAGTTTTCCGCAAAGTTTTAAAATAAAAGAAAATGGTTTTGATTATATTTATTTTAAGTATCCTTACAATGGCATTTGTGAAAAAGGTTGTTGCTTATATGTTTCCATTGATAAGCAATATGGGTAAATGGATTTGATTCTTTCATTAGTGGTGTTATCATAATTTACCAAATAAGGAAAGATTCCCATCACCCAAGTTTCAGTTGGATAGAAACTTGAAATCATGCAAGTTGTATTGTGTGATGAATGAGAATTTTCATCTTTGGTAAATTAAGACTAATTCCTTGTTCACATTCGCATGTGAGTCAGGAGAAGGACTAAGAGATTTGGTACACTTGGTTGTGTGCTGGTCAGGTCCACCACAAAGGTTGATAAGATTATTCATTATGATTTACTAAAGTTTAGTAAATATGGTTATGCTTACGAGTTTAAGTGTAATTCTGAAACATTGGAAAAGTTTCAATGTATGGCAGAATGAATAAGAAGAATCAAATAAGGCAGAAAGATAAAAGTTTCTCCAATCTGAAGAGATGGGAGAGTACATGTGTGTTTTGTTTTATAATTATCTTAGTGATTATGAAACCAGATCACAATTGATCCTCTGAGGACACCTTAGTTCATTTGTTTGGCTAAGGAGAGGAATCATGAGTTGTTGAAATGGTTAAATCAAAAGATAAATCATACATCAAATCTTAGAGTCATACTCCAAGATTGTAACTTGAGTGACATAGTCTTTAGGAAGTTCATAACACTTGTCAAATGTAGAGTAAGATGTGTCCTACTCTCATACATTTGAGGTTGGTTAGTTGTGATGTTTTGGATAAAACAAAGACCAACTAAGTCCAATTATGGGAAGTGTCTAACTTGATAAGAATCCGCACTAGCTCTTGAATATTTGTATTATCAAGGAATGGTTCTTGACAAAGAGAAGTCTTATATGTCAAGAGGATAGTGGGAGTCTAAAAGATTCTGAAATAGTTTCAAGAACTAATCAAGAGTTTTGTTAATCACTAACCCACGACTTGAAGTTTGTAACCTATCGTGTTGACATATTCTGTGCTCATCCCAGTTAAGGTTGGCTTTGCATTGGAGTTCTGAGAGTTCTCGACTATATGCATAACAACCTGGAAGCAGTGGTAGGCCCTTGTGCTGCCGGGTGGCAAGAAATTAAGATTGCACAAGTTCAGTCCATATGAATTTGGAAGTGTCACTAACCTAGTCCTGTGATTATGGTTTTGACAAAATTCACATGGAAAAGAACACATACACCATAAAATCTAAGTGTCATAAGGTTTCTCTTCGTTTCATGAAAATGATGGTAAGGAAACGCTTCCACTAAGAAGATTTTAAGTAGATAGCGGTTGTGATATTTGCATTCTCATATAGTTAGTGGAGCGTGTGTGATTAACCGGCACACTAATTAGTCAGAATTGCAAAAGGTCTAGACAAACATGTGAGCTATCTAAGGAAAGGTGTATATTTTTGATAAAGTCTTATCAAAGCAATCTAGTATCAGAAATATGAACTTTGGTAAGAAAGTCAATAAAGTATTGATTTCTAGAAGTCCAGCTGATTTCCGAATACATGTCAAAGCTAGTGGGAGCATAAAGTGTTATGTTGGTAATCATTATGCTAGTGGGAGCATGGTGATTATGTTAAGTGTTGCAAGTTATCAATATTAATTATAGAAAACAAAAGTTTCAATTTTCTTTGAAAAGTTGTTTTGCTATAATTAAGGGAGAGGATTTTATACTTCACTCCAATTCTACAAGCTTATATTGATATTTTAATCTACTTTAGTCAAGAATATATATGAATGTTATGCTGGAATTGTTCAACATAAGGAAATTCTATATATGTTGCGATCTCAAATAAGATTATGATTACGGCATACCTCTTCATAGTTCGAATTGTGAGAACATGGCAAATAAAAATTTTATAGCATGAATCGTATCCCATATGCTTCGGATATAGGATCGTTTGAATATGCTATAATATTCATCCATTCTAAATTTTCCAAATGCCTAGGGCATTAAGATGGAAAAATGAATAGAACTGGAAATGACTAAAATGATTAAGCAAAATTGTCGAGGACAATCTGAGGTTTACCAAAGATTGGTTGCTCATGGACAATTAGAAGTATAGAGTACGGACCATATTGACGTATTTTGAAAAGCGGTAACTCTTGTTCAGAAGTGATAGTCAAAATGGTAATATGGAACCGTCTCTATAGGTGGAAGTTATTCTTTAAATCTGTGTAAGATTAAAGAACTTAATGCTAAGAAGGTGTTCAAAGGAATGTAATTTGAATTTGAGACTTCATTTCCATGGAATTGTTTTCCATTGGAATGCTCTGTAATGTCTGTTGCAAAGTCTTTGTGACTTCTGTGCATAGTCGTTACAAGGGGATCATTGCATATAAGTTTAGAATCTAACAAATTACTGTAAATGACAAGAGTTTGGTATTCTTGCATTTACAACAAGGATTGGAATTGTGAAATGAGCATCATTGGAATATTGACAATTGATCTATTTCACAAAGAGAGGACCATATGTAAACATAGTATGCATACTTGGAGTATCGCATAATTGTTGTTTGGAAAAACATAGTGTACGTGCTTGGAGCATGGGACAACTAATGTTTTAATTCAAGCATAAAGTTGATTAATCGAAACATAAATAATGAGTAATCAATATGGTGCTTAGATAAAAGTTATTTTATTTACACCCAAGTGTTGGGGCCATATAGGATTAAGTATTATTCTTGTGTTTCACTTTGCATGTTTTGACTTCCAGAATAATTATGTTATGGTATATATCATATTATTCAAACCATCCACAGCCAGTCATATGTTGGAAGTAGATATGAATCAAGACTGTCATGAATTTGGCTTGTATGATTTGTCTAAAGTGATTTAGACAATGCAATGGTTGCTACAACATTCATTAGTACTCATAGGGGCTGAGTATTGGATTCAACCCACGCTCACTTGCATCACTTCATGGAATTTATCTCAAGTGATCGTGAGAAGGTAATATCATATAAATCTTCAAACCTAGAGATATGAGTTGTTGACTATGAGTTGGTTATTCATTGATTGTACGAAAACGCATTGGTAACTCGATGTTATAAAACGTGCCTTTGTGAATAATTCAACAAGTAGTTAGTACAAGCATATCAGTCGAAGTTTATCTGTTCCTTCTAGAAATAGAAGCGATATCTGGGCCCCTCGATGATTTGGTTTTGACCTATGTACCGGGCCCGGTCAGAACCTAATTGATGTGTTCAATTTAGTTCTATGTCGAAACAAATCGAAGATCGAGAAACAAATACTGGACAATAAGTAAGACCATGTTCCATGTGTTTGTCCGGCTGATATCGTGAGAACAGAGGATTATATGATCACTTATCTTAAATGGCGTATCATCATCATTTTATTTCCGAGAGACTTTGAAAGAGCTACGATTGCTAGTCGAATTTTGAAGTCATATTTGCAAATATAGTTATTAGACTTATCCAAGTGGGAGACTGTTGGATATAGTGTGTAAGTCCATAACTTTATTTGGTATGAACTTGACCCGACCCGGCATGGTCCATTTGGGTTGCATGGCATTGCAATACTTGGATAGACTAAATAAGAGAATAAGGCACTTATGATTATTAATATATTATAAGTTCTAATATATTAATAATAGTATTATTTAATTAGTATTTGATCAAGTATTAATCTAGAATTAATTTGGTGATCAAAGTGAGACTAATTAAATATATAGGGTTGATTATGACAATCATCAATTCTTTTATGGTGGATTAATGATCCATGGTTTATGGATTTGGTTATAACCATATGGAGCTCCATGGATAGTCCATGGGAGTTACAAACCCATGGGTCATGAGAAATGAAGAGTCATGACAATTAGGGTTTACATTTGTAACTCCTAATTATGACACACTATAAAAGAAACCCTATAGCATGCAAAATTTGCACTAGAGTATTCTTGTGAGGGCATACCCGATTTTGAAGTGTAGAAGTATTCTCTCTAGTTATTCCAAGGTTGTAGTGTTGTGTGAAGCATTTCAGGCACAACATATGGGGTGCTAGGCTCACAAAGTCTTGAAGGAATCCAAGCAACAACAAGGTATGTGTTTCTACTAGTTTTTATGTTTTATGTAATCCCCATGCCATGCTAGTTAGGAAATAACCTTGAAAAAGAAATTTGCATGTATATAGAGAAAACATAGATTCAAGGTTATTAGGGTTTCATGTACACTTAGGAAGTGTTAGAATGCTCAAAACCCAACACTTTGCCCGGGTTCCCTTGATATCTACTGACCATGCTCAAAGCGAAGGCCACATCAAGATGAGTACAAGTCATAGCATACATGATCGAGCCAACTGCAGAAGCGTAAGGTACTCGACTCATTTCTGCTATCTCGATTTCGGTACTCAGACTTTGAGTCTTACTCAATCTGGCATTACTTTGGATCGGTAACTCCCTTTCTTGGAACTCCCCATACTAAAATGTTTTAGTACCTTGTCCAAGTAAGTATTCTGACTAAGTCCTATTAGTCTTTTACTCCTGTTTCTCACTATCCTTATTCCCAAAATATATGCAGTTTCTCCGAGGTCCTTCATAGTGAAGCTTTTCCTGAGCCAGGATTTAACTTCCTGCAGTGTCGGGATGTCGTTTCCTATGAGTAGTATGTCATCGACATACAATACGAGGAAGCTCACTATACTCCCATTGGCTTTGAAATATACGCATGATTCATCTTCACTTTGCAGAAAACTGAACTCTTTGACTTTCTCATCGAAACAAAGATTCCATCTGCGAGATGTTTGCTAAAGTCCATAAATGGACTTCTCATGCTTGCACACTCTATTGGGATGCTTCGCATTAATAAAACCCTCTGGCTGAGCCATGTAAACATCCTTAGCCAACTTCCCATTAAGGAAATCGGTTTTGACATCCATCTACCATATTTCATAATCATGAAATGCAATAATGGCTAACATCACCCTAATAGACTTTATCTTCGCAACTGGTGAGAAGGCCTCGTCATAGTCAACTTCGGGAGTTTGATTAAAGCCCTTCGCAACCAATCTCGCCTTATAAGTGTGCCCATTCCCATCCATGTCAGTCTTCTTCTTGAAGATCCACTTGCACCCGACCATCTTACGTCCGGGCACATGGTCAACCAAATTCCAAACTTGGTTATCATACATGGACTGAACCTCGTTGTCTATCACCTCTTTCCATTTTGCAGAATCCGGGCCTGCCATGGCTTCCTTATACTTGTTAGGTTTGTCAATATTCACTAGTGTACTATCACTAATTAACGTATGCCCTTTGGTAGTAATATGAAAACCATAAAATTGGGGTTGAACCCTAACTCTTTCGGAACGTCTAAGAGGTAAGGCCTTTGTCAATCAGTTCAATCGGAGTTTCCTCCTCGGGTTGAGCACCAACGT
The DNA here is from genome assembly GCF_052625555.1 of Lactuca saligna. Taxonomy (NCBI): domain Eukaryota; kingdom Viridiplantae; phylum Streptophyta; class Magnoliopsida; order Asterales; family Asteraceae; genus Lactuca; species Lactuca saligna. The sequence continues at coordinate 23,370,609 of NC_136425.1, read as the reverse complement.
TAGAGTTTCCTTCATTGCTCGACTCTTGAATCTCTTCAAGATCGATTGGCCTCCCATTGCCCCCTTGGCTTATGAGTTCTCTTTCTCGGAAAACCCCTCTCCTTGCAACGAAGACAACATTGTCACTCGGTATATAGAAGAGATATCCAAAGGACTTTTGTGGGTAGCCTATGAAAATACACCGCTCACTACGAGGTTCGAGCTTTTCGTGAGTCTCTCGTCTTACGAAAGCCTCGCAACCCCAAACCTTTATATGTGCCAATGAGGGAGCTTTCCCTGTCCACATCTCGTGAGGTGTATTGGCAACCTTCTTTGTAGGGACTAAGTTAAGGATATGGGTGGCAGTCTCTAAGGCATACCCACATAATGAGATAGGTAATGAAGCACGACTCATCATGGAATGAACCATGTCTAGCAAGGTTCGATTGCGCCTCTCAGCTACATCATTCAACTGCGGTATCCTTGGTGGCGTTAATTGCGAAACGATTCTGCATTCCTTGAGGTAGTCGTGGAATTCAAGACTTAGGTACTCTCCTCCTCGATCGGATTGAAGCATCTTGATTTTCATGCTCAATTGATTCTCCACTTCTTGTCGAAACTCTTTGAGCTTTTCAAAAATTTCCGATTTGTGCTTGATTAAGTATAGATAACCATATCTGCTATAATCATCGGTAAAAGTCACATAGAAGTGTTTCACATCCTTTGTGGTGGATCTAAAGGTCCCACACACATCGGTGTGTATGAGAACCAATAAACCCTCACCCATTTCACAAGTGCCAATGAAGGGTGACTTTGTCATCTTTCCAAGTAAACAAGACCCTCACACGTCATCGTTCCTAAGGTTGAATGACTCCAACACTCCATCCTTTTGGAGTTGGGCTATGCATTTTTGGTTGACATGTCCAAGACGGCAATGCCACAAACATGCTTTGCCCATACTATTGGAAGAATCAACAGACAACACATCATTTCCTAAGTTGTCTACAACCATCACAGTTTCATATATTCCATTACAGGGCAATACTTCAAAATAAAATACACCATTAAGATAAGCATTAATAGAACCTTTTTCATTATCAAATGAATATCTAAAACCTTGTCTATATAAACCATGAAATGAAATGATGTTTCTTGCCATATCTGGTGAATAACAACAATTATCTAAATCTAATCCTAATCCACTACTGAGCATTAAACAGTAAATTCTGATCTTGGTGACAGGCGACGATCTTCTATTCCCCATGATCAAATTTATCTTCCCATGCTCCACATACCTATCTCTTCTTAGGCCCTACAAATCAGAACAAATGTGAAAACCACATCCTGTATCAAGTACCCAAGAAATGGAATGTGATGAATCATTAGATTTAATTGTGTAAATACATGCGTAAGATGGATTGATCTTACCATCCTTGATGGCTTGCAGATATTCTGGGCAACTTCTCTTCTAATTCCCTATCTTGTGGCAGTGGTGGCACTCTGCCTCCTTAGGGTTAGAGTTGGGCTTAGAAGAACCAACTTTGGTTCCATTAGAAGAGGTACCATCTTGGGACTTTCCCTTGTGGTGGCTCTTTGAGGGAGCATTCCTCTTCTTTCCCTTCCCTTGACCTATTTCGAAGACAGGTGTAATAACATGAGTGGGAGTGGGTGCAACAGACTTCTCCTTGAGATTGCTCTCAACAGTCCTTAACAAGCCTTGAAGCTTGCTCAAGGTGACCTCTTCCTTATTTATATGGCAGGTCATGCAGAACTGGTTGTATCAGGGAGGTAACAAGTGAAGGATAATGTCAATTTCCAGCTCTTCATCGAAGTTAACATGTAACTTCAGCAGGCGGTCAACATATCTCTGCATCATTTAAAGATGAGCGGTACGAGACTCTCCACTACCCATTCGTGCAGTGATCATCGAAGTGATGATCCCATACCTCTCTTGCCTCACACTTTGGTGGTACCAGTCCATCAAGTCTTGATGCATCTCGTAGGGATATATGTCCTCATAGGACTTTTGGAGTTCAGAAGTCATGGTTGCTAGCATGATGCAATGGACTTTCATAGCATCATGCTTGTGGACCTCAAAGGCAGCGATCTCTTTCAGAGTGGCAGTGTTCATGTCGATCTCCTTCAGCTCCTTGTCAAGGACATACTCTTTGTCTTCTAAACGAGTGACCATTCTTATGTTGCGGATCCAATCATTGAAATTTTTTCTGTCAAATTACACTCTCCCACACAAGTTCATGAGTGAGAATGAGCCAGAGGAACTCGAGTAGGAAGAATTGTTGTTGTTCATGTTCGACATCTGAAAAAAGAAAAGAACAAAGTTTGACTAGAAATTAATCCCCAATTAAACACCCAAATGAGAAATTAGGGTTAGGATCCAACAACATTATCTACATATTAGAAGAGGGAAGCCATAATCTAACATGCAAATACTTTGAGGGTAAGTGAATGACGATTCACTAATTCTCCACGATGAAAAACGAAAAAGAATTGAGTTTTAAATGTATTGAAAATTCCTAGATTCCTTTGAGATTTATCGAAATTTTCAATGACATGTTTCAATCTCGATGTGACCCTCTAGTTTGTGACTGGGATGTCGAGGATCACAAAGCGGATGTGAATGACCATGCAAATGTACATGGTGCCCTCATTGTTACAGTTACCTATTCGATGTGCCGGTTATCCACACACGCTCCATCGAACTATGACAAGCAATGAGTCACCCTGTGCCACCTTTACTTAGAATCCAATTAGTGCACCGGTTAACCACACACGCTCCACTAACATCTTAGCAAGGGTGCAAAGTGTAATTTCATGGGATTGGACCAATTCATTTTTCCTAAAGTAACTAAGATAGGGAATTTTGTAAAAAAAAACATTTAGTTACTTTAATAATTCATTATACTTATTAATGAGAAAGGGTTTCCCTATCCTACCCGTTCGGCTAACGACCGTCCACCAATCAAGGAAGCGGTGGGTGAGAGTGGAGACCCATTAAATGGCCATTTTATAGGGCATAACCTTATACCCCTCTTATAGATCGGCTTTGTGAATGAGACCTACTAACGGTAAGACTAGCATTTCATTTTTATATATATATATATATATATATATATATATATATATATATATATATATATATATATATATTAATCTTATAATAATATATAGTATAAGGTCAAATTTTAAAACTTGTAAAATTTTAGGGTTTGAAATTTAATTTAGTTCAAATTAAACATTTTAATCACAAAGTTTAATTTTCAAAACCTGAGGGCAAGTTTTGAACTTTTCAATACACAAAGGATCAAATAGCAAATAATATTAAATTAAACATTTAATTTAATGATTATCTAAACTTGAACTAATCAAAATAATTTTCAAGATAATTTACCAAATTAATTTAAATAATCAAATTTTATCGTATAAGGAAATTATTATTAAAATAATTAGAAAGTATCTTGGTAAGGATAATCACATAAAAACAATAAAATTTGTATTTTATTATATAAAAACGATTTTAGCAATTATCATTTAGCAAAACAACAATAAATCCTGAAATACCCTCTGCCTGACTCTCGGACTCGCCAAGTCACTACCTGGACTCGCCGAGTCTAGATACTGACTCGCCGAGACAGGTTGGGCAGAGGCTAGAAAGTCGATTTTAAGCAGTTAAACAAGCAATGCATCACATACAACAGAAACCAATCAAGGCTCTGATACCACTGATGGGTTTGAGCCATAAGAACATTCCTATGTGCACATGCAAATCCTAATGCTTGGATCTAGTTTTCTTTATTGTACATGCATTCATCCAAGACTTTCTAGCCATAGATCTAGTGATAATAATTCGAAATTATAATTACAAAAACCAGATCTAGAAGATTATCTCTTGTTGCTTTCTTGATTCTCCTTGTCTTTAATGCTTAGAGTCACAAGTGTAACTCCTCTAATGCTTAGAGCAGCTATGGTTCCAGTCAAAAAACCTAATGGACAGCTTAAACCCTAAGTAGCCCATGGAACCTTCTGGAATCAGGCCATGGACGAAAATATGATGGACCTTCATCATAATTTCATTCCCCCTTGATCCATTAGGTTTCCCACCCCAAAATTCAACTATCACACATTTGACAGTTTTAGTCCCCTTTATTCAATTAATATCTTTTAGTCACCAAATTAATTCCTAATTAATATATGACTAATATTAATCAAATAATATGATTTATTATTTAATATATTATTCTTATAATTTATTAATAAACCATAATATCTTTTCTCTCTCCATAAATTACCCTGTCAAGTTGTTATGGTGAAGGCAACCCAAAAGGATCATGCACAACCGGGTCAAGTACTTACCAATATGGTTACGGGCTTAGACACCAATCCAACACTTATCTGATCAATCTAATCCCTATTTCCCATGGGGGATGTGTGCGTGATAGTGGGTATGGACTGACTGAGCAGGTTTGGTGCCATGATTGATTGTGAAGGCTAGTGACTAGTAGTATGAACCCAAATGGGGGAGAACTGGTTATTCATGGATAAGGCACGAGGGTCGGTTCCAGGTTATTTTTGGCAACTAGGGATCATAGTATATTCAACACGGGTGTGCAGGTTATTTGGCTTATGTATTTGGCACTTGAGTTAGGGATCAAATTTCATTTTCAGAGGTTTGAGTGGTTAAGGAGTTTGATGATGTATTCCCAGAGGAGTTACTCAGTATGCCTCCAAAGAGGCAGGTCAAGTTCAGGATTGACCTTGAGTCGAGTGCGACCCCGATTGCCAAAGCATCATACCACTTGGCACTGCCTGAGATGCAGGAGTTGTTATCTTAACTGCAGGAGCTGCTAGGCAAGTAGTTCATCAGACCGAGCAGGTCTACGTGGGGAGTGTTGATATTGTTCGTCAAGAAAAAGGATGGTTCACACCGGATGTGCATTGATTACCGGGAGTTGAAAAAGTTAACGGTGAAGAACCATTATCCCCTTTCGTGGATTGATGACCTCTTTGATCAGTTTCAGGGTATATCTTGGTTCTCCTAGGTAGATATGAGGTCTGTGTATCATTAGGTTAGAGTAAGGGAGGATGACATGGAGAAGACCGTGTTCCGTACTCGTTATGGGCATTACGAGTTCGTGGTGATGCCATTTGGGCTCACCAATGCGCCTACTGTGTTTATGGATCTGATGAATCGGGTATGCATGTGGATGCTCGACCGATCGGTTATTGTGTTTATTAATGATATATTGGTGTATTCCAAGAATAGAGAGCAACATAAGGAACATCTTCGAGAGCTTTTGGGGGTTTTGAGGTGAGAACGACTTTATGAAAATTTCTCGAAGTGCGAGTTTTGGTTATGAGAGGTCCAATTTCTGGGGCACCTCTTTAATCAGGATGGGATTTTGGTAGATATGGCCAAGATCTAGGATTTGATGCAGTAGGAGGTTTTTAAATCTCCCTCGGAGATCAGGAGTTTCTTGGGTTTGGTTGGGTACTATCAAAGATTCAATCAAGACTTCTCCACGATTGCGGTACTCCTGACTCGTCTGAAGAGGAAGGATGGATTTACGATGGGGCCTTAAGCAACCGTCGGCATTTAAGACTCTTCTAAAAAGGTTATGTGAGGCCCCAATATTGATCCCCCCGGAGGGGGTTGAGGATTTTATGGTATTTAGTGATACATCCATCACTGGTTTAGGGGCGATCCTCGTGCCAAGAGGGTGTGTGATTGCTTATGCTTCACGGAAGCTGAAGCCGAATGAGTCGCGATATCCTACGCATGATTTGGAGTTGGGGCAGTGGTGTTCGTACTCAAGATTTGGAGACACTATCTTTATAGAGTCCGTTGTACGGTCTACGCGGATCACAAGAGTTTGAGATATCTGGTGGACCAGCTGAACTTGAACATGAGGCAGCGTAGGTGGCTGGACGTGGTCAAGGATTATGACTGTGAGATCCTTTACCATCTAGGTAAAGTGAATTTGGTGGCAGATGCTTTGAGCTGCAAGTCAGTTGGATCTTTGGTTAGGGATACATGTACCAAGATATCGGTTGATTATCCACTTTTGGGTTTGATCAGGGAGGCTCAGGTTGAGGGAGTTCGGAAAGAGAATTGGAAACAAGAAAGGATCAGAGTTGAGATTAACAGATTTGTCACAGATAGTCAAGGGTTATTGACTCGATGTGGTTGGGTTTGGTTTCCAGTTTCTGGCGGGTTCATGCAGATTGTATTAGAGGACGCTCATAAGTCTCACTTTTCTATACACTCGGGAACCACCAACATGTATTGAGATTTTAGATCAAGCTACTGGTGGCCGTGTATGAAAAGGGAGATAGCCTGGTATGTCAAGAGATGCGTGAACTACGGGATGGTCAAGACTGAGCTTCAGAATCCGCTTGGCAAGCTAAAGCCTTTAGAGGTTCCCATGTGGAAATGGGTGCAGATCACGATGAATTTTATCACCAAGTTGCTGAAGACGACAAAGGTTTTTGAAGCTATGTGGGTCATCGTCGATCGATTGACCAAGAGTGCCCACTTTTTGGCTATCCGGGAGAGTGCTTCGGCCAAAAAATTGGCCGATGTTTATGTCCGGGAGATTGTTGGTCATCATGGGGTTCCGGTCTCTATAGCTTTTGTTCGAAAAGTTTGGTTCACCTCCTGTTTCTAGCAGAAGTTCCACAAGGAACTTGGCACGATGTTTCATTTTAGCACTGCTTATCAAATGCAGACCGGCGATCAAAGTGAGCAGACAATACAAACCCTTGAGGATATATTGAGGTCCTGTGTTATCGATTTTGGTGGGAGTTTGGATTCCTACATACCCCTTGCGGAGATCTCCTACTACAACAGTTTTCACTTCTGCATTAGTGCTTCACCTTTTGAGCTCTTGTATGGTCGGAAATGTCATATCTGGTTTGTTAGGGGAGGTTGGTCACAAGATTATGGAAAGGACCAAAGTATTCCTTTAAACCATGGAACTTATTCAGCAGATCAGGCAGAAACTGCAGACCACTTAGAGTCGACAGAAGAGCTATGCCGACGGACACCGATCAGAGTTGGAGTTTTAGGTCGGTGATATGGTATTACTAAAGGTCTCACCTTGGAAATGGGTGATACGCTTCAGGAAGATGGGGAAGTTGGGTCCTTGGTATATTGGGCTTTTTCGAGTGATTGCCATGGTTAGCAAGGTTGGTTACAGGTTGTATCTACCTGAGGAGCTTAGTCAGATTCACAACACTTTCCATGTTTCGCAATTACGAAAGTGTGTATTGGACGATGAGGCATTTGTTTCATTGGATGATATTCAGGTCGATGAGTGCCTTAGCTATGTTGAGAGGCCGGTCAATATTCTAGAAAGAAAGAATAAGGTATTGCGCAAAAAGGAGATACCTTTGCTGAAGGTACGATGGCAACATCAGAGGGGATCCGAGTGGACTTGGGAGCTAGAGGTTGAAATAAAGGAACATCATCCTGAGTTATTCGTCGAGTCAGACTTCGAGGACGAATTCTAGATCAAGTGCGGGAGAATTGTAACATCCCGATGTAGGGTATTCCTAAATTTATATCCTTTAATTCATTTATATTGCATATGGCCCCAAAGTTCAAGAAATGTATGCAAATGGGCTTGAAGGGCATTATTTTAATTGGGAGCCTTCGGTGTATGTCATGCTTACATGGTGTACGATGAGCGTACTAGCGTGTGCCCTAGTACACTGGGCGTACATCAATATACGTGGGGCATACTTGCTAAATGAGGAAACCCTAATTTTTATGGTTTGCTGGTATTTAAGCATACTTATGACCTCATTTACCTTCACCTTATCATCCTCCACCCTCTCATTCGTGTTTGAAGCCCTATTTCTCCTTAAGAAGACATTTCTAGCCTAAAAGTGTGTGTATCTGTGCTTAGAAGAAGAAGGACGGAAGCCAAGATCATCTTTGGAGAGTGAAGCACTTTAGATCTGGGATTTACTCTACATTTTCAACCCTTCGAAGGTATAAAGCTTGCAACTTGATCTTTCAATCATGTAGATCTAGAATGGGTGTTTTAGTGATACTTTTTGGTCCCAAATGTCTTATCTCAAGCATGGAATGTTCTTGACGATTTGAGTTGTCCTTTTAGACCCTAGGAAGGGTCCTAAGTCATAAAAATGAAGTCCCAATGGTTAGTTTTGCTCCATGCATCTTGTATAAGGTCTTAATGGATTAATACCATTAGTTAAGAACTTAATGGTCATGCAAAGTCATAAAGTTGGAAAATTTATGACTCTAGAGTGTATTTGAGCCTTGGATCTAAAATATGGATGTAAGTGCTTAAGCCATTAAGCATTTATTGAGTTTTGAAGGATGCGACCCGCCTGCTTGGTGTATGCCCTACACACGTGGTCAACAACCCTAATGGTAGTCAACTGTGAGGGTTTGTAGTATGCTCAACGTACCTCTGGAGTACGCCCTGTGTACTCGCATTGGGTCAGCTCGGATGAGTTAACTTGGTTGGGTTGACTCAGTTGACTTAGTGGGTCTGACCAGTAGACTTTGACTTTTACCAAGTTTGACCTTGCGGGTATTTTTGGATTTTGATGGAATTGGTCAGTGGTGGGGTTAGGTGCCAGTTAGAGAGCTGAGATTCGGAGTTAGGTCCTCATCAACTTCTGTTCAGTTTGCGAGGTGAGTTTTCCTCACTGTATGTAATGCCCCCATTCTCAGGTATTGCTTAAATAAGGTTTATTGGGTTAAGCTCTACTCGACAAGTTGGTTGACCTACTTTGATGGTTGAGTACTTTGATGAGCGATATGCAGCTCTAGCAGAGACAGCTACCCCTGCATCCACTTCGGCTGTAACTGCGGCAGGGGTTGGAGGAGGAGTCGGCAGGGATTTCCAGTACCGGGACTTCGATAATACGAAGCCCCCAACATTTGATGGTACACAGGATGCGATTAGGACTATGAGGTGGTTATCTGACGTGGATGGTTGTTTCTTCACGTGCTCATGTCCCGCTGACCAGAAGGTCAGGTGTGCCCTGAACCTGTTGAGGCTTGGGGCAAAGGACTGGTGGAGGCTGACGACTGGGTCGTATACTGATGATCAGCGGGCTGTTGTTAGTTGGGAGCAGTTCAAAGATATGTTCCGCACCCGCTACATTCCACGCGTTGAGCGGGAGCGGCTTGCGCATGGGTTTTTGACATTGAGACATGATGGGGAGTATGTGATGGAGATTACCCGTATGTTCATGGGGAGGGCTATGTTTTGCCTGGAGTTTGCTTCATAGCAGTCTCAGATGACTCGTTATCTGAGTATGCTAAATACTGATATTCGACAATTTGTGTCTACACAATGATAAGATACCCTCCTGGATCTTCAGGAAGCCGCGAGGAGGCGTGATTTGGAGATAGAGCTGCACCTGAAGGAGCAACGCCATGCACCGGCACAGTCTCAGCCGTCGCCTAAGCGGTCTAAGACTATTGATACACGGTCTGGCGATTATCAGAGCCGCACTTATGGAAAGTGTGGAGAGGATCATTCGGGGGTTTGTCGAGCAGGAGGTGGGTGCCACAAATGTGGTAAGGAGGGGCACTATGCCAGAGACTTCCGTCAGTCCGCCCCTCCAGCAGATATGAGGATTTGTTACCATTATCATCAGGTTCGTCATGTGAAGACCAACTGTCCGCAGCTCGTCGCCAAGTCGGTGCAAGGTTCCGCTGATTGGAGATGGGAGGCCAGTCAAGGTGGAGCCTCCGAAGGCCCAGGGTCACGCCTTCCAGCTCACGGCTGAGGAGGCTAAGGCAACACCAGATGTGGTTGTTGGTATGTTTCTATTCTCTATCTCGGTTATTGTATATGTGTTATGCTTATTGATTGTACCTGTGATTAGGTACGTTTTTAGTGAATTCTTTGCCCGCTTTGGTATTATTTGACTCAGGGGCGAGTCGGTCGTTTGTATCTCAGACCTTCTCTAGAGGGTTCAATGTGCCGATAGATGATCTTGAGTGTCCGTTGCGAGTTTCAAAATCCAACGAGCACGGGGTTTCTGCTTCTTCGATCTGTCGGGGATGCGAGTTGGAGATTTTTGGGGTGTCCTTCCTGATAGATATGATTCCTATCCCCATGGGGGAAGTGTGCGTGATTGTAGGGATGGAATTGCTTAGCCGTTTTGGCGCCATGATCGACTGTGAGGGACAGCGGGTGGTGGTTCAAACCCCAAGTGGGGGAGAACTTGTAGTATATGGTGAGGGCACCAGGTTGGGATCAGGGTTTTGTTCGGCAGCCAGGGCTCGACAATATATTCAGCATGGGTGTGCCGGTTATTTGGCGTATGTGGTAGATACGTGGGTTACAGAGCAACTCTCAGTTTCTGAGGTTCCGCTGGTGATGGAATTTGCTAATGTGTTTCCGAAGGAGTTACCCGGAGTGCCTCTGGAGAGGCAGGTTGAGTTCAGGATTGACCTAGTTCCAGGTGCGGCCCCTATCGCTAAGGCGCCGTATTGACCAACACCGCCAGAGATGCAGGAGTTGTCATCTCAGTTGCAGGAACTGCTGGGTAACCAGTTTATTCGTCCGAGTAGTTCACCCTGGGAAGCACCAATCCTTTTCTTCAGGAAGAAGAACGGTTCGCACAGGATGTGCATTGACTATAGGGAGCTAAACAAGTTAATGGTGAAGAACCGTTACCAGCTCCCGATGATAGATGATCTTCTCGATCAGTTGCAGGGTGCATCTTGATTTTACAAGATTGATTTAAGATGCGGATATCACCAGGTCAGGGTCAGGGAGGAGGACATGGAGAAGACCGCATTTTGGACTCATTATGGTCATTACGAGTTCGTGGTGATGCCATTTTGGCTCACCAACGCGCCAGCAATGTTCATGGATCTGATAAACCGAGTCTGAAGACCGATGCTCGATCATTGTGTTCATAGATGATATCTTGATGTATTCCAAGACTCGAGAGCAGTATGAGGAGAATCTTAGGGAGTTGTATGTCAAGTTCTCGAAATGCGAGTTTCGGTTGCGAGAGGTCCAGTTGCTCGGACATCTCATTAACCAGGAGGGGATTTTGGTCGATCCTGCTAAGGTGGAGGCGGTTATGCAGTAGGAACTCCGAAATCTCCCTCAGACATCAGGAGTTATTTGGGTATAGCAGGGTATTATTGGAGATTCATTCGTGATTTCTCCAAGATTGTCGTACCCCTCACTCGTCTAACGTGGAAGGGGCTGGATTTCCGGTGGGGCCCTGAGTAGCAGAGGGCATTTGAGACCGTCCGACGATGTTTATGCGAGGTGCCGGTGTTGACACTCCCCGAGGGAGTTGAGGATTTTGTGGTATTATGTGATGCGTCCATCACAGGCTTGGGGCAGTCCTCATGCAGAGGGGACGAGTGATAGCCTACGCGGCAACTGAAGCCGCATGAGACGAGATACCCTACGCACGATCTTGAGTTGGGAGCGATAGTTTTTGCTCTCAAGATTTGGAGGCATTGTCTGTACGGGGTCCGTTGTACTATATACACGGATTACAAAAGTTTGAGACATATCATGGATCAGCCGAACCTGAACATGAGGCATCGCAGGTGGTTGGATGTGGTCAAGGACTATGATTGTGAGATCCTTTACCATCCTAGTAAAGCGAACGTGGTTGCGGATGCTCTGAGCCCAAGTCAGCTGGATCCTCGACCCCAGCCAGGTGTATGAGGATAACGGTGGATTCCCCGGTGGTGGGTTTGGTCAGGGATGCTCAGATTGAGGGTATGAGACCAGAGAACTGGAAGATTGAGAGGATTAAGGGCAAAATCGCCCGGTTTGTTCAGGATATCCGCGGTTTGTTGACTCGTTACGGTCGGGTTTGGGTTCCGATGTCGGAGGGGTCCGGCAGACAGTGATGGAGGAGGCTCATAAGTCTTGTTTTTGATCCACCCGGGAGCCACCAAGATGTACCGTGATTTGAGTTCGAGTTATTGGTGGCCTGGCATGAAGCAAGATATCACTTGGTTTGTTGAGAGGTGCTTGACCTGTAGGATGGTCAAGGCCGAGCACCAGAGGCCGCATGGTAAGCTGCAGCCTCTAAAGATTCCCATGTAGAAATGGGAACGGATCGTTATGGATTTCATCACGAAGTTGCTGAAGACAGAAAGGGGGTTCGATGATATATGGGTCATCGTGGATCAATTGACCAAGTGTGCCCATTTCCTAGCCATACGAGAGAGTTTATCGGCAGAGAAGTTGGCCAACCTGTACGTTAGAGAGATTGTCTCTCGCCATGGGGTTCCAGTTTCTATCGTTTCCGATCGAGATGTCAGGTTTACTTCCCATTTTTGGCAGAAGTTCCACAAGGAACTGGGTACGAGATTGCATTTTAGCATAGCGTTCCATCCGCAAACTGATGGGCAGAGTGAGCGGATCATTCAGACCCTTGAGGATATGTTGAGGGTGTGCATCATTGATTTTGGTGGGAGTTGGGATTCCCACCTACCGCTTGTATAATTCACCTACAACAATAACTATCATTCCAGTATCGTTGCCCCGCCTTTCAAGCTGTTTTATGGGCGGAAGTGCAGGACCCCAGTCTGCTGGGGTGAGGTTGGGCACAGGGTGATGGGTCGGACAGAGGTAGTTCTACAAAATACCGAGATGATACAGCAGATTAGACAGCGACTGCAGACCGCTCAGAGCCGGCAGAAAAGTTATGCCGACTGACGCCGATCTGAGCTGGAATTTCAAGTAGGTGACATGGTTCTCCTGAAGGTCTCACCCTGGAAAGGTGTGATCCGCTTCAGGAAGAGGGGAAAATTAGGTCCCCGTTATATTGGGCCGTTCAGGATTGTTGCTAGGGTTGGCAGGGTGGCTTATAGGCTAGAGCTTTCGAAGGAGCTAAGCCAGATCCACAACACAATTCATGTTTTGCAATTGCGAAAATGCATTATGGACCAGGAGGCAGTGGTATCGTTGGATGACATTCAGGTCGATGAGCATCTGAACTATGTGGAGAGGCTTGTGACTATTTTGGAAAGGAAGAAGAAAATTATGCAGAACAAAGAAATACCTTTAGTAAAGGTACATTGGGAACATCGGAAGGGATCCGAGTGGACATGGGAGCCGGAGGCGGAGATGCGCGAGCATTACCCAACATTGTTTATTCTAGCGGACTTCGAGGGTGAAGTCTAGTTCAAGTGGGGGAGAGTTTTAACGCCTCGATTCTCAGGTATTGCTTAAATAAGGTTTATTGGGTTAAGCTCTACTTGACGAGTTGGTTGACCTACTCGTCGAGTAGCAGCTGGATGAGATCGTGTGTTAAGTGACCTACTCAATAAGTCCATATTGGGACTCGGCGAGTAGGAGATGGCAGATGAAACCCTAAATCTCAGGGTTTGCACCTCTATTTAAAGGAACCTTTTCCTCCTTTGGCCTCTTTGTAGTCTTTGAGAGCCCTTAAAACCCTAATACACATGTGTGTGTGCCTTGGTGTGGTGTTTGAAGCTTGGAAAGAGAATCTTGGAGGAAGAAAGCTAAGAGTGCAAAGGAATTGAAGCAAGGAAGGCGTGGGAAGCATGATTTACCTCAGCTAGCATCCTTTGGAGGTATCAAAGGGCCAATCCTTACTTCCCTTTTTCCCTTTTGTTGAGTTTCTAGGGCTTTTATGGATTTTCAAGTTGGTATGATGAGCTATGGGCTAGATCTGAAGTTGTAACTTCAGATCTGGACCCTCCTTGGATTCTAGAAGCATAAAGTTTTAGTTTTGGTCATGATTAAGGTCCTTCTTGAGCATGAAGTTCCATTAAGAACTTAAAATAGGCTTTTAGAGCCTTTATAGCCATGCATGTACGTAATGTTTGCAACTTTATGTAATAAGCATGCCTTAGAAGCTTGGATCTGTGATTTGGAGTCGCTGCTTGGCTCAAAATAAGGCTGTATGGAAAAAGGACAGGATGGACTCGGCGAGTCGCAAGGTTGACTCGGTGAGTCACATGAAGATGGTCGTGAACTCGAAGAGTTGGATGAACAACTCGGAGAGTCCGATGAAGATTGCCATAAACTCGACGAGTTGAAGAACAACTCAGCGAGTCGGATGAGTTTTCTCCAGGATATGTATGCGTGTGTATCTGTTGAGTTGCAAGGAGGAAAATCGACGGGTGGCCTTAAAGTTTGGTCGAGAATCGAAGGAACTCGACGAGTCACCCGATGACCCGAAGAGTTGGAAAGTGCTTGAAGGGACTCGGCGAGTAGCCAAGGGTACTCAGCGAGTTAAGGTCAACATGGAATGTTGACCTTGACTGAGGACTTTGACTTTGAGTAGGGGTTGACTAGTGGGTTATGGAGTACCTTATAAGGTTAAGGACTTATGAGTATGTTGTACTATAATAATAGGTGGTGGAGCCTATGTCAAGTGATCCGAGAGTTGGAGTTTACCTTTCGAGTCGAGATTTGCGAGGCGAGTTATCCAGAATATATCGATAGGATCTACGGCACCAAAGCCGACCCTTTAGTTTTTATTGTTATGGTATGCTACACGTGGTTATGATCTGTTAGATCGGAATCGAGGTAGACAGTATGTTATGCTCTTATGATCCGTAGGGATTGGTATGTTAGTGACCTGCTAGGTCGGTACTCTAGTTACAGGAGAATTCTATGATCGATGATCAGTGAGATAGATATGTTTGATTTTGTACATGCCAATATATGATAGTATGCGCACATGGTTATTTGCTTGTGGTTGGGTTGAGGCGGTCCTGCTTTGTGCTGAAGGCCAATATACCCTAAGAGCGGTCCGGGGAAACTGCAGGCCCACATGGCGGACCAGTCATGCCGAAGGCTCGGGATAGATTCATACAGACTATAGGTGCGGTAGGGCGGTCCAGTCAGGCTGATGGCCCAGTATGCATGTTGATTAATTGAATATTTCTGATATGGTATTATCAGTGTGGTATTGGTATTTTGGGGGTAGCTCACTAAGCCCTTGGGCTTACAGTTTTCAGTTTATTGTTTCAGGTACTTTAGGAGATCATGGAAAGGCGAAGGCGTAACCGTACCGCTCCTCATCCTTATGTTATGATTTTGGGGACACTCTGATGGAAAAGGATTTGAAAACATTTTGTAAACAATGCTATTTGGTTTTTATTTATGATTGAAAAAGTTTAAATTTGGCGTAAAATTTATGGGATTTTACAAGTTGGTATCAGAGCCTTGGTTTGAGTGAATTGGAGGAACACTCGTGTGAATCCAGTCTCAAATCAAGGAGATTTTCGGAAAATAAGTTTTAAAATGGTTTTCAAAATAAAGGATAGAGGATGCAGAGGGTACGATCAGCCGGAGCCTGTAAGTAAACCCCAAAATACCATGCAGTTATTTGATATTCTGATATGTTAGAACAACATGCTAGTGCTAGGCTAGGGATCTTCAAGAATCGCATGATAGATTTGCTTGATTGCATGATGCCTATTAGCCTAGGGTTTCTTGTATGTGGAATTGACATCATAACTGTATATGTTTAGTGTATGCATCACGGCTGTGCATAATAAAGACCTTATAGCCTGAGAATGTTGATTCGGCCTTCGGGTAGGATTGGATATTCGAAAGTCTATTGGGTCCAGCGTTATGTGCAGCTAGCAGTTAGGCTGAAGGCTCTGTATGCATGCTATCTTTATTATGATTATGTTATTATTGTGATATGCAAGAGACGGTTGTATTGAAGTCGTCGGTGGGTTTCATGTGGACGCCTTCTCCTGATATCACAATATAAAATGGAAGGTATATTGTTAGTTGACGTTAGGGAGGGGCTTGCGAGACGGAGCTCCGACGATCTAGTCAGTTTTATCTACTAACTGAGAAAGTGTATTCACCAATAAAAAGAGTTCTCCCCTTTTAGCAAGGAAGAAGGGTCCTTTTATACCTAGTTTGAGATAAAAGTGGGCCCCAACTGATTCTGTTAGACATTCCTTCGTGGGGCATAACGTGGCGGACTCCTACTAGAAGATCCTTCATCAAGCCCTTTTTTATCCTCTCCTTATTGGCTTGAGGAGGATCTTTTAGTTATTATGGAGAGCATAGCTATCGTCTGACGAGCACGTGGGATGCTCTGAATGGTCCCATGCTTGCCATGGTGTTATTTCTTGGGGAGGAGGTTATAACACTGCTCTGCACCATATTTGTCACGCCTGTGTCTTTCGCGCTGGCGAGGGTCTGGCCTTGGCCTTGGACTTGGTCCGACTAAGTTCAGGTCATGCTAAGCTTAGTACTAGTTTTGACTTCTCTTTTTGACGTTTCCTCTGAGGGATACGTTAACGAGCCCCTTAGGCTTGTAGGCGTTTACGTTGGCCTGATAGCATCGACGTTCGAGCCTATTTCACAACACATGTACGCTTGGGATCGTTTCTAACTTTGAACAGGCTCTTGTCAGCACCATCAACGTACGTCAGCCCCAAAAAGGGGGACGGTTCGTGCTGCCAGTTTTGTCTTTAAAGTTCCCTCCTTCGAAGACCGTTCATTCTGATTGTTTATCTCTGCTTCCCCTGCTTCGACTTGAGTATTCTGCGAGTTTTCCTTTTCTAGGCAATGGATCGTCATGGTAGAGCCCCTACTGTAGAGGAATTCCAGCTTCTGCAGGACTATTTTGGTTTCTTAACGGAGCATGGTGTAATGATTCCAACAAAGGGGTATCAATCTACGATTACCCTCAAGAGAAGGTGGGGGTTCCGATCCCTTTATTTGAAGCGGAGCGATGCTTTCTGACATCTGATTTCTTCAACATGATCGTGGACCGCTATGGCTTCTCTGTCGACGAGTTGACTCTGAGCGCTGTCAATAAAATTATTGGTTTTGAACTGATTTGTTGATCTTTGGGTTGCATCCGCACCTTCTGGGTTTTCAGTTACTTCTTTCGTTCAGCTACAAATTCTGGTGTTCGTACTTTAACAAAAAAAAGCGGGGCATTCATCGGCTAATCTCTGAACACGACGTCCCAAAGAAAGATTGGCAAATGGAATGGCTTTGGGTTAACCGGGACCTTGTGGGGCGTCGATTTCGTAAAACACGAGAGATTCCTGATCGTATTCCCAAATTGTTGGGGAGCAACCTAACCCTGTGTAACGCTTGTGTTTTTGGGCTAAAGCATTAATGATGGTGTAATAGTCTAGGTCAACATTTGTAACTCATTTTGAAGTAATAAAGAGGAATTATGTGAATTATGTACTTATTTGCTTAATTATTATGATTAATGAATTAAGGATAAAAATAAGCATCGAAAATAAATATTAAATAAATCTGATATCTAAGGATAAAGTTGTAGTGGTCGAAACAAGGATTTCGGAGATATAAAGAATACCGAAATCCGAGTTATAACGAAAAAGTTATGACCTGTCGAAGTTTACGACAGAACCAACACGATGCTGTGTGACGCAAAAAGTGAATTTACGATAAAATGCTTTTTAGCCTTAGCGATCTAAACGAAAGTCATAGTACTTTTTTAAACCGAGAATTTTAATTTAAAGAGCGCCCAAATCTGACTTCCTATGAGGAAGTTATGATTTTTCTAAGTTTCAGCTTAGCAGTATGCAGCCCGAAACTCGAATTTTAGATCGAGTGATTTTTAGCCGAAACAATCTAAACGAGAATCGAAGATCGTGTTGATTGTAGTTTAACGGTAAAAAGAGAGACGAAAAACGGACATCGGGTGAAGAAGTTACGAATTTTTAACGGAATTTTCATGTCCCGACCTGTTAAAAATATAACTTTACAAATAAAATCAAAAATAGTTAACAGAGTCTAAATGAAATTTGTAAAGCATAGTCTCACCTACGCGTAGATTAAAACAACGTCAAAAATGGAGTTCGTATGCGAAAGTTATGAATTTTTGAAGTTTGGAAATGGGAGTACACCCAATGTACTCGTGTACGTAACCCGGAGTCTGTCACCTCCCCTACTCCTTTGCATGAATGCCACGTGTCATAGCCTTGCTGAGTCTAGAGTTATCCCTTAGTACGCCCCGCGTACCATGATGTACGCCCCACATACTACTTGAAGAGGGAGTATGCCGAACGTACTCTAAATGTACGCCCAACGTACTCTAAATTTACGCCCAGCGTAACCCGATGGTTCAGCCCCTATAAATAGTGAACGATGCCATCCGGATTTTTGTTACAAAATTCCAATCTCTCACCCTATACTTTCTTCAACATTACAAAAATTACCCCCAACCCTATTATATCATCCTAGCATCGTAAGCAAGCCGCGGAGAGCCCGAAGATCTCGAGAAAAATAGTTTTCGAGCCGAAACTCTGCCCACGTGAAACCCGATTTTTGAGAAAACATCCCAGTTTCATCGAAGTATATTATTTTAAGAGACGAGATGCTGCCCCATTATCGTTAAATCAAGTGAGTGTGTAGTCACTTTCACCTTACAGATAACTATGAAGTATTTTATATAAAATACGTGCTACGTGTAATTATATTGTTTATTTATTTGAGATGGATGTTGAATGAATGTTTTATACATGTTTTAAAATGATTTAAACTGTATATGTATTTTATCTACAAAAATATTGGGTATAACATGGGTAGATGAAATAGTTGCTGTGTGTTGAAATGATGAGAGATCTTGATATTGTTGTTGTTTCAGTCATCTAACGGAGTATAGATGACGACTACGGACTTTTCTAGACGGTCCAGTGGAACGCTAGCAGACTCACAACCTGTAGGTGTTTGTGAACTTAGTGTTCAGTGGTATAGTCCGTCCCCCACATGGTTGCCTAATTTGACATAAATTGATGAGGAATCCCCTAAAGCAATGTTGTCATCCCGATGAAAATCCTTAGACTAGGTCCCTTGTGATAGGTTTTTAGGGAGGTAAAGTGAAGATAACGGGAATGGGTAATCATGGTTATTATCGGTTCATAAAATTAATAAATTTATTTTGGATTGATAAATTTATTGTTGGGTGATGAAATTAATAAAATTATATTTGGTTGATGAAAATTAATAAATTTATTATTTGTGGGTTGAAAACCCTATATGCTCACCAGGCTCCCAAGTTTGACTCACTCAGTTTTCTGTATTACATGTAGTGGACCCCGAGCGTAGTTTGGAGGTTGAAGAGGGATTTTTGAATTATAAGCCAATAGTTGTAAATATCTGTTGTAAGTTTAAAATTTACTGTTTGTGCTTTAGGTCTGTTTCAGAACATGACATCCCAAGGTTTTTAATATATAATGAAAATATTTATTTCTTTAAGAAATGTTTTGTTACAATTTTATTATATTCTGTTTTGAGAACAAATTCCGCAACATCTTTTGGAAAATTACTCTGATTTTATTTTAAAAGCATAAACTAAATCGGTCTTTTCTGGCAAAAAAATTGGGGATGTCACAGTTGGTATCAGAGCATTAATTTAAGCGAACTAGGAATTTGTAGGATTTCTAGACTTAAACTTAGAATGCTAAACGATAATTGTGAGATTAGTGCCTACCATATTTTAGACACGAGCACTAATATACTTTAGAAAAGCTGCCTAAAATGCTTTTATGTGTTTAATGCTATATGTTTGTCATATATGCCATTATTTATTCGGATCTATGGTTTGTTGCCGACCGGATCTGAAAGCCTTATGTGTTCAAGATTTTAAGCGTACGACGACGATATTAGAACTAGCATATATTTTTTCAAAGTAATGAAGATCTGAATTATCCTAATTTGGTGTATAGATCATAATGGCGAAAACCCGGAGTGGAATCGGAAATGCAAACAGAGACCAACAACCTCAACCCCAAGAGAGGGAGCAGGTAGTTATAGCAGTTGCACCTAAGCCAATGACAATGTTTGGGGGTACAAGCAATGATGCAGATGATGTTGGATCGCCAAATAGAGGAAACAATGTGTTTACTTCAACAGAACCAAGAGGAACTTTCGGTGCCTGTTGAACAGCCCGAGTTGAACGAAGGACAGTCAGAAGAAGGAAACTATAGTGGGGCTATTGGTCAAGCCAACCCACCGATAAACGAACTCATCAGAATGAAGGAAATGACGGACTTGGATGCAAATCAATGATTTTATGGCATCCAAACCACTGTGCCTATCTGGAAGCCCGACATCGGTGAAAGTCATGAATTGGATCTTCAAAATGGAGACAATATTTGAAAGTTGCGAGTCTAGTAACAAGCAGAAAACCGCTCTAGCAATTCCTTTGTTAAAGTATGATGTATTGAGCTGGTGGAAGTTACTAGCTGATTCAATACCCAAGGAAGAAGCTAGTAAGATGTCTTGAGAGGATTTTCTAGTACAGCTGAAGATGCAATACTGCTCTGAGCAGGATCTTCTGGAAATCAACAATGAGTTTCAGAATTTGAATTAAAAAGTTATATTAAAAATATAAAAATAACCTAATTTTTTTTTGTTTTGAATACACCGACCTAAATTTGTCTACTCATGAATACAAATTGACCAAGTTTCAAATTGATTATTAATGACATATGTGTATATCTCAGAAACGCAGCCTTAAATTACCTGTTGCAATTGTTCTAGTCAGTAACTATTCACCGACGATGATTGGCACCACTTGATCTCAAGCATAGTAGCATACATGTATCTATATTTTACAGTTTTAGGATATGATAAAATAGAAAATGTAGTTTGACGATTTTCGATAGTTAATTTTTAGATACTTATTATATTTGTTATATCATTTTTGTATTAAATTCTCCTTTTTTTTTTTTTTTTTTTTTTTTTTTCAAAATCTCTTTATATTTTTTTGATTTTCTTTTTTAAAAAAAGTAAGTAAATTTTTCTCTATTTATTTAAAATATTTGATAGTCTCATCATATAATAACTATATCGGGTACTATTTTTTAAATAATATGCCGTTTTTTTTTTTTTTTTTAAATATAAAAGATACTATATATATAAAACTTTTATTATCTTTTATATTTTTTAAAATAAATAATACCCGAAATAAAAAAAGATGAAATATTATGTAGCTTTAATGTTTTATAACATTTGATATTTATTTTATTTTGACAATATCTTATGATGAACAATTTCTTAGTATGTAGAGTGAGTAAAATTTCATAATATTGATTTTTTTTGTATCACGATGAAAACATTTTGTAACACTATTTTTTCTCAAAGAGTAAATTACATGAATGGTCCCTATGGTTTGGAGTAATTTGCGTGTTTGGTCCCTAACTTATTTTTTTAACTCGGAAGGTCCCTACTATTTGTTTTTGTTACGCGCATGGTCCCTATCTTACCTAAAAAGATTATTTTTCCCTTGATTTATTTATTTATTTAAATAAACACACCCCAAACACCACCCTTCTCATCTTATCTTACCTACCTCAATATTTTTCTCTATTTAAATAATAATATTTTTAGATAAAACAGGGATCAAGTGCGTAACAAAAACAAACAGTAGGGACCAAGTGTGTAACAAAAACAAATAATAGGGACCTTCCGAATTAGAAAAATAAGTTAGGGACCAAATGAGCAAATTACCCCAAACCATAGGGACCATTCGTGTAATTTACTCTTTCTCAAAATAACTAGGTATTTTGTAGTGCTTGTTTATATTGCACAAAGGACCCTACAAAATTCGTGGTCATCATTTTGAATGTTGAACAAATTAGAAGTTTTCGGATTCTGGTACACGTTTGAGTTCCCAGAATTATATATATATATATATATATATATATATATATATATATATATATATATATATATATATATATATATATATATATAGAGAGAGAGAGAGAGAGAGAGAGAGAGAGAGAGGTGGGTTCAATTGAGAAAATAAAAAAGGTTGAGAATTGGGGAATCATTCTCAGCCACTTATTTAATCTAAGAAAAAAAGATACGGTGACAAACTTGTAAATATATCAATAACCTTCAATCACAAATACGTAACTATAGAGAATTCGATAACAGTTCATTCATCATCAAAATTTTTCCTCCAACCTTCAATAATCATCCAGATTTCTTCAACTAAACCGGAATTTCTTCATTGTTCATGAAATTGGAATCGGAGTTATAGACTCGCAGTCACAATTGACATTGAAGGACTCAGAATCGGTACTCACAGGTTCCCAATCAGATTTTCGGAAATCAAAATCAAAATGAGAAATCGATCAGACATAGGATGTCGCATCTGAAGTTGAAATCAGAAGTATATGATGATTTGGAATTGATAACTTGATGTTTTTAACATTTTTATAATAGTTAACTTGTATGCACTCCAACTGTTTGATGAAATGTATAAACTAAATTACCACGTTATATTCACATATGAATATGTTTTCTCACCTGAATCAGTATATGATTATTAACAAATATGCAAGTCTGTATGTTATTCATATGTGAATAACATATAAAAATTATATATATTTGTCAAAATAACTTCAAATATTCATAAGTGAATATATTCACAAGTGAATATATTCCCCACTGTTATTTTAATGCGAAAAGCATTCAAAAATACAAAATCCATCATTCTCATAGTCGGGGTACGCTAGAGACAACGAAAGTTGCCGTTCCCGATTCACCTGAAACCATCACGTAGCACCTGACCTACCTATACCCCAAGAAGAGGTCCCTTGATCTCATAATGGGGAATCCATACCACCACAATCCTTCTACACATTCCCAGGAGGTTCTACTTCCACCAAACACTACAGCTAACTAGACCTATGTTGGGTTTGCATCCCAACTTAGAAGGTCACCAGCCTGCTCACTCCTTCACAATACTCGGAATACTGGAATGTCATAACCCTTACCGCAGAAAGTGACATCCAAATCCATCTATCAACCACTCAGTTTCCAGCTGTAATCCTCACTCGGATCATAACAATTGTTTCCTTCTTGAGTCCTATGACTTAAATGCACGACCTCGAGCACGACTCTCGAGAATTCAAAACCAATAACTCACCTAAGTTTGCACCATTCAAACCTAAACCGACATGGACTCCTAAGCCCAACATCACCAAACTCATCCTCATCCTGAACAACCATGACCAAAAGATCGGCGGGCATGGAACCACTTCCAAGAATCATGATGTCAACCGTGCTATCTTCCCCGACCAGCCCTTAGTGTTAGTCCTTGAATTCGGATCTATCAAAGTACCAATGCAATCGTTTGATTTAATTCGGAATCTTAATAAAAAAATGATATAAAACAGTCAATTGGATATATATCAAGGACACGTTTCAATGAATGCACACAATTATATTGAATATGTAACGCCCTATTTTGAATCGACTCCTACTTTGAGTATGTGACCTAAAGGCCAGTCATCATAAGGATTATGATTTTTAAAGGGTAATATCTAGGCCATTTTGGGTGCGAGTGATGTATTAGAAGTGATCCGGATGTTCGGTTTGTGTTTTGGAGCCTATGGGTATTTCGGTAAAGTGTCAGTTTGGGCTTTTGTGGAAAATGGACTCCTTGTGACAAGGAGGATATCGTCAGATGAGAATCCTGCAGATCCCCTTACGAAGGGACTGACGAGGGTTAAGCATTTTCAGCATGCGAGACGCATCGGGCTGAAAGACGATATTAGTTTTACAGATTAGATAGTTTTTCTGAAACTTGTAAAATGTAATCGACGTTTGATGATGAATAAAATTTGTGATTTATTTATGAGTAAAGTGTTACTATCATTGTCAATTATTTACTATTGTTTCAGTTTTGCATGTTTTGACTTCTAGAATAATTAATTTATTCAAACCTCCACAATCGATCATACGTCGGAAGTAGGTATGAATCAAGATTGTCATGAATTGGGTTTGTAGATGCCTTAAAGGTGTTTAGACATGGCAATGGTTGCTGCAACATTCATGAGTACTCATAAGTTATGAGTATTGGTATAAACCCACGCTCATTTGTATCACTTCATGGAATTTATCTCGAGTGATCATGAGACGATAACATCATATAAATCTTTAAACCTAGAGATATGAGTTGTTACCTATGAGTTGGTTGTGCATTGATTGCACGTAAACGCATCAGTAACTTGATGTTATAAAACGTGCCTTTGTGTACAATTCAATAAGTAGTAGAACAAGCATATCAGTCGAAGTTTATCTGTTCCTTCTAGAAATAGAAGCGATATCTGGGCCCCTCGATGATTTTTTGTTGACCCATGTACCAGGCCTGGTCAGAACTAAACCGATGTGTTCAGTGAAGTTCTTCGTCAAACAAATCGGAAAATCGAGAAACAACTGCTAGACAATAAGCAAGACATAGTTCCATGTGTTTGTCCGGCTGATATCATGAGAACAGAGGATTATGTGATCACTTATCTAAAATGACGCTTCATAGTTCGACAGAGTCTTCATTGTTCGAGGGAGTTTTCGAGAGCTACGATTGTTGGTTGGTTCCTGAAGTTATAGGCAAATATAGTTATTAGACTTATCCAAGTGGGAGTCTGTTGGATAAGGTGTCTAAGTCCATAACTTATTTGGTATATACTTGACCCGACCGGCATGGTCCATTTGGGTTGCATCTCATCCAAACTATTATGGATAATTTTATGAGAGTTATACACATATGTTTATTAATATATTATGAGTTATAATATATTAATATGAAGTTACGTTATTTAATTAGTTTTAGTCTTAAATTAATTATGAATTAATTTAGAGATTAAAAGGAATACTAATTAAATTATGGGCTATTTGTTTTATATAGTGTGGGCTAATACTCATTTGTTAATGGGCTAGGCTTATGTGGAAGTCCATGGATGATCCATGGAGCTTTTAACCCATGGATCCTTGGAAAAGGAAAAGACATGGGTTATTAGGGTTTCACCCTAACCATGCATACTATATAAGCATGCTTATGGAGCATGAAAAAGAGCCTAAGATAGCCTAAGAGAAAGCTAGTGATCTAGTGTGTGTGTGCATGTGTGTGGCCGATTTCTATACAAGGTGTATACTCTCATCAAAGTTTTCCAAGAGTTTGTGGTGTTTGTGATTCCATTTGAGGCATTCACACTATTGGTGCTTGGCCCTCAAACTCCTAAGAACCCAACTCACCAAAAGGTATGTAATCTCTTCTAACTCTTTTATGTTGAAATGTTCCCCATGCCATGTTAGATAGGTTATAAACCTTGGAAAATTATTATTTTGCATGTATTTAGACAAACATAGATCCAAGGTTTATTAGGGTTGCATGCACACTTAGGAAGTGTTAGATTGCTCAAAACCCAACAGTGGTATCAGAGCCTAGGCTTGCTTGTTTGGTACTTGATGCAAAATATTGAAAAAAGTCGAAATCGTTGCTGTCTGCATGGTGAACTCGCCGAGTCCATTGGGGGGACTCGCCGAGTCCAAGGCAAACTTCAACCTACTCGGCGAGTCCGTTCGTGCACTCGGCGAGTAGGATCGAAGAAATGCAGAATCTCGACTTTTGCTGCTGGAAATGGACTAGAAACATTACCCTAAATTGTTTTGGTGTTATAAAACTTATTTTAGTTGGTGTAATGGTTGTTCTAATCCATTTACAATAGCATATATCAAAATTCCATGATTTTATGTGTTCATATAATTCTTGAATTTTGATGATCATGTTCATGTTCTTATGAATTTAGAAAATGATAGGAATTATTTGCTGAATTGTTTAGGATTAATTTTTAATCATTTATGTGTTTTAATGGAGTCCATAATTTGTCCTCAAGTTATGGATTACCAAAGGTCACTTTCATTTAACACACACTTAAAACACATAAGTTACATGAAAATGAAGAGTCTTCATTTTTTATGAACCTTTAATTCATAAGTTATGAAATGAAGAGTTTTGCAAAGTTACAAAACTTGCCCTCAAGTTTTGGAATTTGTAAAGTTTCACACACTTTAATAAACTTTAATTCCAAACCTTAGAGTTTTAATAGTTAAAATTCAACCCTTATACTATTTATAACATTAATGGTTAATTATTATATATATGTATAAGAATAAGTCGTTTTACCGTTAGTAGGCCTCATTCACGAAGTCGGTCTATAAGGTGGGTATAAGGTTGTTGCCTATAAAATGGTGACTTAATGGGTGTATACTCTCACCCACCGCTTGCTTGATCGGTGGAGGGTCGTTAGCCGAACGGGTAGAACAATGACTTTAAATCCTCATTAAAAGTATAATGAATATTATAAAATAACTAAACTCTTTTAATTCCCAATCTTAGTTATTTTAGGAAAATGTGAACATGGTGCTAATCCATGGAATTCACACTTTGTACCTTACCAAGTCGTTAGTGGAGCGTGTGTGGTTAACCGGCACACTAATTAGACTAGTAAGGATCACGAAGGGTAACTTAATGTAGTCATAGATCAATGGAGCGTGTGTGGTTAACCGGCACATTGATTAGGTGATAATATTAGGAGTACCAAGTGAGTTAGCATGGTTATTCACACCTTGTTTTGTGATCCTCGGCATCCCAGTCACAAAACTTGAAGGGCACAATCGAGATTGAAACATGCCATTGAAAAGTTCAATGAATCTCAAAAGAATCTAGGAATTTCAAATCCAATTAAACCTAATTAATCATTTCATTTTCATGGTGGAAATTGGTGAATCGTCATTCGCCTACCTTTCAAATATATTGTTACTTAGATTACGGCATCCCTCTTCTAAGTGTAATATATTGTGATTGGATCCTAGCCTTAATATTACATTTGGGTGTCTTATTAAGGATCCTAAATATTTAATCTAAACTTACTTTCTTCTTTCAGATGTCTTCCAACACTAATGCTTCAGGCTCTAACCCAACTGGTTCTTTCTCTCTCATGAATCTTAGTGGGAGGGTCATCTTTGATGGTTCCAACTTCATGGATTGGATTAGGAACATCAGGATGGTTACTCGTTACGAGGACAAGGAATATGTCCTCGATAAGGAGTTAAAAGAACTTGATGAGTCTACTGCTACTCCTGAGGAGATCGCTGAATTCAGGACTCATGAGAGAGATGCTACTAAGGTGGCATGTATCATGATGGCCACGATGACAGCCGAGCTCCAAAAGTCGTATGAAGATTTCTACCCTTTTGAGATGCACCAAGACCTGATGGAAAGGTACCATCAGAGTGCTCGTCAGGAGCGGTATGAAATAATCTCCTCCATAATAACTACCCGCATGAAGGACGGTGAATCCGTCACGAGCCACATGCAAAAGATGCAAAGGTATGTGGACCGTTTGCTGAAGCTGAATGTTAACATTCCCGAGGAGTTGGCAATTGACATCATTTTGCACTCCTTACCTTCTTGTTATGATCATTTTCGAATGACATATCATATGAACAAGGAGGAAGTTACCCTCAGCAAGCTTCAAGGACTCTTGAAGACTGCGGAAACCGGTCTTAAAGGTAAAGCGGTTGTTACCTCTACTACTCCTACTCCAACTTCTACCCCTGTTTTAGCTATTGGGCAAGGCAAAGGGAAAAAGAGGAAGCACCCTTCGAAGGGTACCAAGGGAAAGTCTCTTGAAGGCTCCTCATCAAAGACTAAGAACGGTTCTGTCACTCCTTCTGCCATTCCCAAGGATGCTGAATGCTTTTATTGCCATGAAAAGGCACACTGGAAGCGAAACTGCCCTAAGTACTTGCAGGATCTAAAGGATGGGAAAGTGAAACCCACCTATGCAGGTATTTACACTATATTGTCTAATTACTCAACATATTCTAACTCTTGGGTGCTTGATACAGGATGTGGTATTCACATATGTTCTGATTTGCAGGGCCTAAGAAGAAGTGAGGATGTGGAGCACGGGAAGATAAACTTAATCATGGGGAATAGGAAGGCTTCACCTGTTTCCAAGATTGGAGTTTATACTTTGGTGCTTAATAATGGGTTAAAATTAGATTTGAATAAATGTGTATACTCGTCTGAAATGGCAAGGAATATTATTTCTTTTCATGCTTTGTACAAACAAGGTTTTACCTTTTCGTTTGATAATGAATGTGGTGGTATTAATGCTTTCTTTAATAATGTGTTTTATTTTAAAGCATTACCTTGTGATGGCGTGTATGAAACTGTGTCGATTGTAGACAACTTAGGAAATAATGTGTTGTATATTGATTCTTCTACTAGCCTAGATAAAGCATCATTGTGGCATTGTCGTCTTGGACATGTAAACAAGAAACGCATAGGCCAACTCCAAAAGAGTGGAGTCTTGGAATCATTTGACCTCAAATCAGATGATAGTTGTGAATCTTGTCTACTTGGAAAAATGACAAAATCACCCTTCACTCCAAAAGAGTGGAGTCTTGGAATCATTTGACCTCAAATCAGATGATAGTTGTGAATCTTGTCTACTTGGAAAAATGACAAAATCACCCTTCACTGGAACTTGTGAGAGGGGTGAAGGTTTGTTGGACCTAATACATACTGATGTATGTGGGCCATTCAAAACCGCCACAAGGGACGCTAATCGGTATTATGTGACTTTTATTGATGATTTTAGTAGATATGGGTATGTCTACTTAATCAAACACAAGTCCGAAACCTTTGAAAGGTTTAAGGAATTCAAGCAGGAAGTAGAAAATCAATTGGGCAGGAACATTAAGATGCTTCAATCCGATCGAGGTGGTGAGTATCTTAGTACCGAGTTCCTTGACTATCTTAAGGAGTGTGGGATTGTCTCACAATTGACTCCTCCCAGGACACCACAGCTGAATGGTGTAGCTGAGAGGCGTAATCGTACCTTGTTGGACATGGTTCGCTCTATGATGAGTCGAGTTTCGTTACCAATCTCTTTTTGGGGGTATGCCTTAGAGACTGCCGCCCATATCCTTAATCTAGTCCCTACAAAGAAGGTTACCAAAACACCTCATGAGATGTGGACTGGGAAGGTTCCCAATTTGGACCACATCAAAATTTGGGGTTGCGAAGCCTTCGTGAGGAGTGAAACTCATGATAAGCTTGAACCCCGAAGTGAAAGGTGTATTTTCATCGGCTACCCACAGAAATCCTTCGGTTACCTTTTCTACAGACCCAGTGAGAATGTGGTCTTTGTAGCACGAAGAGGGATCTTTCGCGAGAAAGAATTTATAAGCCAAGGAGACAGTGGGAGGCAGATTGATCTTGAAGAAAGAATCAATTGATGAAGGAACCTCAGACACTAGCAATCAACCTGAGGAAGAAACTCCTATTGATCCAGCTGACGAGTCTGTACCTCCGAGACGTTCCACACGGGTTAGGAACACACCTTCGTTTTATTATGGTTTTCATATTACTACGGAAGGTGATACGTTTATTAGTGATAGTACACTAGTAAATTTGGATGAACCTAGCAGTGTTAAGGAAGCCATGGCAGGCCCGGAGTCTGCTAAATGGAAGGAGGCTATGGACAGCGAGATACAGTCCATGTATGACAATCAAGTTTGGAACTTGGTTGACAATGTACCGGGCCGTAAAACAGTCGGGTGCAAATGGATCTTCAAGAAGAAGACAGACATGGAAGGAAAAGTGCATACTTATAAGGCTCGACTGGTTGCGAAGGGTTTTACTCAAACTCAAGGTATTGATTATGATGAAACCTTCTCGCCGGTAGCCAAAATTAAGTCTATTAGGGTTATGTTAGCCATTGCAGCATTTCATGATTATGAAATATGGCAAATGGATGTCAAAACCGCTTTCCTTAATGGAAAGTTGGCTGAGGATGTGTACATGAATCAGCCAGAGGGTTTTGTCAATGCAGAGTACCCTAATAGAGTATGCAAGCTTGAGAAATCCATTTATGGATTAAAACAAGCATCTCGTAGCTGGAATCTTTGTTTTGATGAGAAGGTAAAAGAGTTTGGCTTCTTGAGAAGCGAAGATGAGTCTTGTGTGTATGTCAGAGCTAGTGGGAGTATAGTTAGCTTCTTGGTACTGTATGTGGATGACATACTACTCATAGGAAATGACATCCCAACCTTGCAGGAGGTTAAGTCCTGGCTTGGGAAGTGCTTTGCTATGAAGGACCTAGGGGAGGCTACCTATATCCTAGGGATAAGGATATTAAGAGAAAGGAGTAGAAGACTAATTGGACTTAGTCAGAGTATCTACTTGGATAAGGTGTTGAAAAGGTTCAACATGGAGAATTCCAAGAAAGGAGATTTACCGATCCAAAGCAATACCAAACTGAGTAAGACTCAGAGTCCGAGTACAGAGGCAGAGATATCTGAGATGAGCCAATTACCATATGCTTCCGCAGTTGGCTCGATCATGTATGCTATGACTTGTACCCGTCCTGATGTGGCATTTGCTTTGAGCATGGTCAGCAGGTATCAGGGGAACCCTGGCAAGGCTCATTGGACCGCGGTAAAGAACATTCTCAAGTACCTGCGGAGGACTAAGGATTGGGTCCTTACCCTTGGTGGCAGTGATGACTTGAAAATATTAGGGTATAGTGATGCTGGTTTTCAGACTGATAGGGATAATTTCCGCTCTCAGTCGGGCTGGATCTTTACCTTAAATGGAGGGGCAATTTCTTGGAAGAGTTCCAAGCAGGAGACGGTGGCTGATTCGACTTGTGAATCAGAGTATATAGCAGCGAGTGAAGCAGCGAAGGAGGCGATATGGCTAAAGAACTTCATCGGAGACCTTGGAGTTGTACCAGCTATTAAGGAACCTATAGAGATTTTCTGTGACAACAATGCTGCGGTTATCTTAGCCAAGGAACCAAGAGATCATGGCAGATCCCGACACATTGACAGAAAATATCACTTCATAAGACACAAGATTGAAGAAGGACTCCTTGTGACAAGGAGGATATCGTCAGATGAGAATCCTGCAGATCCCCTTACGAAGGGACTGACGAGGGTTAAGCATTTTCAGCATGCGAGACGCATCGGGCTGAGAGACGATATTAGTTTTACAGATTAGATAGTTTTTCTGAAACTTGTAAAATGTAATCGACGTTTGATGATGAATAAAATTTGTGATTTATTTATGAGTAAAGTGTTACTATCATTGTCAATTATTTACTATTGTTTCAGTTTTGCATGTTTTGACTTCTAGAATAATTAATTTATTCAAACCTCCACAATCGATCATACGTCGGAAGTAGGTATGAATCAAGATTGTCATGAATTGGGTTTGTAGATGCCTTAAAGGTGTTTAGACATGGCAATGGTTGCTGCAACATTCATGAGTACTCATAAGTTATGAGTATTGGTATAAACCCACGCTCATTTGTATCACTTCATGGAATTTATCTCGAGTGATCATGAGACGATAACATCATATAAATCTTTAAACCTAGAGATATGAGTTGTTACCTATGAGTTGGTTGTGCATTGATTGCACGTAAACGCATCAGTAACTTGATGTTATAAAACGTGCCTTTGTGTACAATTCAATAAGTAGTAGAACAAGCATATCAGTCGAAGTTTATCTGTTCCTTCTAGAAATAGAAGCGATATCTGGGCCCCTCGATGATTTTTTGTTGACCCATGTACCAGGCCTGGTCAGAACTAAACCGATGTGTTCAGTGAAGTTCTTCGTCAAACAAATCGGAAAATCGAGAAACAACTGCTAGACAATAAGCAAGACATAGTTCCATGTGTTTGTCCGGCTGATATCATGAGAACAGAGGATTATGTGATCACTTATCTAAAATGACGCTTCATAGTTCGACAGAGTCTTCATTGTTCGAGGGAGTTTTCGAGAGCTACGATTGTTGGTTGGTTCCTGAAGTTATAGGCAAATATAGTTATTAGACTTATCCAAGTGGGAGTCTGTTGGATAAGGTGTCTAAGTCCATAACTTATTTGGTATATACTTGACCCGACCGGCATGGTCCATTTGGGTTGCATCTCATCCAAACTATTATGGATAATTTTATGAGAGTTATACACATATGTTTATTAATATATTATGAGTTATAATATATTAATATGAAGTTACGTTATTTAATTAGTTTTAGTCTTAAATTAATTATGAATTAATTTAGAGATTAAAAGGAATACTAATTAAATTATGGGCTATTTGTTTTATATAGTGTGGGCTAATACTCATTTGTTAATGGGCTAGGCTTATGTGGAAGTCCATGGATGATCCATGGAGCTTTTAACCCATGGATCCTTGGAAAAGGAAAAGACATGGGTTATTAGGGTTTCACCCTAACCATGCATACTATATAAGCATGCTTATGGAGCATGAAAAAGAGCCTAAGATAGCCTAAGAGAAAGCTAGTGATCTAGTGTGTGTGCATGTGTGTGGCCGATTTCTATACAAGGTGTATACTCTCATCAAAGTTTTCCAAGAGTTTGTGGTGTTTGTGATTCCATTTGAGGCATTCACACTATTGGTGCTTGGCCCTCAAACTCCTAAGAACCCAACTCACCAAAAGGTATGTAATCTCTTCTAACTCTTTTATGTTGAAATGTTCCCCATGCCATGTTAGATAGGTTATAAACCTTGGAAAATTATTATTTTGCATGTATTTAGACAAACATAAATCCAAGGTTTATTAGGGTTGCATGCACACTTAGGAAGTGTTAGATTGCTCAAAACCCAACAAAGAGTACGTTGGGCGTACTAGTGAAAAGGCAGTACGCTGGGCGTACTTTTGGAGTACGTTGGGCGTACTGACCAGGATGGTCGTGAATGTTCTTCGGAGTATGTTGGGCGTCTCATCTGAACGTTGGGCGTACGCCAATCAGACCTGAACCTTATTTTAGGGTCTTGGACCCTATTTAAGCTCCTTATCTCATAACCTAACCCTAATACCTTCAGCCTCCATCCCTCCAAACCCTATAAATCGACGCTTGGCCCCCATTTGAGTGATTGTAGAGCTTCAAAGTGATTTTTGGTGTGTTTTGGTGCTAGAAAAGGAAGAAGGAACTTCTTGAAGAGTCATTGTTTGACTTGGACCTTTTGGATCCAAGCTTTGTGAACCTAGATCTATCTTTTGGAGGTATAAAGTCTAAACCTTGACGACTTTGTCATGTAGATCTAGCTAAGTGGTACATTGTTATGGTTTTGGTCCCTTTGAGGTGGTTCTTGTGAGTAGAAGTTACTCTAGAACCCTTGAGCCTCTTATTTGGTCCTTACCGAGGTTATGGAGTCATAAAGTTTAGATCTTGAGAGGTATAAACCTTCCATGCATGATTTGGTAGTCATTTGATGAAGTTTGGAACTAAGGTTTTAGATTTAGGCCCCATTGATTTATGCTAAGTCATAAAGTTGGAAAAATTATGACTTAAGAAGTCCCTTGAAATCAGATCTGGAAGTTTGGACTGAGGTCTTAAGGTATTAAGAAGTTATAAGACATTTTGAGAGTGATTTTGACGTTTTGGAATTCATCCTTGGTGTTTGGGATTCATTAGGCCATGCAAAGGCTTAAAGCATTCGACTTTATGGGTCAAGTCACTTATACTTCGCCATTTTGAGGTTTTGGACGTCTTGGCTTAATGGATTGAGAGCTAGGATTGAGAGTTGGTCAACAGGAGGAGTACACTGGGCGTACAAGCCTATACGCGCAGCGTATAATCCCTTAAGCTAGTGCGATTAGCGTACAAGCTGAGTACGCCCCGCGTACTCAGCAGAATGGGATTTTGGTTTTTGGGCTTCGGTTTGGGCCACCTTTTGGGCTTCGGTTTGGGCCACCTTTTGGGCTTGTTGTTTTGAGCGTTGTTAGACCATCAGGTTTTGGGTTGATATTTTATTTGTGGAGGCCCACTATGGTCTTGGGCCCAATTTGGAAAAATTGGGCCATGGACCGAGCCACAAGTGATTTTTTTAGCATTTTGGGTTTACGTGTTTGGGTTATTATTAGGCCATCAAAAAATGAAGTGTATTTGACTGGAAAGAATGATTGGGAATCATGGAAAGACTCACATAGAGGTTTGGGCCCAATTTAGAAAATTGGGCCACTGACTGGATTATGGACATTATAGTGTTGGGCTTTTGTTTGGGTTATGACCTTAGTTCTGGATCATATTGGGCCATGGGTAGAATGGTAATTTTAACCCATGCATGGATTAATGATTTTGGTATGGGAACCAATTGCTAATTGGGTATATTGATTGGTATTGATAGCTTGGGAAGTGGACAAGGCAGCAACAAGGATTTCTTCAGGAAGCCTCTGCATTCGAGGTGAGTTACCTTCCAATAGCGGTGGGTCTACGGCCACAATGTCAGCCCACCAGTAGGAGTTGTATGTTAGATGATTGTCTTTGTGATATTAATCTAGGTTTGCTTCTACCTGATATGTTTTATGCTCTAGCATGATATGATGTTATGTGATAGTGATGGTAGGGGTGAAATAGTCCTCGGTTACCGGTCGATAGGACCGAATAGGTAGTTTAGTACCTAGCCATGCTAGCCATATTATGATATATGTGATATGATTTTATGTGGTAGTGGTAGGGATGAAATAGTCCCTGATTACCGGTCGAAAGATACCGAAGGGGAGGCCAACTCCCGGTCACTGGTCGAGAGGACCGAAGGGGTAGGTCGGGCACCCAGATATGTCTGGAGATATGTATGTCATGTGCTTTTATGGTATGTGGTATGATGGGGGAACTCACAAAGCTTCAGGCTTACAGTTTACAATTTTGCTTTTAAGGAAAGGAGCCGGCGTGATCGCAGCGCATCGCACTATGGTTTTCTGCACATGAGATCTTTGGGATTACACTCTGATATTGTTTTATGATAACATGTTTTGATTATTTCTACTTTGGTTTTGACATGACATGATATTATGGATGCTTTATTATACTGTTGATTTTATAATAATATATTTATAAATGAAATTTTTGGCTTGTATTTTTTGGATGTTACAGAATAACTGTCAAGTACACTCAATCACACTTCAGTCGCGAATCACTAGTATTCTCCAAAAATTCATTAGCCTTGAACGGCTATACACAGAAGGTAGATATTGTCGATGATCTTCCAGTTCGGGTATCGAGGTTTCGTCGAGGTTGTGTTGTGGAGCTATTTAGCGAGCATTATCCGATTTATTTGGTTCCTATTCCTTTGCGCAATATCAAGGTGAACATGGGAATGGATTGATTGAGCCCTAATGGATCGATTATTGATTGCGGGCATTTGTTAGTTTGGGTTCGCATCCCAAGTGGGGGAGAACTAGTTGTTCATGGTGAGGGTGCTCAGCGTGGACCGACTCTTTCTTCAGCTGTGAGATCTAGGAGATACCTACAATAGGGTTGTTATGGTTTCGTGGATTATGTATTGGATACCAGAGAGGAGAAAAAGAGGATGATTGATGATGTTTTGATTGTTCGAGAGTATGCAAATGTGTTCCTGGAGGATTTGCCTGGAGTGCCTCTGGAGAGATGAGTGGAGTTCTTTGTTGATCTAGTTCTAGGTGATGCTCTTATAGCCAAGACACCCCATCGATTAGCACTGCTGGAGATATAGGAGTTGTCTACACAGCTGCATGAGCTGTTAGACAAGGGGTTTATCAGAAGAGTAGTTCACCATGGGAAGCGCCGAGTCTATTCGTGAAGAAGAAATATGGCTCCCACATGATGTGCATTCATTATCAGGAGTTGAACAAGTTGACGATGAAGAACCATTATCTGCTTCTGAGGATTAATGATTTGTTCAACCTGTTGGGGGTGTGTCTTGGTTCTCCAAGATTGATTTGCATTCAAGTTATCACCAGATGAGGGTTTGAGATAAGGATGTTCAGAAGATGACCTTTAGGACTTGTTATGGTCATTACGAGTTTGTGGTGATGCCTTTTGGGCTCACCAATACACCAGAAACGCTCATGGATCTCATGAACCGGGTTTGCAGACCAATTCTGGATCGATCAGTCATTATGTTCATTAATGATATCTTGGTCTATTCTAAGACCAAGGAGCATGTAACAACGTAAAATTTCCAATTTAATTTTTCATTTTTAAATCACAAAATGTATATCGTATTATAATCTCAAAACCATAACAACAGTGTTTTCAAACAAATCCCAAGATCTCTCTAACATAAACTCCATCGGTGTGGGTATGTACAAGTCAAGCCTTCGCCTTCCCACGGTCCTCGTTGGTACGTGAGACATCAAACACAACAACTGTAAGCATAAATGCTTAGTGAGTTCCCCAAAATACCACATATCATAAATACGCCACTCAAGGCTAAACCCGACCCTCCGGTCAAGATGTCGCAGCGGGACCCTCCAATCCCGCAGCTCGTTGGACCCTCCGGTCCAGTCATAGCTCGTTGGGCCCTCCGGCCCGGTCAGTATCGTTGGGCCCTCCGGCCCGATCTATATAATCATGCAACATACAAAGAACACATAGCACGAAAACACATAAACTCATACATAGCACATGAGACCCTCTAGTCAACTCGGAACACCTACTCAAGGTAATGTATAGTGAGAAGACTCACCTCGCGTATCTCGAGATCTCGTAAATCTCGTAACTACTAGTGCTCGATCTCTCGAGCTATCGTCTTCCTACAACACAAGCATAACTCTACTTAATACCACCTTGACCCTGGCTGACTAACACTACAAAGTCAAACTAGTCACCCTGGTCAACGGTCAACGGTTGACCCGACTCGCCGAGTCTGGCGTGGACTCGTCGAGTCCCTACGGGAACCCGATCCCTCTGAATCTCTTCCAACTCACCAATTCACTCACCCGAATCGGTTACTCAGTCCCTGGTTCATAATTACTGAACATCCCGCTCCAACTCGCCGAGTCTAGGAGTGGACTCGGCGAGTGCATTCCATGCACAACCTCAAATGACCTTCTAAGGTCAGATCCACTCTAGTAACTCATAGATCCAGTCCCCTTAAGCTTATTGACCACGTAAAGTCCAAGTCTTGGTGCTCATTAAGCATCAAATAGCTCATTAATGGCGTTTTAGCCTCAAATTCATTGATCCCAACCCAAAATCTCCATGGATGCACATAAAGCTTGGGCAAAGAGGTGCTCTGGACCTCTATGGGTCTAGATTCAGAGCCATAACTCGCCAAGGGACTATGAGGATACTAGATCTAGCCACAAATGGGTTCAAAAACCCTAAATCTATATGACCATCACAAATACTAGGAAGAATTCGAATGGTACCTCAGTTGTGATGTCCTGGACCTTAGTTCTTCAAGAATCCACCCCTCTCTTGCTTCCTCTTGGCTAGATCTCCTCTTCCCTTGCTAGACAACAACTCCAAGATCAACAATGGCTCCTTCCCTCACTTGAATCACTCAAATGCTCTAGGGTTTCACTCTGGGGACTAATGAGCGCAAATGACGACCATAAGGTCCTTTAAATAGGCCTCAAACCCGAGAAATTAGGGTTTCATTAAACATCGCAGACTCGCCGAGTCCACCAAGGCGACTCGCCGAGTCTGGGCATCAATCCGGGTGAAAAACCGCGTCTCAACTCGGCGAGTCTACGCACCAACTCGCCGAGTCCTTCCACAAAACTCAAAATAAAAAGAATAATTAATATACCTGAAATCTCGGATGTTACAGAGCATCATAAGGATTATTTGCGAGAGGTTCTGGAGACTCTCAGGAGGGAGATGATATATGTCAAATTTTCCAAGTGCGATTTCTGGTTGCAGGAGATGCAGTTACTAGGACACCTTGTCAACCAGAAGGGTATATTGGTTGATTCGGCGAGGTTCGAGGACATGATGTAGTGGGGGATTTCGAGGTCTCCATCCGAGATTCAAAGTTTCTTGTGTTTAACTGGGTATTATTGGATATTTATCGATAATTTCTCTAGGATCACAGTTCTATTGACCAGTTTGACAAAGAAGTCTATTGCTTTCCGTTGGGCGTTTGAGTAGCAGGAGTCATTTGAGACTTTAAGGCAAAAGCTATGTGAGGCTCCGATCTTGACCCTGCCAGAGGGCATGGATGATTTCATGGCTCCGATCTTGACCCATCCAAGACGACAAAACAAAAAAAGGGGGATAAACGCGATATACCAAAAAAGCAAACTTAGCACACAAGAAACAGAACGAACAAATTGTCTAAACCGGATAACCTCCCCCCCCCCCTGGATTTGAAAAAGACCATGCAGGGCCAAGGAAGAAAATAATACATTGTTCAACAAGCACCACGCAAATGTAAATATCATTTTAAACATCAAACAACAAAAAAGGGAAAAAAATATCACTCACTGAGGAGTGGAGGTGGTGGTTATGGAGGCCAACAAAATTAATAACCCTAATTATTACCCACTAAAATAGTGTATAGTGGTAAAGGGATTGTATCCACGGAGATTGGTTCAATTTTATAACTCTATGAAAAATCTCTTTGTAAAAATACTTGTAAAATGACAATAAATTAAAAATGGGGCGATTGATCTTTTGAAATACTTGAAACAAACTAGAATTAAACTATGATTTAAATTGAAAATTTAACAAAAACAAGATTTGATGTAAATCAATAAGAGAAGGATGGTTGACTTAAGGTTTCCTCACTTTGACTTTTGATGAACATATCATTAGAATCCAATGGTGCAATACTTGTTTTAAATCCTCAATTTGGCTATAGTAATCCAAGAAGCTTGAGTTAACCTAGACTTTTCTTAGTTGTTAAAATGGTTAGAGAAGCTCATAACAATTTCCTTAGTCAAAGTTTCAATTTCCATTAAGCATGTAATTAGTGAAAGTCAACTAGCATTAAGAACCAAAAAGTCACCAAATCCAAGAGGGGTCAAATGCTTTCACCACCATGTTGGAGGAAATGTTTTTATGATTGTGTGAAGCAAAAACAACACAAAAATCATTTGTTGCTTGCTAATTTGAGGATCTTTTACTTAATCAAGAAATTAGCCAACTAATCACCACAAACACATTTAAACTAATGAACTAAAACATACAAGTAGTGATAAGATGTTAAAACACAAAACATCCCCATAAAGATTTAACAACATGTTCATGGATTCTTCAACATTCAACAAAAGTTCAAATGATTCAACAAAAGTCAACCAAGATTAGTTTAGCCAAGCATGCCAAACTCAAAGAAACAAAGTTAGAGAAGATTGTACCAAACATTAAGCAAGAATCAAGAGGTAAAAAGATGATGTTCTTGAGGTGTTCTTGGCCTTCCAAAGTCTTCAAAAATCCAAAGAGAATCATCAAAAATTGGATGTCCAAGAGTCAGCAAAAGATAGGCACCAACCTTCCCCATATAGCTCAAAACATGGATTCCCACAAATACCCCTACAGGGCCTTGCGCGACCTGCGTGCTGCTGCGCTGGTGGGTTGCGCGGGTGGTGCCTGACATGGGCTTCTTTGATTTTTTGGGCCTCCAAAGCATATCCCACTAGCCCAGATCGAGTCCAATCACCTCCTTGACCATTTTCTTCAAGTTTTTCCTTCATTTTAAGCCTAATTTAGCCTCTCCAAATCCTCCAAAGCTCGTGCGCTCGCCCGATTAACAATCTCCACACGCTCGAATATTCTTCCGGTTCTTACAAATTCAAACTTCATTTTCTACAAGCCTTTAAATAATCGTCAAGCTCGCTCCATGCATCATCTCCACAATCACCAAGCCTAACATCCTTTTTGTCTACTAACTCCCATCGCTTTCCATACGTCCCGAACACTCCCGCTCCGCTAGACCCGAAAACCTGCAATTATGCTCACAGTATTCGAAAGTACCCGAAATAGTCATAAAATAACAAAAAGGAAAATATGTATGGAAATTGTATAAATTATGAATGAAATATGCTAGAATAAACTATAAAAAGAAGTAAATAAAACAAACTATAAGGAGGAAGGTCCAACACGAGAAGAGCCACCTTCAGGATTTTTTTTAATATATTATAAACATATGGAGAAGGCCCCAAATTTCTAGCTTACCCAGGAAAATGTAGGAGGTAAAGT
Organism: Lactuca saligna; assembly: GCF_052625555.1. Classification (NCBI taxonomy): domain Eukaryota; kingdom Viridiplantae; phylum Streptophyta; class Magnoliopsida; order Asterales; family Asteraceae; genus Lactuca; species Lactuca saligna. The sequence continues at coordinate 23,330,848 of NC_136425.1, read as the reverse complement.
CTGTCTCCATGAAAGATTTTTACAGTAGCATGCATCACCTGAGCATGCTCCACAGTAGTGTCTGGTTCCCTGAAGACAATTCTATCGACAACCTGCTCCAGAATCACCTGCTTGCCATTCTCCACACCGATAGCCACACACGCCATCTTTATCTGCCTAACCCCCAATGAAAACTCAGCGCTCTTAACAACCTTATCCACCACCCGAACTATGCCCTTTTGAAGTAACCACCCCAAATCCTCCTCTACAACCTTTCTCCTTGCAATCTCCTCCTCCAACTGCTTATTAACACAACCCACCTGGCTCTCCAACACCCCCTTCTCCTCCACTAAAACCTCGATTCGTTAAGGAAAGCATTCCACTGACCCACCAAAGCAGTTACCTGGTCCTGCAAAGACGCTTTCTCCCCTGCCAAAACATCATATCGCTCCTCAAATGACCGTTTCTCTCCCTCTAACTCCAGCAACCTTACTTTCAGTTCATCCCGCTCGACCTTACTCAAAACAAGCTCACCGGAGCTTGAGTCGCTCTGACGAAGTCGAGAGGCAGTCGCCACAATGTACGAACCAACCTGCACAACTGCATATAAAAGGTTGATCGAAAGATGTGAGTTAGAGAGAAGCTCCAAAGCCTCGATGGTAGCGGGGGAAAATCATGAGAACCCTAATCATATGCAGTCACGTACTGGGAAAGACAAGATTCCCAAGTTATCTTGCATCCTAGCTGTGACATCCCTATTTTCACGGCCAAGAAAGACCAATTTGTTTATGCTTTGTTTTATAAAATCAAAGTAATCTTTTGATTAAAAGAGTTGCGGAATTTGTTACCAAAACAAAATATGATAAGAATTTATCAAAACGTTTCTCACAGAGAATGTATTTTCATTATATAACAAAATCTCGGGATGTCATGTTCTGATACAGACACATAAGCATAAACAGAACTTACAATTATTAACACTAATGATTTACATCTCCTTTAATCCCTCAGTGAAATATGTCTTCATATTGATACATGTGATAGAAAGAAAATTGAGTGGGTCGGGCTTGGGAGGCTGGTGAGCATATAGGGTTTTCAACCCACAATAATACATTTATTATTCAATCATCAAACAATCAACCCAAATACCCATCCCTATAACTCCTTTATTTCTTATGGGTTTACGCTAAGAACCAAATATCCTTCATTCATTCATCCCTAAGGATTCACTTAAGGAACTGGCACAAAGTCCATTTGCTACCAAGGTTTATACAACAAGCACTACGTCACATAGTCACCAGGGTTCATACAATTGGCACTACGTCTCATAGTCACCAGGGTTTATACAATAGACACGAAGTCACATCGTCACCAAGGTTTATCGAATAGGTACGAAGTCGCATCGTCACCAACTATTACATCTACCCATGTTCTACCCAACATTTTTGTAGATATAAATACAAACACAATTTAAATCATTTAACACCTGTGTAAAAAACATCAATTCCAAGCCTATCTCAAATAGACAAATAATATATAACACATAGCACGTATTTCATAGCTAATACTTTATATTTATGTGTTAGAAGAAAGTAACTATACACTCACATGATCAGAAGATGATCGGACAACACTACGTCTCTAAGAGTAGATTCTTCGGTGGAATTGGAATCACTTCACACACCGGACTTCTCGTGGACAGAGCTTCGACTCAGAAACTCTTTTCTTCTTGGGATCTTTGGGGCTTCGGGACTCGCTTTGGGCCTCAGGATGATACCGGGGCTTCGGGGGTACTTCCTTGCATGTAAATCGAGGTAGTATGGGTGAGAGAAGGGTGAATTAGCAACCTTGGCCGGCTGCCCCTTCAAATCTATTTATAGGGAAAATTTCACATTTTCGACGTCGTGGGCACTGTTTCCACGCCGCGGGCTTGAACGTCATTGCATGCTTCATTGTCCACTTGCTTTGTCAGGCTCCAGAAGGTGTCAGAAGTCATGCCACATCGTGGGCACTGTTTCCACATCGTGGCCACTGACACATCTTTGGGGTTCGCGTCCCAAACTTTAGAAATTCATAACTTTTGCATACAAAATTTGTTTTCGACGTTCTTTATATCGAACCGTAGGTAAAAACAAGATCTACAACTCTCATTTAGACTCCGTTGTAAAATTTTGACTTTTTTTTAATATATTATAAACATATTACGTTTATATTATTTTTAGTAGGCCGGGACAGAAAAATTACATTAGAAATTCATAACTTCTTCATCCGACGTCCGTTTTCGTCTGTCTTTTTACTGTTGGACTAATATCAACGAGATCTTCGATTCTTATTTAGATTGTTTCGGCTAAAAATCACTCGATCTCATATTCGAGTATTCGGGTTGCATACCGCTAAGTCGAAACTTCAGAAAAACATAACTTCCTCATACGAAGTCAAATTTGGGCGTTCTTTTTATGCACGCCCTCAGTTTAACATATTCTACGACTTTCGTTTAGAACCCTAAGGCTAGATATCACTCTATCTTAAATTCATATTTTACGTCATTCAGCGTCGTGCCGGTTCTATCGCGAAAGTTCGACAGGTCGTAACTTCTTCGTTATAACTCGGATTTCGGCATTCTTTATATATTCGGAAACCTCATGACATATACTACAAATTAGTTAAGATTAATATTTCTAAATAATCTTCCATCAAAAAGTCATTTTTGATGCTCATTATCTCTAAATTGACTAGCCCTGATCTACGAGCGTTACAATTATCTCCCCCTTAGGATGATTACGTCCCAGAATCATCAATGAAATAGGACTCGTATATTGACTCCATATGTTACCTCCCCATCCTAGGTAATTGATGGGTTTTGGTCATAAGACATCCTATGTGCTCATACAAACCCTAATGCTTGGATCTAGGTTTCTCTATTGTACATGCTTTGAATCCAAGACTATAAACCCTAATTCTAGCATACAAGTAATCATATTAATATGTAATTAGGTTTAAGATCATACCTTGATTGTTATGTAGCAATAACAATCCCAAATCTCCTTGTATTGACTTTGGAATGCTTAGAGTCACAAGTGTCACTCCTCTAATGGTTCACAAACACCATAAGCAAGAGGATGAAGAGGAGAGAGGATGGAGGCTGCCAAAAACATGTGTAAACCCTTACAAGAACATTAGCCACATTTTTGAGCCTTAAGGGGTCTTTATATAGTTGGGCTATTAGGGTTATCTAACAAAGAAACCCTAATTTGGATGCTTAAGCCCTAAGCAACCCATAGACTCCTTTTATCAAGCCCATGGACGATTTCCTTATGGGTTTCCCATTAGAATTCGTCCATCCCTTAATATAAGGCAATCCATGGCCCAAATTATAATTATCTTATAATTACAATTCCAGTCCCTTAAGTTTAATTAATCTCTTTTAGTCACAAGACTAATTACCAATTAATTATTGACTAATATTAATTAAACAATATGATTTCTCCTTTAATATATTATTCTCATAATACATTAATAAATCATATTTAATCCTTACTCTCCATAATTCATCCTATCAAGTTGCTTTGGTGAAGGCAACCCAAAAGGACCATGCACCATCGGGTCAAGTACATACCAAAATAGTTATGGACTTAGACACTAATCCAACAGTAATATCCTTGATGCTCAATCCTGCACCTGTTATTCTTACTATGTTGAATTTTCAATCGTAACTTTCGAGTTACAAAGTAACTCCTTATTGAGGACTCGTTCTTCTTCTTCTTCTTAGGATAAATACTTTCCTTTATCTATTGTAACAGATCGATGGGCCATGTTCTAATGACGTCTCATTGTATTCAGACTGAATTTGATATGACCACTAGTGTCGGAATAACAACCATCTTACTAGTCATTACCGAAACAATGGTAATGACATACTTGAATAAAACGGAATCAATTACTAGCTTCTTGGTAACCTTGTGACTTTCCCTAATCCAAGTGTGAGTCCTTTGCTTCCGGTAGCATAGATCTCTACTACCATTCACACCTACTCATACTCTTCCCAAGTATTGTCTCTCAGTCAACCAAGTCACCATACATAAATCACACAATCATTTAACCATCAGATAACAAAACCAGGGTTTATATTATTTCTTGAAACTATTACACAAAAGTTCAAGTTCACCCTATACTATGCCTCTAACATGCTATGCTTCCTGATACAGACTTTATATAATAATATGAAGTCTTCATCTTTTAATCCTCCCATCGTTTTCTGCTTCGTCGAGGAACATGTGGAATGTTATTGGCTGTGGCGGTGCGTTTTTCTTTAGGCGGTCTCTAGAAACATGCCCTTCTTCATTACACCCGTAGCACACCTTTTTGTTGGATGCGCACTTATTGGCGTAATGCCATGTCTTCCCACATTTGTAGCAAGTCATTTTCTGGCTACACTTCCCGAATTGTTTCTTTTTACACTTCTCACACCACTTAGCTTAATCTCTTCCTCCAGATTTCGAGAATTTTGTATCTTTGTTGATCATTGAAGACCCTTCATGTTTCCTTTTCTCTCCAACTTCACCTCTCTCCAGACCCATTTCTTTTATTTGGGTCTCAACATTTTTGGATTTCCAAATGGCGGCTTTCAGAGTGGTTGCTTGCTTGACTATCGGACCAAAGTCCGCTGGTAATCCATTGGCAAACTTGTTGACCTTGGAAAGTTCAGTTGGAATAAGCTTCATCTTCTCCGTAAATCTTGTAGCATATTCAGTGACACTCAATTTTACCTTCTTCAGATTCTGGAACTCATTGTTGATTTCCATAAAATCCTGCTCAGAGTAGTATTGCATTTCCAGTTGCACCACGAACTCTTCCCAAGACATCTTGCTAGCTTCCCCCTTGGGCATCGAACCAGCCAGTAACTTACCAGCTTAGTACTCCAGATTTTAACAAAGGAATTGCAAGAGCGGTCTTCTGTATGTTGCTACAATTGCAACTTTCAAACATTGTCTCCATTTCGGAGATCCACTCCATGACTTGCACTGGTGTCGAGCTCCCAGAAAGACACAGTGGTTTGGATGCCATGAAATCCTTGTACTTGCATCCAATTCCATCATTTCCTCCATCCTGATTGTTTCATCTATCTATCGGTGGGTTGGCTAGACCAACGGTCCCACTATAGTTCCCTCCTTCTGACTGCCCCTCATTCAGCTCAGGCTATCAATTGGTATTGAGGGTTAACTCTTGTTGTTCTGCAACAATTGTCTCATTTCCTCTTTTTTTTCATCCATCATGGCTTGAATCATGGTTCGCACTCCAGCCATTGTGACTGGTTCAAGTGTTGCTGCTACAACAACCACTCTCTCAACCACAGGTGGATGATTCCTGTTTTCGTTCACGTTTCCAACTCCACTCCTGGTTCTTGCCATTTTTGATCTATACACCGAATAAGGCGATTTTAGATCTTTATTCACGGTAGATATTAAAATCATCCTTATCACTCCGAAACGTTTACATACTAGTTCTAATATTGTAGACGCATGCTTAGAATCCTAAACATATAAGGTTTCCCGATCTGGTCGGTAACAGACCATAGATTCGAACAAATAATATCATATATGCCAACATATAACATTTAGCGCATAAAAGAATTTTAGGAAACTTTCCTAAAGTATACTAGTGCTCGTTTCTTAAAATATGGTAGACACTCCTCTCACAATCATCGCTTAGCATTCTAAATTTAAGTCTAGAAATCCTACAAATTCCTAGTTCGCTTAAACTGATGCTCTGATACCAACTGTGACATCCCCATTTTCACAGCCAGAAAAGACCGATTTGTTTATACTTAGAGTAATCTTTTGATTAAAAGAGTTGCGGAATTTGTACCCAAAACAAAATATGATAAGAATTTATCAAAACGTTTCTCAAAGAGAATGTATTTTCATTATATAACAAAATCTCGGGATGTCATGTTCTGATAGAGACACATAAGCATAAACAGAACTTACATTTATTTACACTAATGATTTACATCTCCTTTAATCCCTCAGTGAAATATGTCTTCATATTGATACATGTGATAGAAAGAAAACTAAGTGGGTCAAGCTTGGGAGGTTGGTGAGCATATAGGGTTTTCAACCCATAATAATACATTTATTATTCAATCATCAAACAATCAACCCAAATACCCATCCCCATAATTCCTTTATTTCTTAGGGGTTTACGCTCAGAACCAAATATCCTTTATTCATTCATCCCTAAGGATTCACTTAAGGAACTGGCACAAAGTCCATTTGCTACCAAGGTTTATACAACAGGCACTACGTCACATAGTCACCAGGGTTCATACAATTGGCACTACGTCTCATAGTTACTAGGGTTTATACAATAGGAACGAAGTCACATCGTCACCAAGGTTTATTGAATAGGTACGAAGTCGCATCGTCACCAACTATTCCATCTACCCATGTTCTACCCCAACATTTTTGTAGATATAAATACAAACACAATTTAAATCATTTAACACCCGTATAAAAAACATCAATTCCAAGCCCATCTCAAATAGACAAATAATATATAACACAAAGCACGTATTTCATAGCTAATACTTTATATTTATGTGTTAGAAGAAAGTAACTATACACTCACTTGATCAGAAGATGATCAGACAACACTACGACTCTAAGAGTAGTATTCTTCGGTGGAACTGGAATCAGTTCACACACCGGGCTTCTCGCGGACAGAGCTTCGGCTCGGAAACTCTTTTCTTCTTGGGATCTTCGGGGCTTCGGGACTCGCTTTGGGTCTCGGGATGATATCGGGGCTCCGGGGGTACTTCTTTGCATGTAAATCGAGGTAGTATGGGTGAGAGAAGGGTGTATTAGCAACCTTGGCCGACTGCCCCTTCAAATCTATTTATAGGGCAAATTTCTCATTTTCCACGTCGTGGGCACTGTTTCCACGTCCTAGGCTTGAACGTCATTGCATGCGTCATCGTCCACTTGCTTTGTCAGGCTCCAGAAGGCGTCAGAAGTCATGCCACGTCGTGGGCACTATTTCCACATCGTGGCCACTGACACAACTTTGGGGTTCGCGCCCCGAACTTCAGAAATTCATAACTTTCGCATATGAACTCCATTTTCGACGTTCTTTATATCGACGCGTAGTTAAAAACAAGATCTACTACTCTCGTTTATACTTTGTTGGCAAATTATAAAGATATTACTTTTGTATTATTTTTAGTAGGCCGGGATAGGAAAACTCCATTAGAAATTCATAACTTCTTCATCCGACGTCCGTTTTCGTTTGTCTTTTTACCGTTAGTCTACTATCGACGAGATATTCAATTCTCATTTAGATTGTTTCGGCTAAAAATCACTCGATCTCATATTCGAGTATTCGGGCTGCATACCGCTAAGTCGAAACTTCGGAAAATCATAACTTCCTCATACGAAGTCATATTTGGGCGTTATTTTTATGCACGCTCTCGGTTTAACATATTCCATAACTTTTGTTTAGATACCTAAGGCTAGATATTGCTCTATCTTAAATTCATATTTTACGTCATTCAGCATCGTGCCGGTTCTATCGCGAAACTTCGACAGGTCATAACTTCTTCGTTATAACTCGGATTTCGACGTTCTTTATATATTCGGAAACCTCATGACATATACTACAAGTTAGTTAAGATTAATCTTTCTAAATAATCTTACATCAAAAATTCATTTTTGATGCTCATTATCTATAAATTGACTAACCCTGATCTACGGGCGTTACACTCGCACATATATTGTCAGCGCTACGGGAGGAGAAGAAGCAGAGCTCTTAGCAGTTCCCTCCCCCGTCCAAAAGTAGGACCGGTGAGTTTGGAACACCTTCGCAAGCAACATCTAGGGCAAAAGTTTCCATTGGCTCCTCTTTAGGTTCACGAGGCAGTTTATTTACCCCTTCTCTCATCCCTTTCAACAGTTTCATAGTGTCATCATCGGGGATGTCAACTACTATCGTGACCTCCCTAAAAGAACGTCAACATTCCAGCCAGGAAAGTCGTCGTTTGGAGACCGCACGGGTGTTATGCCGCGTTAGTCCGGTCGACACCTCCTTATCTTTCGTATCGAAAGGCAAAGGGTCCTCGCGGGAAACACCACTGACAGACGAGTCAATCAACGCTTGACCAATGGGAGAATCAGATCTAGGAGGAGAAGTAACAAGAGGGCCGATAAGAGCCAAGGCACAGTCCGAACTAAACGATGGACGGAGCGTCTCAATGAGGGGCACTTCCCGGTATTTGAAGGTTCCTTGAAATCGTCCCCTCAACAATATCTCAAAGGGAAGGATCCTCTCGTGACCTGCAAACGAGATACAAGCAAACACAATTTGTAGAACATACAAAAAAAACACAAGAAAACAACAATCTAAAGGGGGTGGGGGAGGGGGAAGAAGTGGTACTTACTGTCCTTCTCAACATAGAACTAAGGTATCGTCCCCCGAGCCCTCCAAGCAACGTTCATCCCAACTGCAGCCAACATATGATCCTCCCAATCCTCGTCCTTGATGCAAATGGTCTTCAATGCTTGCGCCACAGTAGCACTGGCACCCCACCGTTGTGGTGCTCGATCGGAAAAAGTAGTCAAACAAGGATAGCCAAAACCAACAAGGTTGTGATTTACCCAGAGCCACCGGTCTTGCCAGTTCTTCTTTGGAGCTTTCTAGTTAATGATGAAGACATGAACAACCCGCCTTTGGGAAAAGGTCTGAGCACCAGACTAAGTAGAAGAATTGAAGAAAGCTTTGAATTAGAGGTAGCAATGGGTTGACCTGGGTTGGGTTCGGGTTCAACCCATTTCATAATTGGGTTGAAAATTTCAACCCAACCCAACCTATTTATTTAAATGGGTTGATATTTCTAACCCAACCCAACATTTTAGATAAATGGATTGTCATCGGGTTGACGTGTTTATGTAGTTCCCGACCAAACCTATTAAATAAATGGGTTAAACTTGGGTTAAACAATTTAAAATCAATTAAATAAATTATATAATTAAATATGATGGCACTTAAATTATAAAATGTAAATAAAACTTCATAATTATGACAAAAGTATAATCCTAATTCATAAATACAAATAAATTGTTCAAATCACATTAAAAATATTTAGTTTCATAGTGATTTTGGAGAGTGACCAGTATTATCGGCGCTAAAAAATGATGGAAATTAGGATTGAATTTTATTAAACATAGATAATAATAATGTAACATTATAATTTACAAATTAATACTTTAATTAATACATGATAATATTCAAATAATATTAAATTAAATAAATATGTTATAGTTAAATTGGTCGACAAGTTTAAAACGAGTTGATAAGTTTTACCCAACCCAACCTATTTAATTAAACGAGTTAGATGGCTTGACCCATTTAAGTTAAATGAGTTGAAAATCTCAACCCAGCCCACTAATTTTGGGTTGGGTTCGAGTTGGGTTGGCGGGTTCGGTCGATTTTGGCCAACTCTACTTTGAATGCCCAAACTGTGGCAGAACTCCAAAGGTCCGATAGACAAGATCAAAACCAACAATCTTGTTGACAGCACTCGGAGTCAGGTCATCCACGTAGAAGGCATACTGACGCATTAACTTGTCGAAAAAGTTTGTTGTTGGCAACCTCAGACCAGCCTCAAAGATCAGAATACGAACTCAAACTTTCGCCTCCGGCGGACGAGAAATTATAGCCCCCTTTCAAGGGTATTCCACACCATGTTCGGGGAGGAAACCAAACCACTCCTGAAGACCAGCGAACTCGCTCGGGGAAGGAACAATCCCGGTATTTGGGCCAGCCATTGTTTGTCGAAAAATAGAGAGAACAAGAAAAAGAAGTAGCAGAAGTGAGAAGAAGCAAAAAATAAAAGGGGAACCGACACGAATGGGGGAAGATTTAAATGCAGGTGTGAAGTTCAAGAAATTATGATGATAAAAACTACTTGTGTAGACGCCTTAATCATTTCATAAGGCATCAAAGAGCCATCCCCATCAAACGTGCATCCAGATCTAAGCTAGAACAACTCAGCTACCCTAGGCAAACACTGATGTTTACTAGCCTATGGGACTTGATAATGATGGGTTTTATGCATAAGAAACAATCCTATGTGCTCATACAAACCCTAATGCTTGGATCTAGGTTTCTCTGTTGTACATGCTTTGAATCCAAGACTCACAAACCTAGATCTATCATATATAATTCGAAATTATCATAAAGAAAACCAATCCATGTGTTTTACCTCTTTCAAGTAGCTTGAAATCCTTGTAATCTTCTTGATCTTGAGCTTAGAGTCACAGTTGCAACTCCTCTAATGGTTCACAAACCCCACAAGCAAGAAGGCAATATGAGAGAGGGTGAGAGATGCTAGAAATTGGCGCTAGGGTTCTCTATCCATAGAGTAGGGGTCTTATTTATACTTGCAGGCTACTAGGGTTTCAGTCTAAACCCTAATGGACAGCTTAACCACCAAGCAGTCCAAGGAACCTTCTGGAATAAAGCATTAAACGAAAATATGATGTATCCCCATCATAATTTCATTCCCCCTTAAGTCCATAAGGCTTCCTTAGCCCAAAACTTAACTATCATACATTTGACAGTTTATACCCCTTTATTTAATCAATCTCTTTTAGTCACCAAATTAATTCCTAATTAATTTATGACCAACACTAATTAGATAAGTATGATTTATCCTTTAATATATTATTCTTATAATATATAATAAACCATAATATTCTCTCTTTCTCTTTAAATTACCTTGTCAAGTTGCTTTAGTGAAGGCAACCCAAAAGGACCATCCACAACCGGGTCAAGTACATACCAAATATAGTTACGGGCTTAGACACTATTCCAACAGATAACATATCCCACCAGTAATACATCGAACATAACGGAACTGTCAACCTGATAAACGGTGTGGGCAAAAGACGACGTATGCCTAATGCAACGTCCTCACCCTCGCCCTCGCGATCTCGTAGTTATTCCTTGGGGCCCAAGCACCAAGGTCAGCATCAAGACAAAATAGTACCAATTACCTCCCATAGCGACAGGTGTAGCGTTCACGGCGCCGCTCTTGGCAAACCTGCACCAATAGCAAACAACTACTCACAGAGCACGATTTACCAATAGAAGGCCATCTATCCCTGCCATGCCTGAAAAGGTACAAGATACCATTGAGGACATGTCCCCATGACCACAGGTATAAAAAGGTCTATTCTCCTCCAAGAGAAGGGATCAGAAAAAGCTCCCCCCTTAAACTCTTTCTTAACATTACTTCATCTTCTCTGGAAGAAGCCAACTAACTTAATCGTCGGAGCCTCGTTCCGGGACTGCTTCCCAGGCGACGACTGATGATCTTGTTTTCTTTGTTGTGTTTCTTATGCCCTTCATTTCTACCCCTCAAAGAGATGGAGTTAAGCCAGAGACATATCACAACATTGACACTTACTGACTCTTGCTAGTATGGTTATATGCCTAGTTGTTGGGGTGAAATAAACTTGTACCGGTTGAAAGATACTGAATGAGTCGGATAGGACTCAGAGAGTCGGAATGGACTCGGAGTGAAATAGACTGATACTTGCATTAGAATGATATGTATGTATGGTGTATGGTATGTGGTATTTAGGGAACTCACTAATCTTTGTGCTTACGATTTAAGTTTATGTTTCAGTTACTTTCAGTTTGAAACAGAAGGGTCTGACCTGATGGTAATGCATCCACTCGTGTCCAACATTTTTTAATGATAACTATTTTCTCATCGTCGTACTTTTGATGGTTTGATATGAATATTGAATGATTTTGGTTGACTTAAAAACAAAATGTTTTACTTATGATGTTTGGATGTTACATCTGAGTCGACTTTGACCATTGACTTTTTGACTATTTTGACGTTTGGTAAAATTTGGAGAGGTGTTGACCTATAGTCTGAGATTTAGCTTGTGTTTGGTTTGGGAGGTTCGTGTATCTTGTTCCGTAGGACTTTAAGTAGTGGATCTCATATCTTCGCTCAAGTGATTTTTCTCACTATACTATAGGACACTAGGTGTTTTTTTGTGCATGATGTCTTTGTGAATCTTGCTGGTATGCTTGTATGTTATGTGCATGTGGGTTGATACATACTCGATGGAGTCGATCTAGACTCGAAGTTAATACGAACTCGGGGCTAATACGAACCCGATGGGTTCGATCTGGACTTGGAGTAAATACGGAATCGGGGTTGATACAGACCTAGGGTTGTTACAGACCAGTTATAGCTATGTGTTGTTATATTTGTGGTGTGTGATATTTTGGGGAACTTACTAAGCTTTGTCCTTATAGTTGTGGATTAAATATTTTGCAGACTCTTATTGGATTATGAAGGCGGGACTGTACACACACATTAACAGTTTTATGATTCGAGATTCCGCATAGTCTTCTTTATAACTCTGATTTTTGAATAATTTTCTTAAAAATGGATATTTATTCTATTTTAAAAATGAAAATTTTATTCTGAAGCTTAGGACGTTACAATTTATGTTAAAGAGTCATGCTAGAAAATGTCATAAACAAAAAAAAGAAGAAATTGTTAATTGAATAACTATTATTTGGATAAGATTTTTTTGTTTTCGAATTTTTAATAGAACTTGATTTGTTATAGAAAAAAATGATAGATATATTAGAAAGTGTCAGCAATCAAAGAAGTATGCTAGAAAATTAACATGAATGGTTATTAGGTTCTTTATATATATATATATATATATATATATATATATATATATATATATATATATATATATATATATATATATATATATATATATTCTGTGTTCAATACGAAGTTTTTAAAAACTTTAATTTTTTTTTTCTAATTTTTTATTTTAAAGAAAAATAATTAATAAAAACCATTATTCGTAAGTATAAACTTAAAGTTTTTCTTTTAAATAAGAAAAACTTACAATCCAAAACTATTTAAATGTAGCTTTTAAATCTTACATTTAGTTTAATAAATGTTTCTGTAATAAGAAAAATTATAATATAACTTTTAGCTGTAATTTTGTAAACATAATTAAAAATTATCATAAATTGCATTTTTTTTATATAGTCCCTCAACTTTTGTATGGGATAAAATTGCAAATTTGATCATTGTGGTTTGCAAAAATCTTTGGATGAGGTCCAAAAAGTTTCTAACTTGTACAGAAAGTTCAAAATAAAAATAAAAAACAAAAAAGATAGACCCCACTCCACCCCTACTGGTACCCCTCTTCTCTCTCTCTTTCTCTCTCTCTCTCTCTCTCTCTCTCAACAAAGAGGCACACACACTAAAATTCAAAACACACCACTAAAAACTGCACTTTCCTTCTCCAAACACACAAATTTCGGCTTCAAATTTTCTCAAGACTAAAAGTAAAAAACCCGGTACACCTTAAAACCATCTAAATTGCTTCCCCTTTCGAAAATCCAAGTCCAATAAAGTAATCGAACTTCGGAATCAACGTGTTCTCTATATTCAACACCAACAAAACACAATCTTGATTTGGGATTTTGAGATTGTGTGAGAGGAAAGTGAAAATTGGAATATGATAATTGTTAATGGTAGATGTGAGGATTAAGGAGCACACACTGATGATCGAAGGTTCTATTTGGGAACAACAGTTCCCCGTTATAAGATCAAAGGGTGTTGTCCAACAATGTCGAGAGTAGAAGGGAAAGAAAAGTCAGTGATCTGTGGTAGCTATGGAGATGAAAATAGACAAGGCTTTCTTGTTTATTAAACCCCCCTCAAGGCCACGAGGTCACAATCGAAATCGTCTCCCCATTTATCACAAATCTAGATTAAAATGCTCAGAAATCTGTAGTTGCTATGGAGATGAAGGAGAAGGAAAATGAATGAAGAACCAAAAGCCATTTATCAAAAATTTGGATTAAAATGCTCAGATGTGTGACATTAATAGTTGGGATTCTTCCTTTGTTTGAGAATCGGCATTCTTTTTGTTAACTGTGATGAAAAGATGAGAAAGAGATTGAGGGAAGAAAATAGTGTCATGTTAATATGGGTAACCAATTTTATGGATTTGGGATTTATCTTTCAGATTGTGTGTGCGTGAAAGAGAGAGAGAGAGAGAGAGAGAGAGAGAGAGAGAGATTTTACACATTAAAATATACGGATGTGTTTGGTTTATGTGGATTTGTTTTTATTTTCAGGCAAGAAAGAAGCACACAAGTCCAACCATGGTATTTCATTTTAAGAGAGAGAGAGAGAGAGATAGAGAGAGGGGGGAGGAGGAGGAAGAAAGAGAAGGGAGATGGCTTCGGTGGGGAGAGAGAGTGAGAGAGAGAGAGGGTGAGAGAGAGAGAGAGATAAAAAGAGAGAGATATGGGGTTAGCCAACTTAATTCTTTTTTTCGCATTAATATTTATAAAAGAAAAATATAAAAAACACAAAAAAATAAATTTAAAGGGCAAAACAGTCAATTCAAGTGCTCCATGGACCAAAACTATAAAAAAATTATTAAGTTTAGGACCAAAAACCTAGAAAAAACTTGACTTTGTACATTTTGTGCAAGCTGGAAACTTTTTGGACCTCATCCAAAGATTTTTGCAAACCACAAGGACCAAATTTGCAGTTTTGTCTTTGCATTGATTAATCTTTTATATTTTATTTATTTTTATATAATTTAAGTAAACTAGGGAAGGACCACTCCTTTGCGGGGGTTAGAAAGTGTTTAGTTGTAAAACATACAGTTACAGATACAGGTAGATACATGTTACCTCAAATCCAGGTTTTGTTTTTTTTCTTCTGCAAACTTGCAAGAAATAAGCATCAAAACCACAGAGTTTAACTTCAAAAAACTTTATATTAAAAAAAATCTCTAAAGTAAAAGGTGTCGTGGAACTCCCTCACAGATGTGATTTTGGTGAACAGAGTCTGGGATTGATTGACTAACGTATGCTTTCTTCATAGAACTGATATCCAATCCTTCTAAGGTAAACCTCAAAGAAAATTGAAAAAGAGTTATTATATATAAGAGGAGTAATGGAACCTAAATTTAACATGTGAATCATTTTATTGGTCATTTCCATATTTAAGAAACTAAAAATATTGTATAATTTAAAGAATGATCAAATGAAATATATAGAAAACACATATACACACACATAGTTCAGTGTAGAATGTCTGTTAATAAACTAAGCAATAGAAAATATTTCAAGTTTCAGAGTATAGAAAACAAATAGTAATTACTAATATCACTCACCTAAGCAGATTTTTAAGCTAACAAAGTGTTTGTAGCAATTTCTTTCCTATTAGCACATGTCATAAATTCAGCCAACTACAGACTCACCTATACACTAATAAGGCATTAATATGAAAATAAAACATAAAAATTTTCTATGAGAAAAGGACTTATACCTCACCAAGATTCTCCAATTTCTAGAAATAGAGGGGCAGAAAGTAGTTGGGAGTTTCAATACCCACAATGGATATGTCCTTCATTTGTTAATAACTGCAAAACAAAGTGATATTGCTCAAAATTCCAAATGGTGATCCTGTTAAGCATAACCGAAGTGAATTAATGATCAAGCGAATATAATCCAGTAATATAATGTGAAGTTGAATGAATACCTTAGTTGGGTGGGAAATTTCACCGAACGCCTTATAGGCAATCTCATCCAAAAGCAATAAACTTGTTGACCCTTTACACATTAGTCGTTCCCTAGCCTCAATTAGCTCCATTATCACACCATGGATCCGAAAATCATAAAAATGGTCATAAAACACCACAGGCTGCAATATAAATATAAATCGATTAAATGTAACATAAAAGAATTTTTTGTCACAAAATAATAAATAATATTCAGATGGAACTTACGGTCCTTGGATGGGTTAAGATGTTAGCATATCATTGCATAAGTTTATCTCGTGGAAATGGCCAATGTCCCTCTCTTAAGTATTTTTCCATTCATATGTTACAGTTCTTGGTGCATTCTCCTTCTCTGTTCCATAAAAAATAACAAATCCACATTTAATAATAATACAATTCTTATTCTTTAAACATCGTAAACACTTTCAAGTAAATCATAAGGGCTTTAAAAAGCTTTTTTCAAAAATTACATAATAATCAGTGTATAGAGTATGGACAAACCTTTTTGTCTTTGAAGTAGTCTACTACACACCATGTACACATATTCCTACATAAAAAAATCACACTAAATAATATGTTTACTTTGTTAAATGGGTTACTCATTACCCAAACATAAATCTCTTGCTATTAGACCATATTCGCAATCAAAGATATAAAATATATAAAAAAAGGCAATGTACTTGTGAACCTGTTTATCGCCTCTTCTTTTAGTCAATTCCCAAGTTAATCCGTCATTAGGGCTTCTTCTTTAAATACTGAAATTTTCAACACCTTCTAATAATAAACAAAACTTAATAGCTAAAGTAAAACATATAATAATTAATAAATATATTATACACCTCTGAGGGTGCACCCCATAATCTTCTCAAACAATAATCAGTCTCTGTAACAACAATAGTTTGAGGCAACGGTTCTACTACATGAGGATTTGTTGGAACATATATCTGAAACCAAAAAAAGAAGATGAAACATAGATATAATGGTAGAAATACACATAGTTTCGAAGTAAGGAAGCACGTTGGTCAATCTCCTTTATCTATATTGGTGTTTATGTTGTTTTTTGTAGTCCGATCGATTTCTTGACTCACACAATACTTCTCACCGATCTACCAGGTTTGTCTTCAACAAATCCCATAGCAATGAAAATCAGAAAAACCTACTTACATATGGCAAAAATGAAGCCTTATTAGTTAAAACGGAACATCAAACATGTTGTAGGCATGATCAAAACTCCACAGTATGGCAAAATAGACCATCAATTTCACATCTATTGAACAATTACTTACCTCAATCGCACACTGACAGTTATGTTGGTTCCCTGTGCTGCTCGGTTTTATCCCAACCTCACCACCTCCTTTTCCCTTCTGATTCGTTGCTGCCATTTAGAAATTGGGCCATCCTCACAATAACTGAGTGAGCAGTCGTTTGGAGGAGCGTAGATGGTTTTGGAGAGGCATTGTCAAGCATCAACATAAACGGGACCTTACGACGGTGGGTTTTCATGGGTGGGTTGGAAAGAATATGCGACTGAGAGGTTGAAGGAGATGAGAGAATGAATTTAAGCAGATGGAAACCCACATAACATTTGTGGGTCGATTTGGAAGAACGCGTATGAAAGAACGAAGCAGAAGATATCAATCGGATGGTGAAAAAGCAGACGAAGCGATGAATGGAGACGTGGGCAGAAAACGATGAACCGATGGGATGACGATGCCAACGTGAAACGGTCAAGATATAGCACGTGGAAACCACTTTTTAAAAGAAAAAAAAAATTGGTCCAATCAACAGCAAGAACTATTGAATTGAGAACCTTCTTTTAATATAATTATATAGTTTTATGTATTGGTAAATTTATCTGTTTTTTAATATTTTTTTTATCATAAATTGTATTCAAAATTAATGTCATTTACTTTAAAACGTTTTTTTTTTTTTTTTTTTTTTTTAATGATTGAATATTTATATTTTTACAACTTTAGACCACAAATAAATCAGACATTTTTGCCACGGGTATCACCCTGTTTTTGTCTGCTCGTGCATTTAAGAGAGTGATAGAGAAAGGGAGACAGAAATAGACAAGTTCAACACAAACACATACATACACAGGGTGTTTGCAAAAGCAATCCCTTTCTAAGTTAACACCAACTCTTACAAATCCCACAATCTACAATGGGATTCACGGCCAAGCTCACCAAGAGAGCTAGTTTCGGCGGCAGCGGTCTTCCTCCTGCCGCTGGTGGTGCCGGTGAAGGTTGGGGAATGGGCTTCTTCTTGGTGTTCTTCCCTCAAGAACACCATGATCATCATCAACATCAGGATTTCAATTCTTCATCACCATTCAAATCTCCCACCATTAACGCCCTCCTCAAACGCACAAATTCCACTCATATCCTCGCCAAAGCTCAATCCACTATCTCCATCTGTGCTCTCCTCATCTTCCTCACTCTCCTCCTCTTCACCCTCTCCACTTTTGAACCCAATAACAACCTCATCAGATCCTCTCATCACTATCGCCGGCATCTCTCCCAAACCCATTCTTCAAAAAATCCTACCTCTGATTCACACGCTTTACAAAGACTAGGTACTCTCTATTCACGAGGTACCAGTCACATGAATGACCTGGTTCTCTGTCACGTTACGGAGTCTGTGACATTCACAGAACTCAAAACTTTCTTACGAGCATTTCACAGGTCTGGTTTACACACGAAATCAGACCTTCTCTTCATCTTCCCTTCAGTTACCACACCGGATTCTTTAGATAGTGTTATTCGAGAAGAAAATAAGCTGTTTCTGAAACTGATTCGTCGGTATAAAGCAGAATTGAATAATGGGAGCAACTTATCGGAGTTTCCGGCGAGTTTCGACGTGACCCAGTTCGTGAAATCTGGGAAGAAGGATTCGGAAAAAGGAGAACCAATCTGGGGTCGGAAAATCAAGAGCAATTCTAATTTGAATTCCAGCAATGGTGGTGGGACTGAGTTGACTCGAATGAGTTATGGATCACTGGTGGGTTTTGGTGTCGGTGAGCTCGACCCGGAAAACTCGTTATCCGGGTTTCTCGATCACGTCCCGATGAGTCTAAGAAGGTGGGCGTCGTACCCCATGATCTTAGGGCGCCTTCGTCGGAACTTCAAGCACGTGATGTTAGTTGACGTCAAGGAGGTTTTACTTCTCGGAGACCCACTCGTCCGAGTCAGGAACCGGACTCCCGAGTCAGTTTACTTGTCATCAACCCCAACCCCAACTCCAACACCCACCAAACACAATCACAAAATCTCCGACAAAGCCCACGAGAAAACCATCAATCCGGCCGTCATAATGGGTGGAGCACGGGGCGTGCGGCGTTTCTCCGCCGCAATGCTGACGGAGATCGTCAGAGCAACAACACAGCAGCTTCACAACAAGAAGAAAACTCCTATTACCGAGTCCTTGCTTTTGAGTCGACTCGCCACAAACGAGTTTCTCCAGAAAAGCATTCACCTGGTTGACTCGGCCGAGTCAATACCGGAGTCGAGTTCACTCAGTGGAGTGTCAATAGCAAATAACACAGTTGTAAGTCGTGGAAATAACAATATAGATATTGATGTTACGAATCATATTTGTTCGTATTCTATAGAGGCTTCCGTTTACAGCGAGTGTGGAAAGGTACAACCTTTTTAGCGTATAGTATTTACTTAGATTTTTATTTTTGTTTTTACAGAGTTCCACCAGAACCTATAGCATTTTTGTAATTAATTGTTTTTAATATAATAAAAATACTTAAAAGTTCCCCAGCTAACGATGTCGTTTCAGTTGCAGTCAGTAAATTTGCTCCTTTCGCTTTAATTGCTCATGGTCCAACTAATTCCTGTGCCTGCGCCTTTTGACTTCCAATCGAACCGATTTTAATTGCGCAATCTATCGTTTTGATCAGATTGTATCGAAATTAACTTTTATCAAATAAAATGGCCTAAGTTTTTAATGTTTTAGTCAAAATAGCCAAAATTTTAGGGTTTATTTAGAAAAAATAGCTTCGAGGCAATTAGCTCACTATATTTAAAGTTCAGAAAAAAAATTCAATCTAATTTTCACGTTCACAAGCTAGGAACCTTTATAAACAATAATTTTTGTATAAACAATAATTATTGGCTACTTTTTTGCTAAACCATTAAGAAATTAGGTTATTTTTGTTAATCTATCTTTATTAAATCATATGTTAAAAATATATTATAATTGTTGTAGGTATATGAATAGATTTATTAAGAAATAACCAAAATGAGTAAGAACAAATAATTATAGACAAATAAGGATGATGTAACGTGATATATGAATTATTGGATGAGGTTAAATAACTTCTTGATGGAATTGGAATGTTGTTGATGCCAATCATTGGGGTCCATTTTGTATTTTAAATCTCTTAAGCCTATTAAATTGTATTTTAAATCTCTTTCGATTATACATATTTAATTGTGATATTTAACTTTTAGTGAATCGAGTTAATTAAATATGCTATTATTGTAGGTGACTACTATAAATATATGTAAAAAAAATAGAATATATGGTTGTCTTCAATTTAAAAAGTTGATACTATATTATAATGTAAAAAGGTTACAAAGTTTAGTTAATCATGAAATGGAAAGAAAAATAACGTAGGGGTGGAGGCGTGCCGTTGACGGTGGCGGGATTTGCTAATTTGCTATTGTTTAATCTCGTAAACTTGATTTAAATCATTAAGAAAATACTAAAATACCCTCTTAAAAGAAGCATCAACGAAACTAATGAAACAAGTTGGTGTAAAAGGTGCTTTTGGAAAAGATATGACTTTTAAACAGAATCGAATTTTTTAACTGAACTTTTGTTAGATCATAGGTTGATTTATGCCATTATTAAAAAAAAAATTGACACATCATTATTTATTAACTTAATTTCTAATCAGATATATTATATAATAGTTAACTTTTTATAATAGTTTTACTTTTTATAAATCCAAGTAATTATTCTCGTATGTCTAAAATATTTTATAAAACTCTTTTATAAAACTAATTGTTTTTTAAACAAATCATAATCAATATCCTTTTATAAACACTGAAATGATATAAAATAAAAAATAAATACAATTATGTCAAATCCTTGTTTGCTATAAAGAAACATTGAAAATATTATATATAGACTAAAATGCAAATTTGGTCCTTGTGGTTATCAAAAAAGTGTGAATAAGATCCAAAATCTTTTCGACTTGCATAGATAGTTCAAAATCGAAAATATTTTGTGGTTTTGGTCACTGATAAAGTTAAAATGACTACTTTACCCTTTTCATTTTATTTCTACACTTTTAATGTTTTTTACTATTATTATAATTCAAAAATAAAAAAAGAATTATCAAAACCCCATCCTTACCCTTCCAACGTACACTCCTATTCTCTTTCTCTCTCTCTCTTTGACTTTCTCTCTCTGACTCTCTTTCTCTCTCTTTGACTTTCTCTTTCATCTTCTTCTTCCTCACATTCACCCACAAACTAAAAACTCCATACATACATATCTTAGAGGATGCTATCAAAATTAAACTCTAACTTCATTTTCAAAGGTTGAATCCAATGAAGTATCGATCTGTATGATATCTCTTTGACTTTTCTCCCATCTTGTTACCTGCAAATCAGACCTGTCTTCGTCTTCCTTACATTTCACCAGAAAATCAGACCCAGATGAAAAAGAAACACCCAAAACAGAATATAAGTAAATCAACATGGTGATGGTAATTTACATCGGTGGAAGAATCAAACACCCAAATCAAAAAACGTAAATCAACAAAAATCAGTTGTAATGGTGATTGTTGTTGCAGTAGTGGTTGTGTTGGGTGCTTGGTAGTGACGATGATTTAGGCCATTTCTGGTGGTTGAGGAAGAAACCAAATCAAAATTGAAGTTGCATGTGGTTGAGGAAGAAGATGACTGGGTATTTCAGTTTGTTGAACTCATCAGTGGCAACAACTTGGAATCCCCGTAGCTCCCCAACTCGTCAATGGCTGCTGATATTGTTTTGTGTCTTGAGGAAGAACAAATGGAAGAAGTTGGTTCCAATTGTCCGCTGGAACTTCTCTCTTGGTATGTAATTAGGTCAAACCCCTTTTTTCCTCCTGTCATATATATGTTTTGACTTTAATTTGATACAATTGATCGAACCTAAATTTGAATAGTTTCTTATTCACTTTTACATTGAGAATAAAAAGTTGGGGAAAGAAAGTTCAAAACGAATCTTTGAAGGGGCAGTGGTAAATTTTTGAATTATAAAGGTGAGAGAACAATGGAAGTGATAAGGGAAAATCGAGAGAGGTGGGTGGTACAATATTGAAATAGTAGGAGATAGAGGGAGGTGGAAACAAGAGGGTTTGGTGAAAGCAAGTGTGTGAAGTATGTGTTGGGTTTTAGTTGCAGAGGACGAGGGAGGAAGAGGGTACGAAGAAGAAGGTGAGAGAGAGAGAGAGAGGGATGGACACTTTTTTTTATTTTATAAATAATCAGTAAATATTAAAATAATGTGAAAAAGAAATTAAAAGGGTAAAATAGTCCTTTCAGCTTTTTCAGGGACCAAAACCACAAAAAAAAAAAATTGATTTTAGACCAATGGTGCAACTCCAAAAGATTTTGGACTCTATCCACATTTTTTTGCTAACCACAGGGACCAAATTTGGAGTTTTGTCTTATATATAAGGGTAAATTACACCAATCGTCCCTCGTGCATATGCCAAAAAACATGTTTAGTCCCTATTTTCAAAAATTAAATCGGATCATCCCTTGTTTGTTTAAAAGTTGCATGGTTCATCCCTCATTAATTTAAATTTTCACGTTTCATACCTTCAGAGACTTGAAAAGACTATATTGCCCTTATTTATTTTCTTTTTCATTATTTATTTTTTTTATTAATTAAAATATATAGAAAATAAAGTGGGCCTCACACTTATCCACCCACATCCTCATTTAGCTAGATACCCTAAATCCTTTTTCCCGTTTCTCTATCGTTATTATAAAACCTCCTCTTCCTATGAAATCAAAATCTAGCCACCGGAGGAAGTCAAAATCCAGTCGCCGGAGGTACTCATTGTCCCCTTTGAAACACCGATATTGTCCCCTTCAGACCTCCGATTTCATCCCCTCAAAGTAACTTCGCCATATCCTCCAAGCCACCGTTGCATCCTCACCTGTGTGTTGCCACTGTGGAGCTCAATTGTGGAGTTAGACAGATCACAAATCTCCACTATGTCTCTCATCCTCCTTTTCTTATCTAAATATTGATGAGGTTGAATATAGAAATGGGTTAGTTTATTGAAATGGGATGATGACGATGCAGTGGATGTGGAGGGATAGAGATGAAGAAGTTGAAGGTATAAAGGATGGTGACGTGTAGGTAGGAGGCAAGTGAAGGATGGAGAGAAAGAAGTCATCTGGTGATTATTTGAGAATGGATTTGATGGATTTCATTTATCAAATTGCATTGATTTTTAAGACTCCATATAAGATCTTATGACTGTTTGCAATAAATTATCGGTTTTCAGTCTCATCTTACACGAGATTAAGTATCTGATGTGTGCAGTTCTTAGCTAGAATTGGGGGAGAAAGATTGGACATCAGAAGAATGTGACAGAGAACCACCATTCACAGCTGTCATCACTTGCAGTGGGTGGCGATCGAAAAATAGAGAAAGAGAAAGGTTTTTCTCACCGGAGAAAGGAGGAGCGCCGGAGTTGGGTGGTTGTCGGTTGTGAGTGTGAATGAGAGAGAGGGAGAAGGAAATCGGGGATAGGGGAAGGGGAGGGGTGGGATATTAACTTTTTTCTTTTTTTAAAAAAAAAAAATCTAAACATTGATAAATAATTAACAGAAAAATGAAAAAGAAATTATTAAGGGTAAAATAGTCATTTTATGTCAATAGGGACTAACCGTGCAAGAAAAAACAAACTCAGGGACGATCCGAGTTAATTTTTGAAAATAGGGACTAAACACACTTTCTGGTGTATGTACGAGGGACGAATGGTGTAATTTACCCTATATATAATTGTTATAATTTTATATTTTGTAAATAAAATATGATTAAATAGTTAACATAAATAAATAAGAAATTGCAAATAAAGCCAAAAATTTTAATTATTTTGTAGAAAATAGCAAAAAAAAAAAACCCAAATTACAAATATAACCATGAAAATCGTAGATGGATTAAGCCCATCTGCAATTTTATCATTCCATCTGCGAACGTACAAGTTGCTAAAGCATGGTCGTGCTTAGCGACTTGTACATTTACAAGTGGTTTTTTTCTATATAAATACCCCTGTCTTAGACTAAAATCGTAGATGAACTAAATTCATGTCCATCTGTGATTTCCCCATTTTTAGGGGTATAAAAACGTATTTTTTTTATATTTTTCCATTTTTAATATTTTTTTGAGAACTTTCTCTCGAGGTATTATAGACGGTTTCATTTTTCAAAACTTTTGTTGGAGAATTCATTTTATTAGAGATATTTTAAACAAATATTCCAAAGAAATCAAAACTAAATTGATAATTTTTTAAAAATTTATATATAATAATGTAGTTTTGTAGTTAAACACTTAAACCCTATTAAAAAAAAAAAAAAAAAAAAACACACACACACAAAATCGTAGGTGGGATGAGAGGAAATCACTGCAAAATCACAAATGAACAAGTAACATCACAGATGGACACCGAGTCCATCTGTGATTTTGATGATTGTTTTTGTAATTTGTTTGTTTTTTTTTTTGCTATTTTCCACAAAGTAATTAAAAGATTAGGTTATTATTGTAATTTTCTCAATAAATAAATAAATAAATAATAAATATTTAAAATTAAATATAACTAAAGGGTAAACTAAAATATGTTAATTAGATATAGATATAAACTACTTAAAAATATATTGACCGTTTAATATATATCAAATAATCGATTAGAAGTGGGTAATCTTTTTGCCTATAATAGGGCTCTCCTTTTGCATTGGCGTTGACATTTCTTTCATTATCCTGATGTACTATGGGTCAGGGTAGTGAAAGTTTTGTATGGTTTGGAGGGTCATGTTCCCCCTCTGATCCCGAGAAGCGCATGGACATGCCTTTGGAATGGTATCACTCGTATGTTATCTAATCTTCAAGATCACGACTTTGATTTTCAATCCCTTTGTCCTATCCTGATACGGGATGGAGTGTATACTTCGTTTTGACATGATGTTTGGTTAGGAGATCTCCCTCTTGATACTTCTTTTCATAGGTTGTTTGTTTTGGATAATCACCGTACAACTACAGTTAGAGACCGGATAAATATTGGGTGCGATATGTGCCATTTCAGACGAATTTCTAGAGGTGGTGTCGAGGAGACCCAGTGGACTACCTTTTCCAGACTAATGCAGGATGTACGACTTCAAAGTGTTCCAGATAGACTGGGGTGGTCTCTTGATATCTCTGATATTTTTTCAGTTTCTTTAGCTCGTTCCTTTCTCGACAGTGGGTTGATTACTTCGACAGATATGATTATGAGATGGAATAATTGAATTCCTATTAAACTCAATATTCTTATACGGAATGTGCAACTTCAGAGCATTCCTACTAGGGAGAGACTTTCATCTATATGTATTAATCATGTGTCCATGGTCCTGTTCGGTGGAGACTATTCATCATCTTTTTGCAGGATGATCTGATTTGATGGATATTTGGAGATGTATTGCTATATGGTGGGGTCTAAATCTCCCGAATCAGATTACTATTCATTCTCTTCTATCTTGGTCCAATATAGTGACGTTGAGGGCTAGTCAACGTAAGATTTTCGATGTGGTAGTTATAACAACATTTTGGTGCATTTGGAATTTCAAGAATATCATCATTTCCGGCACGGTTATTCCTAAAAAAGTTTTATTTTTTGATGAAGTAGTTGATAAGGTTTTCTTTTGGATTTCAAATAGATGTAAAAAAGCTAAGTTAGGATGGTCTATTTGGCTTCATAATCCCTCTTCTATTATCATGTAATTATTTGCTCTAGCTTCTCGCTAGTTTAATAAAATCCCATCGTTAAAAAAAAAACATTTAGAAAAAAAAATCTATTAATATGGAGTGTGGTTAACTAACAAATGATCAAATAAATAATAATTAATCATAAAAAGGCACACCGAAGATGCTAATTATTTCATTTTTATTTTAAAGAAATTATAATTTATAGGGATAAGCCTTACACTAATTTGGAGTTAGAAGTTAGAACTCGTGTTGTTTTTGTTATATTAGTGTTACACGTTTTAAAATTTAAACATTAAAAATTATTAAGCGAACCATAGATTGTAATAAAAAAGTTATATGTTCATCATTGTCGTCTACAAAAATCGTAGTTGCTTTTCCGTCAATAAACATGAAACAAAAAAAAAAATGTATGATTCATCCACCGTTATTGGATATCACATACTTTAGAGCTATTGAATGGGAATAATATACACAATGTGTCAAGTTGTCAAACATGTCATGTGTTCAATGCACACGTTTTAAAATCAAAACCGTTAAAGCATAGCAAGCATGTGCCAGTCAAAGAGAAGATGACAATCTTCTTGATGATGATATGTCACGATCAACATTTTCCAGTGACGAGGTACATATTTTAACGCATGCATAAATAACACAATTTTCATGAAGTAGTGGATAAAATGAAGTTGCTTTTCTTGAAAGGTTATAGCATCAACAACTTTTTAATCTTATTCGAGACATTATAATGAAATTATTAGAGGTTCCAACGAGCTTTTAAGATAAATTGTAGTAGAATTAGAAGTGTCATCTTTGTCATTTAATTGTTATGTCACCTTCTAAATACTATATTGTATGGGTTCCCGGCACGAAAACTTCACAGGGGGTCACCCACTGCTCTCGTCCGGGCACGCTTAACTGCATAGTTTTTATGGGATCTGTTGCCATTATGGTTTTAAAACGTGTTGTGACAGGTAAAGTATCCACACCACTTATAAGGAAATGTTTCGTTCTCATTCCAAGCCGATGTGGGATCAGGTGCAACCCACCTAACTTGTAATTCCCCAAACTACAACCCAAATTTTCCGACTAAAACTTTAAGTATTTATTTAGTTCACAATCGTAAGATCTTAAAACATTAATCAGAGTATTATTAAAAGTTATCAAGTACACAAGTTCTCATTGATGTGATGCAATCGAGTCGTGCCCCTCATTTAATATAAGAAAACCTGAAACATGTAAACCACAAATTGTAAACACAAAACTTAGTGAATTTTCCAAAATACCACATACAACACAACAAAAATAAACAACTATGAGTTATCAACAACTTTGGGGACTATCAATAGTCCTAATGGGTTAACAGCACGCCCGGTGGGTTATCAGCAACCCTGGAGACTATTAACAATCTCAATCACATATAAACAACATAACACAATAATAACAGTCAGACCCAATTGATCATCACAAATACAACTATTCTACCACACATGCTCATACAAACATGCGAGAGTCACAAAGATAGCTAACATCCTACATACATAAATTAGTGAGCCGACATTGGTGCTTGCGACTCATGAGCACCGGGAGAAGACTCACCTGAATCGAAGAATCCTGAAACACTACGACACGATCCATTTTTTGCACTGCTTGCACCTGCAAATCCACTAATACCAGAACCAGATAAAATCTTATTTGAAAGCCAAAAACCCTCAAATTTGACCTAAGGTCAAACTTGGTCAAAAAGTCAATGGTCAACAGAAGTCAAAGTCAACAAGTCAAACTTCAGGTTGAGTACGCTCAACATACTCAGCTCGTCCGCATGGCGTAGTCACCATCCAGGGGCGAGATCCTTACGAGTACGCGTAGTGTACCCAAAGGTACGCCCAGCATACTCGGCCAAAAGGCACTTTTTTATTAAGTGCTTAATCTCTTAAGCCCTTTCATCCAACACTTAGATCTAGTCCCACAACATCATTCTAAGTCATAAAGTTTCCACCTTTATGACTTTCCATGTCTAGAAAAGGTCCAAAAGCGAAAACCTTAACTTATTAATCCATTAAGACATCATGTCTCTTTCATGGAAAGAATAAAAAGGATCCAGATCATAATTTTATGGATCCTAATAGCTCAATAATGGATAAAGTTTTCGACTTTATATATTAGAATGGTCCAAATCACCAAGATCTAGCCTTTAAGTATCAATGGGACCAAAAATGCATCTTTTTCAACTTAATCCATTAAGTCCAAGTCTCCAACCTTCAAATCTGAATCACAATGATGTTTAGATGGATAAAGTTTCCAACTTTATCCATAACATGGTCACAAACTTTCAAGATCTAAATTTTATGCATTAAAATGACTAAAAATTTATAACATCCAAAACTAGCTAGATCTAACAAATTCATCATCAAGATTAAAACTTTATACCTCTAGAAGATAGATCAAGGTGAACAAGGACCAGATTTATAAGCTCCAATGCATCCAAAACTTCTCCAAGAAGTTCCTTCTTCTACATGGTGCACCATGCATACTCCAAAGCACTCAAAACACCTTTTTATAGCTCACTAGGCTCAACTAGGGTTAGGGTTGTTGGATTAGGTGTCTAAGTTCATAACTATTCCTAGAATGTACTTGACCCGGTTAGCATGGTCCATTTGGGTTGCATGGCATTGCAACACTTAGATAGACTAAATGAGAGAAATAACACTTAAGGTTTATTAATATATTATAAGTTCTAATATATTAATAATATTATTTAATTAGTATTGATCAAGAATTAATTTAGAATTAATTAAGTGATCAAAAAGAGATTAATTAAATATATTTGGTTGATTATGTAAATCATCTATTCTTGTATAGTTGGGCTAATGATCCATGGTTTGTATAGATTGGGTTAAAACCCATAAGGTTCTCCATGGATAGTCCATGGAGGTTACAAACCCATGGATCATGGAATATGGAAAGCCATGAAAATTAGGGTTTACATGGTGTAACCCTACTTGTGTCACAACTATATAAAGGCCCCATGTCTAGGAAAATCATCAAATACAAGCAAGTAAGAGGGCAAACCAATTTTTGGAGTGTAAGTGTGCTTCTCTCAAGGTTATTCCAAGTATTGTGGTGTCGTGTGAGACATTTGAGGCATCACACTTGAGGTGCTAGGCTCACAAGGTTCTCAAGGAATCCAAACAACAAAAGGCATGTATCTCAACTAGCTATTACGTTTAAAAGTTCCCCATGCCATGCTAGTTAGGTTAATAACCTTGGAAATCAAATTTACATGTATCTTAGTAAAACAAAGATCCAATGTTTCTAGGGTTGCATGTACACCTTAGGAGTGTTAGAATGATCAAAACCCTTCAGTGGTATCAGAGCCTAAGCTTGTTTACTTGATACTTGATGCAAACTTGTTGAAAAAACTCAAAAAATTGCTATCTGCTGAGTGAACTCGCCGAGTCCATGGGGGGACTCGACGAGTCCATGTGATAATTCATCCTACTCTTCAAGTAGGTTCGTGTACTGGACGAGTAGGAGCCCCTGATTGCAGATTTTCGAGTTTTGCTGTTGGAAATGGACTAGAAACATTACCCTAAACTGTTTTGATCTTGTAAAACCTGTTTTAGATGGTGTAATGGTTATGTTAATCCATTTTCAATGTCTAATATCAAAATTTCAAGTTTTGTATGGTTTATTTATGATTCTTGAAATTGTTGATATGAACATTCATTTACTTATGAGTTTAGAAGATCATAGGAATTATTTGTAACTTGCTTGTTAGTTTAATTCTTGATCTTGATGTGTTTTAATGGAATCCATAATTTTTCCTCAAGTTATGGATTACCAAAAGTCACACTTTTAAAGTCCATTATTAAACACATAGGTTACATAAAATGAAAAGTCTCTCATTTTATTAATCCATTAACTCATAAGTTATGAAAGATGAAATTTTTTGAAAGTTACAAAACTAGCCCTCAAGTTTTGGAGCATGTAAAGTCTCATTAAAAACTTTAGTCCTAACCCCTAGAATTTTAAAAGTTAAAATTCAACCCTTATATTTTATAATATTATAAGTTAAATAATATATATGTATAAGAACAAAAGTCGTTTTACCATTCGTAGGCCTCATTAACGAAGCCGGACTATAAGGGGGGGGGGTATAAGGTTGTTGCCTATAAAATGGCAGCTTAATGGGTGTCCATTCTCACCCACCGCTTCCTTGACTGGTGGTGGGTCATTAGCCGAACGGGTAGGACAATGAATTTAAATCCTCATTAAAAGTATGATAAAAATAAAGTAACTAAATGTTTTTTATAAATTCTCTATCTAAGTTACTTTAGGAAAATGTGAATAAGGTGCTAACCCATGAAATTACACTTTTCACTTTGCTTAATTCGTTAGTGGAGCGTGAGTGGTTAACCGGCACACTAACTTGGACTTAAAAAGGTAGGCAAAGGGTGACTTAAGGTTTATTATAGGTCAGTGGAGCGCGTGTGGTTAACTGACACATCGATTGAGTGATAAACATTAAGGGTACCAAGTGTATTGCATGGTTACTTCACACCTTGTTTTGTGATCCTCGGCATCCCAGTCACAAAACTTGAAGGGTGCACTCGAGATTGAAACATGCCATTGAAAAGTTCAATGAATCTCAAAGAATCTAGGAGTTTCAATACCAATTAAAACCTAATGATTTATTTCATTTTTCATGGTGGAAATTGGTGAATCGTCATTCACCTACCTTCAAATATTTTATAGCTTGGATTACAGCATCCATCTTCTAAGTTATAAAATGTTGTGTTGGCTCTTAGCCTTAATATTACATTTGGGTGTTTTATTAAGGACTATCTTTATATCTAATCTAAAATTGTCTTTCTTCTTTTTCAGATGTCTTATAACAATGCTGCTTCTTGCTCAAACCCCACCGAATCCTTCTCTCTCATGAACCTTTGTGGGAGAGTCATCTTCGATGGTTCCAACTTTATGGATTGGATCCGGTTTCATTTATGATTTTAAAATAATTTCAGAGTAAATCCATTGATTTAAAAGAGTTGCAGAATTTGTCCCCAAAACAATACATGATAAAATAAGGTTTGTCAAAGCATTTCTTAAAGAGATGTATTTTTATTATTTATCAAAACTCGGGATGTCATGTTCCGATACAAACACAAAAGCATAAACAATAAAACATAGACCTTACACAGTTACATACAACTACTGGTCTCTAAAAAAATATCTTCATAAGTTCTCCAACTTATGCTCTCGCGCCACTACCTGTAATACAAAGAAACGGAGTGGGTAAGGCTTGGGAGCTTGATGAGCATATACGGTTTTCAACCCACAATAAATAATTATATATAATTTCACCAACCAACAATAACCTGATTACCCATTCCCGTTATCCTTACTTTACGTCCCTATGACAACAACTATTACAAGGGACCTAATCTAGAATTTTCATCGGGACAGACATTGCTGCAAAGGGGTTTCCTCAACAATGAATGTCCTAAGGCAACCGTGAGGGGGATAGAATACAGCAAATGAACACCCAAGTTCACTACACCTACAGGTTATGAGTCTGCCAACGTTCCACTGAATTGTCTAGAAAAGTCTGTGGTCATCATCCATATTTTGCTGGACGACTAGATCATAATCACATCAAGGCCTCTCATCATTTTTATTTCATCACACATCACTATCTACTCATGTTCTAACAAACATATTTGTAGATAAAATATACTTGTTGATATACAGCTTAAAGCCTATATAACATATTCATTCAATACTCATACCACATAACAAATAGTATATAATCACATAGCACGTATTTCATAGAGTATAATTCATATATGTGTATTATCAGAAAGCAACTACACACTTACTCATACTATATATCTAATACATTCATCAATACTTGTATTAAAATCGTGTATATGAAAGAGACTATGCACTCACATGATAAGATGATTAGCGGACAACACTACAACTCTTCAATTAGTAACTCTTCGATGGATCCACGATATCTTCACATACTGATCTTCTCGCGAGCAGAGCTTCGGCTCGGAAACTCTTTTCTTCTCGGAATCTTCGGTGCTTCGGGACTCGTTTCGGGTCTCGGGATGATACAGGGGCTTCAAGGGGTACTTCAAGACGGCTAGAGAGAGTACCGGGAGTGAGAGAGTGGGGAATTAGCAACCATGGCCGGCTGCCCTTCAACTTCTATTTATAGGGCTGAAAGTTGGTGCTCACGTCGTGAGCCACAACTGCTCACTTTGTGAGCTCAATGTCACTGAATTTGTCATCAGACCACTTGTCCTGGAAGGCTTCCATCAACTGCTCACGTCGTGAACACTGTGCTTACGTCGTGAGCTTTGACACAGGTGGAAGCTCGTTCCCCGAACTTCAGAAATTCATATCTTTCGCATATGAGCTCCGTTTTTGACGTTCTTCATATGCACGCGTAGGTGAGATTATGCTCTACAACTCTCGTTTAGACTCTGTGGGCTAATTTTGACTTTAACTTTTATTATATTATTTTAGTAGGCCGGGACAGGAAAACTCCGTTAGAAATTCATAACTTCTTCATCTGACGTTCGTTTTCATTTGTCTTTTTATCATTGCATTACTATCGACGAGATCTTCGATTCTCGTTTAGATTGTTTCGGCTAGAAATAAATCGATCTCACATTCTAACTTTAGGTTGCATACCGCTAAGTTGAAACTTCGAAAAATCATAACTTCCTCATACGAAGTCAGGTTTAAGCGTTCTCTTTATGTACGCTGTCGGCATAACGTATTCTACGACCTTTGTTTAGATTACTAAGGCTAAATATCGCCCTATCGTAAATTCACTATTTATGTCACACAGTGTCGTACCGGTTCTGTCGCGAAACTTCGACAGGTCATAACTTCTTCGTTATGACTCGGATTTCGGCATTCTTTATATTTTCGGAATCTTCATAATGACCACTACAACTTCATTTATAGATATCAGGCTTATCTAATATTTTATTATTACTCTTATTCTTTTTATTAATTCATTTAAGTCACACAATTAAACATAAAAACACGTAACACTCGAATAATACATTTTTATTATTTCACAACGGTTTACAAAGGTTATCCTAGACTATTACGTCATCATTAATGTATAGCCTAGAAACACAGGTGTTACAATTCTCTCCCCCTCAAGATTATTCCGTCCCCGGAATCACACATCAACAAACAAATGTGGATAGCGACTCATCATGTCACTCTCTGTCTCCCAGGTGAGATTTGGCCCATTCGTATGTTTCCAACGAACAAACACTAATTCGATCATCTTGTGTCGGAACTTCTTAGTCTTTCGGTCAACGGTTGCCTCTGGTTCTTCAATTAACCTCTGATTTTCATCAATTCTTAATTCCGAAAGTGGAATCATGTCGGGAACTTCTCCCATTAACTTCCTCAAATAACACACATGAAAAGTTTTATGAATTCCATTCAGTTCTTCAGGTAATTCTAGCTTGTAAGCTTGGTTCCCAATCCTATGAAGAACTTTAAACGATCCAATAAACCTTGGAATCAACTCTCCTCTTTTACCAAATCTTACAAGTCCCTTCCATGGTGAGACTTTAAGCAAAATCGAATCCCCAACTTCAAAAGTCATCGGTCGTCTTTTCTTGTCATCATAGCTCTTTTGACGATCCTGAGCTGCTAACATTCTCTCCCTAACCACTTTCAGCTTTTTAGTAGTTTGATGGACTATCTCAAGTCCCATAAACTGATTGTCCCCAGCCTCAAGCCAACAAGACGGCGTACAACATTTTTGTCCGTACATAGCTTGATAAGGTGCCATCTTTATGCTCGAGTGGAAACTATTATTGTAGAAGAATTCTACCAATGGTAAATTTTCATCCCAGTTACCTTGGAATTCTAGGGTACATGCTCTCATCATATCTTCAAGCGTTTGTATCACTCATTCGCTCTGACCATCAGTCTGTGGATGGTAAGCTGTACTCAAACACAACTTGGTACCCAATTCCTCTTGTAGACTTTTCCAAAACCTTGAGGTGAAACGGCTATCACGATCTGACACAATCGTTAACGGAACACCGTGAAGCTTCACAATTTCCTTCACGTAAGAATTCGAAAGCTTATCCATAGACCATTTCTCATTGGCTTCTATGAAATGCGCACTCTTAGTGAAGCGATCAACGACCACCCAAATCATGTCGTGACCATTCTTTGTTCTGGGCAGCTTAGTGACAAAATCCATAGCAATGTCTTCCCATTTACCCATAGGCACAGGTAAAGGTTGTAAAATCCTTTATGGGTTCTAATGTTGTGCCTTGACCCGCACACGTGTTACACACTCCGCCATGTACTTTGAAATATCAAACTTCATAGTCGGCCACCAGTAATAGGGTTTTAGGTCTTTATACATTTTAGTGCTGCCAGGATGAATTGAGTACATGGTTTTTTGAGCTTCTTCCATCAGAAGATCTCCTATTCCTCCTAACTTAGGTACCCAAATACGATCTTGGAATACTTTCAGTCCATGACCATTTGTACCAAACACCAACCTTTTTCCCAAACGTTCCACCTTCCGGTTATTCTTTTTAGAAGCTTCCTCTTGAGCTTTCTTTATACTTTCCACTATGGTCGAGACAACTTCTATTCTCAACGCTCTTGGCCTTTTTCTTTCAAGATTGACTTTCCGACTGAGAGCACCAGGGACAACATTTGCTTTACCAGGATGGTAAAGTATCTCACAGTCGTAGTCCTTAAGTAGTTATAGCTAGTGTCATTGCATCATATTCAATTCTTTATGACTAAAGAGATATTGGAGACTCTTATGATCATTGAAAAGTTTGCACTTCGTGCCATAGAGGTAATTCCTAAATATCTTCAGAGCGAA
This sequence comes from Lactuca saligna, assembly GCF_052625555.1. Lineage (NCBI taxonomy): Eukaryota > Viridiplantae > Streptophyta > Magnoliopsida > Asterales > Asteraceae > Lactuca > Lactuca saligna. Next base: position 23,296,363 of record NC_136425.1, on the reverse strand, counting down.
AACTACCGCTGTCAGCTCCAAATCGTGAGTGGGGTAGGTCTTCTCATGCTCTTTCAGCTGTCGAGACACATATGCTATCACCTTTTCTCTTTGGGTCAAAACACAACCCAATCCAACACCATATACATCGCTATAGACAACGAAGTCTTCAACTCGATTGGGTAGAGAAAGAATCGGTGCTTCACATAGCTTCTTCTTTAGCAACTCGAATGCCTCTTTGTGCTTATCATTCCAAGCATAAGTAGCTCCTTTATGGGTCAAAGCTGTTAGTGGAGTAGCGATCAAAGAAAGCCTTGGATAAACCTTCGGTAATATCCTGCTAATCCTAAAAAGCTACAGATCTCCGTGGGACTTTTCGGTTGTTCCCATTTCATCACAGCTTCAATCTTCACTGGATCAACCAGTATCCCTTCTTGGTTGACCATGTGACCCAAGAATTGGACTTCTCGAATCCAAAAAACACATTTGGAGAACTTTGCATACAGCTTCTCCTTCTTCAAGACTTCCAACACTTCTCGCAAGTGTTTTCCATGCTCCTCTTGGTTTTTCGAGTAAATCAGAATGTCATCTATAAACACTATCACAGATTTATCAAGGCCCGATTTACAAACCCTGTTCATTAAATCCATGAATGCTGCTGGAGCATAGGTTAGTCCAAACGACATAACCAAAAACTCTTAGGTGCTGTTTGTTTTTTCTGAGGCAAAATGTCTGCAGTCTGCGGACCACATCTGTAGACCTCTGCAGTAGAAGAGGTGGACCAAACATCTGCAGTCTGAAAAAAGAAGACTGTTTGTTTTTTTAACATCTGCGGGCTATTAAAATAAACTGAAATCTAAATAAACTGATTTTTTAAAACTTCAAAGCGAATTTTTTATATATTTTTACGACTTTCTTATAAATATATAACGAATCTAGATCAACTTTTATGTATTATTATATAAAAAATAAAAATAAAAATGGTATTAATTCATATACATATTTGATAAAAACCAACAACTTTGATTGTAAAGTTATAACTAAACATTATAATTAGTGATCAAAGAATTTGATACATAAATAGATGGAAATAAACTTCGATTTTTTCAAATAAATCTATTAAAAACGTACGATAAATATTTTCTCGAGAAATTGATGATACTCTATTAAATAAAGTTTTACAAAATTTTGGCAAAAAAATATAAGAATATATTATGATTTTTTTTTCATATTTATATAAACAACTTCAACGACTATTATTATAATAAATTTTTATTTATAAATTTGTTAAAAATATCATGTTTGTATCGTCAAATGTTTTTTTTTTTAAGTTTTGTAATTTTTTTTGCATATTGTTTATCATTAATAAAGTTGGAAAAAATATAAATTAAAAAAAAAACTTAAAAAAAAATAAAGATATATATATGTTTTTTTAAGCTAGAAGATGTCTGAAGATGTTAGAAGACTCTGGTCCACATCTGCGCCAAGAAGAGGGCGCGCAGACATTTTTAGGTCTGCAGTCTTCAAAAAAACAAACAGTCTGTGAAGACTAATGTCTGCGCATGGTCTGCGCGGCGCATACAGAAGACTTCTCGCAGATCTGCAGACAAAAAACAAACACTACCTTAGTGTCCATATCATGCTATGAATGCAGTCTTCTCGATATCCTGACCTTAGGTCGATCTTTGAAAAATAACTTGAACCTTGCAGTTAATCGAACAGATTATCAATCCTTGGAAACGAATATCTATTCTTTATTATTGCACAGTTCAGCTCTTTGTAATCGATGCACCTTCTCATACTTCCATCTTTATTCTTCACGAATAACACTGGAGCTCCCCCATGGTGATGAACTAGGACTAATGAAACCTTTGTCTAACAACTCCTGAAGTTGCATCATCAGCTCCTTCATCTCCGACGGTGCTAGTCTGTAAGGTGCTTTTGCTATCGGCGTGCTTCCTGGTAACAAGTCTAAATAGAACTCCACTTTTCTATAAGGTGGTAATCCAGGAAGATCTTCGGGAAATACTTCCAGAAAATCACACACCACAGGAATGCTCTGCATCTCCTTTTTCTCCTTCTTTGCATCAATTATGAATGCCAAATATAATGTACATCCTTTAACCAAACACTACTTGGATTTCATTAGAGAAATGATTCCAGAATTTACCCTGCGTTTGTCCCCATACACCATAAATGACTCTTTCCCTAGCAGGTTTACCTTTACTATATTCTTCTTGCATAATATCTGGACATCATTAGCGCTAAGCCAATCCATTCCCAGCACGACGTCGAAACTGTTTAGCTCGATATGCAATAATTCCTCATGGAACTTATTCCCATTCAAGTCAATGAAGATGTTTTTCATAAGATGGCTAACAAGTACAAACTTGCCACTAGCAACCTCGACTAATAAATCATTATCTAGTCTATCGACAGGCAAAGCTAGTTTTCTACCAAATTCATGCGAAATAAAGGAGTAGTTGGCTCCAGAATCAAATAATATTTGGGCAGGCAATTTGTTTACGAGAAAGGTACCTGAAGCGACATCAACTTCTTCTTTAGTAGCTTCCAGTGTCATCTGGAAGGATCTTGCTTTTGGATTTGGGGGAATATTGGGTCTAGCTGCCTCCTTCTTCTTCAGGCAGTCTTTCAAAATGTGCCATATTCGTTACATCTAAAATACACTCTCTTGTTGGACGGACACTCATCGACATAATGCACCGTCTTTCCACACTTGTAAAAAGTCACTTCCTCACTACATTTCCCAGAGTGCTTTTTCTTGCACTTTTCACACCATTTCGATTCGCCTCTTTTTCCTCCTCCAAACTTTTTCGAATCAAACTTTGAAAAATTGCTTTTCTTGCTAGAACATGAAGTTCCTCCCACCTTTCTCTTTTAACCAACTTAAACTTTGCTGGCGGTTCTCCCTGTGATCAAGTTCTCAACAGACTTGGCAGCCCATATAGCTGCCTCTAGAGTATGTGCCTGGCGTACTCGCGCCGCGTACTCCTATGGGAGTCCCTTTGCATATCGATCAACTTTCATCAACTTGTATGGAACGATGCGCAAAGAAAAATCCATTTTCTCGGTGAAGGAGTTAGTGTAATCGTCGACTGACATGCTGTCCTTTGTCAATGTCAAAAACTTGTTCTCCAACTCCAGTATATTTTGGGCCGAGCAGAACTTGCGCTTGAACTGCACCAAGAACTCTACCTAAGTGAGTTGCAATGGCTCATTAGGGCTTAGGGTCTTCCCCAGAGTGTACCACCAAGGATCAACTCCACCCCTGAACTGACGTACTGCAAAAGTGGTTTGCAACTTGCCTCTGCAACCACATGTCATGAAGGCTAGTTCCATTTCTGAGATCCAATCCATGACTCCGATTGGATCCTCCTTCCCAGTGAAGGTCGATGGTTTGCAAGTCAAAAAGTCTTTGTACTTGCATCCAAGCCCATAAAGGAAGAGAATCGGAAAAGTGAGCGGGTGATCGGTCAGATTTTAGCTTTTGATATCGACAGCACGGGGATTTTGAATCTTCACGGGTGGATTTTGGTGCCTTATGTTGGTAGGGATCAAGGAATATTGATAGAGGAGGCCCACAACTCGATATTTTCAATTCATCCCAGGGGCTAACAAGATGTATCTTGACATGAAGCATAATTACTGGTGGTTGTGTATGAAGAGGGACGTGGCTTGGCTTCTAGAGCAATGTTTGGCCTGCTGGAAGGTCAAGGCTGAGCACCAGCTCCCTAACGGCAAGTTGCAGCCCTTAGAGGTTCCACTATGGAAGTGGGAGCATATTACCATTGATTTTATTACAAAATGTCAAAGACAACGAGGGGTTTTGATGTTATCTGGGTGATAGTGGAGCGTTTGATGAAGAATGCTCACTTCCTAGCCATTAGTGAGGGATCTTCTATAGAGAAGCTTGCTGAGATTTATGTCCGAGAGGTGGTGGCTCGACATGGGGTGCCGAATTCGATTGTGTTGGATCGGTATATTCGTTTTACTTCTAGATTCTGGAAGAGGTTTCACGAAGAGTTGGGCTCTTGGTTGCATTTTAGTACTGCATATCATTAACATACCGATGACCAGAGTGAGCAGACCATTTAGATGCTCGAAGATATGTTGCGTTCTTGCGTCATTGACTTTGGTGGGAGATGGGAATCCTGTATCCGGTTGGCTAAATTCTCTTATAACAACAACCATCATGTTAGCCTTTGCATGCCTCCCTTTGAGCTTCATTATGGGAGAAGGTGTTGTACTCCTATTTGAAGGGGTGAGCTCGTCTAGATAGTCATGGGGAGCACAGAGAGGGTGCTCAAGATGACCGAGATTATACATCAAGTTAGATAGAGGTTGATGACGACCCATAGCCTCCAAAAGAGTTATGCGGACTAACGACGCTCTAAGCTAGAGTTTCAGGTGAGAGATTTGGTGCTCCTAAAGGTATCCCCCCTGGAAGGGTGTTATCCACTTCGAGTGTTGTCCCGTGTAGGGAAGGTGGATTACTGGTTGGAGCTACCGGAGGAGTTGAGACAAATTCATGATACATTCCATGTTTCACAATTAAGCAGGTGTATACTTGACGAGACAAGTGTGGTTCCTTTGGAAGACATTCGGGTCGATGATCGCCTGAATTACATCGAGAGGCATGTGATAACTACGGATTGAAGAGTGAATACTTTGAGGAATAAATTAGTGAACTTGGTCAGAGTTCAGTGGAAACACCAGAAAGACTCAAAGTGGACTTGGGAGCCAGATTCTGAGACGCGCAAGCACTAACCAGATTTGTTTTCCGAGGCTAACTTCGAGGGAGAAGTCTGATTCTAGTAGGGGAGAATTGTAATATCCGATTTTTAGGTATTTTCATTTTATACCTGGCCTATTTTAAGTTTGCATTATTATCCCGTTGTTGTTAAAAGAATTTCAATTCAGCCCATACGTTGGGCGTACGTGAGGTACGCGCAACGTACTTGTGAGAGACCTCGAAACACAGAAGCCATGCTAGTACACTGGGCGTACATGTGGTATGCGGGGTAGACTAGCTCAGGCCGTAAACCTTAAATTTTAGGGTTTCACCCCTATTTAAACACGTTAACTCACCCTTGGACCTTCCATAATCAACCTCCCATTTTGCCTTAATATCGAACCCAATCCTTGAGTGTAAAGATCTTGGATTTTGTTGGTGGTTTTGTGCATCTTTGTTGTGGAAGAAGGTCCTTGAAGAAGGTGGTGTTTCATGCCAGCTTGAAGATCCAGAAACTCCTTCATCTTGTGCTTCTTTTGAAGGTATAAAGTCCATACCTTGCTATTGTTCTTCTTAGATCTCTTTAGATGGGTTTTTATGAACTTTTTGTCCCAAATCTTGGACCTTTGGGAATATAAGGTACTCTAGAGCATTGTAGATGTCCTTTTAGGTGTTTTAAGTCATCTAGATTCATAAAAATGGTTGCTTGATGGTCCCTTTCTAACCATGCAAGAGCTTGGTTGTGTTGAGTATGGTTTAAGTTAAGGTTTAAGATTATTTCAACCATGCAAAGGGTTAAAGTGATGGACTTTATGGGTTAAGATGTTCTATGGAGGTTAGGTCCTTTTTTGGATAACATGCCTTAATGATTAAGACCTTATAGAGTGAATTTTTTGAAACAGACGACGTACGCCCAACGTACTTCTCGCTATGCCCAACATAGCCAGGTCTAACCCCGATATACCTGGTTCTCCAAGTACGTGGAGCATAAGGAGAGTAAGCCCAGCGTACGCACTGGGGAGTTGACTTTTTGCTGACTTTGACTTTTGGTCAACGTTTTAGGGTTTTGGACCATGGGAGGGGCAAAATGGTCTTTAGCCATTAAGGGGTATAATTGTGGGATTTGGAGTTGTAAGTTCGGTTATGGACCTTAATTATTAATTATGGTTTATTATTGTGTTATTAGGTGGAGTCTAGTTCCGACAGTTCGAGTGTGGGATTTATCTGTATCAGTGTCAAGTGAGTATCCTCACTTATTCTTACATGTGTGGTAGAATAATTGTATTTGTGATGGCCAACTGAGTTTAATTGTTTTATTATGTTATGCTGCTTATGTGTAACTGAGACTGCGGATAGTCTCCAGGGTTGCTGACAACCCACAAGGCATGCTGTTTGCCAACTGGGACTGTTGGTAGTCCCCAGGGTTGCTGATAACCTGTAGTTGTTTATTTATGATGCGTTGTATCTGGTATCTTAGGGAAATCACTAAGTTTCATGCTTATAGTTGTTGATTATGTGTGTTTTAGGTACTTCCAAATATTATGGGAAGGTGAATGTTTGATTGTTCACACTTGTTGGGAGATTTGTTATTGGGGCATTATGCGATACTCTGATATTTTGTGATGATGATTTGTATTTGACACTTATGTTTTTTTATGACTTGGTTTATGAAAAATATTTTGGTAATTTAAAAACGAGAATTTTTTTTGAAATTTGATGTGTTACATATGGCAATCAAGAGTTCCTTCCAGTAAGAAAAGGAGCTACAAATTAAATAAACCGAGCCAATTAGGCTTTAGTCAGTTGTGAGTAGCAGTAGGCAAGGGTTCTAACCCAAGTAGAGGAGAACAAACCCTTAAGGGGAAAAATGTGGAATACAACTTGACTTTGGATTCAACGTCAACATCCATGAGAGTTGTATAACAAGAAGCTAGGAGAATAATAATTAGCTTCGATTGTTGCTATGTAGATGATAGAACATATGTTTTGGTTGGAGAGTGAAAAAATGAAAACAAATATCATGAAGGAACTTGAGATCTTTACCTATGCTGATAGGTAAATGAGATGATTTTACCATAGATCTTATCATCAAATTTCCCAGGATTGTGTAGAATTATGATATGTTGTAGGTCAAAATTGACCAAGCAATAAAAGTATACCTTCCTAGGTATCACAAATGTAGTGAATTGGTTTGTAGAGAATGTTTTCATAGATATGTTACTAGAAATAAGTAAAGATTTTGATCTGATACCTTTCTCTGATTTCGTAAAAATACTTATGATGGTGATAACGTGAAAATTGCTGTAATCTGACAAAGTTGAAACCTGAAAGGGTACAGAATAGTTATGTTCGTAAACTCTGTCAAATTTATGGATAATGAGAAATGGTTGTGTGATTAACTCGATAAAAATGTTGCTTAAATAAAACCTTAATTTATAGAGTTAATGTTATGGAATTAGGTTGGGATCCGACTTCTGAGTTTCAGACATTTTAGCGAGGCGTTGCGGCGTTGGAGAGGATGGCAAAAAGAAATATTCAACATCGAATTTTTCCTAACGACTTTCCAATTTTTCGCTAGAAATTCTTATAAGTTATGCTGCAGTTACTATGTTTGTAAGTGTAACTTATATTTAGATTCACAGTCGTTATTATGAACCTATAAATAAGATTTATTAGTAATTTTAGTCAAAATACAGATCGATCTTCTTACAGGAGTGATATGTAGGCTAGATCTAAGTTAGGTATTTAGAGTGGATTTTCCAAATAGTATATTCTATATACCAAACGGATCCTACCTCCATTATGATCTTACTTGGTCATTACTTATTTGATAGTACTCGTTTTTCTTTGGGATTATTGAAGAATCTAGGAAATAATTGATATGCGTTTACAAATAAGAATGAATACTAAGACTTAGTAATAGTTAATTTCATGAACATTATTTAATACAAGTATTTATTAAAAAGATTAATGTATACTAATATCTAATACTTTGTATTAAATATATACATTGTATTATGATAGTATTGCATAGATATGGATTTATATTAGAATTTGATTACATGGATTATAGTCCTGTCTAGTTTTAAACTTAAGACATACAAAGAATACTTAGTTCAAAGTAAGTTGAACAAGTAGGTAGTTTTTTATACTAAGGTGTGTGCGAGATTGGAACAGAGAATAGAGATCTGTTCTATGACATTGTTGTGTGTCTAGGCACGAGCTACGTTCTGAAGTAGTATACTAGTATTCCTACCCTTTTAGACAACCAAAAATTGTGTGTCTGTATCAGACAACCGATGGGTATGTCTGGTCATCTGTTAGAGTAATATGACAACCACAAACTAAACTGCCTTATGGAACACTAATAGACTCAAAGTTTGTAAGTGTTAATGAACTATACTTATCTAGGGAAAAGGATTGTATATTCATTCAGGTACTCTATCCTCCTTATTGTTGCCTTTATTGACTTATACTAATGAGGAATCCCTAAAGCAGTAGATACCACTCGTTGCTTACAGTGATCTAACAGGTTAAATCTCAAGAGATCATTGTTATAAGATCAGTCTATGAGAATCAACAGGATGGGTACTAAGGGTAGATTGTCTTATAAATATCTATGACATATGATATATTGTTTGATAAAAGTTGGTTTTATAGGATTAATATGATTTATTATCATTAACACATTGTAGGATTGCAAACCCTATGTGTCTCACCAGATTTTCCCAAAATTGACACACTGAAACTATATGCATCACAGGTAGCAGGGAAAAAGTTGCTGGAACATGATTAGGATGTTGAGTGTTGAAGAGACAACCTGCAATAATATTTAGGACAGTTTGGTCTTTACGTTGTAACTTATGTTGTGTATTGATTATAACATCCTTAGGGTTTTTTATTTTGAAACAACAATTGTACTCAAAATGCTCTAATATTGGGATTTTCCGCAAACAAAGATAACATGGTTTTTGAAAGCGTAAAAAAAAGTTTTTTTTTCGGTTCTGGAAAATAAGGGATATCACATCATCTCATATTGCTCTGTAAGTGTTAAAGTTTGCAACTTTATGGATTTTGGCTTCTATATCTAATGTTTAAGCATGTTTGGTCCCTTTTTATTTGATATTTAATGGATCTTAGGAAAATCCAGGTTTGTAAGTTATTTAGAGGACTCTTTTGGACTTGTTGAGGTGAAAATAGTGAATGCATAAGCTCTCTTTGATCCATGAAAGAAAGCCCAAGCCTCTTTTAGCTTGTTTTGGATTTAGGGTTTGTGTTCAGCATGTTATGAGCATGCATATTAGTAAAGTTTAGATATTTATCCGTTAGACACATTCCAAGATGGTGTCTAGAAAGTTATAGCCTTGACTTAAAGGATTAAGACAAAAAAAAGTGGGCGAATCTACGAAGAACCGCGATGGTATGACCCCTTGGTCGTGTTATGAAGTGAAGGATGAAGTCACGACTATTTTAGACTGTGGTGGTGACGACACAATGAACATTGAGTTTTTTTACTAGTTTGACCTTTGGTCAAACTGATGGACATGGAGTTTTCGACTAATGTTTGACCTCTCATTGGTTATGATTAATGAGAATGCATTTAATGGCGAATTTAAGTGGTTTGTGATGGTTGCTTCACTTGTGGAGTTTTGCGTGCGAGACTTGGGTTGCCAGCTTTAGGTTAGTTGCCTCACAATACTATGTCTGATGTTATATGTCCTTTGTATGGTAGGTTGTTTGTGTATTGCTATTGTATAAATGTGCGATTAGAGCCTGTTTGACTGGTAGACTAGAGTAGTCTTTTGTTATGATAGTTACAAGGTCGTATGATATGATCATATGCCTTTGTATGAGATGATGGATGAGAGCCTACATGCCAGATAAGATGATGGTTCAGAGCCTACATGGTCAATGGGATGATACCGAAACGATGTTACACCGCAAGCATATAGGACCAGAAGGATTGGACATCATGATGAGATTGTGAACGAGTATTTTTGCATGCAAAGTATGTGTAATGGAATATATGGTGTATTAGGAAACTCACTAAACTATGTGCTTACTCATTATATTTAAATGTTTTTCAGGTTGTTATGGTGAGAAGAGCAATAGTGTGTCGTGATTGTACTTACATCCATATAATGTTTTTGAGACTTCTGCTTGACTCTATGATTTGTTTTATGATGTTTGAACTTAATGGGTGATTATGTTTCTTTTTAATAAATTGGATTTTGGTTGTTTAACTTATATTTAAAAATTGGGGAAGTTACATGAAGTGCATGTTTGTATAGAACGAGTTTGATCTCGGTTCGACCAGATGGCTGGGGTCAAGGGGCGCACCCTGAAATTATATTTGTTGAAGAAATTGTTATGGAAAATACTATTTTTTGAATATATTTTCCATAATTATCTTTAAAATCGTCATCATTTAATTAAGAGATAAATCAATATTTAATGTTGATTTGCATTTATTTTTGGTAATAAGAAGAATCCGAATTTTATAAAATCTTAGCCGGTGGTCTAATATCAATGCCTTGAGACGAGATTGTACTTTGAAGGATCAATCCCATAATATGGATTTTGTGTAACTCAGACATAGGATCGAAATATCATAATCGGAAAGTGGTCACACAATCCTTCAAATAGATCCATGATTCATATCGATTTTCGAAAAACTTATTCCCCCAATCCCCCAACATGAATGTGATCATGGTGTGATGAAAGCACGCTTTCAAATATAGAAGAGCAACGACCTCTTTCTTGTAATACGAAGATATGTCATGATAACGTGTTTTGAGATTCATAACTTTATGTGGAAAGAGGGCTTAAGTAGTTAGTTTTTCTATATAAATGTGATCAAACAAAATACCACATGAAATGAATATGTGTAAGAGGATGTTGATTATGAAGATAATGAAGAGGTTCAATCGATTGTAGCAGACGAACAATATATGAAAATTCCACAGGAAAAATATTTGCAGAACAAAAGAAGCGATAGCTTGTTAATTTAAACCGTACAATTTTCACGAAAATAAATAAATAAATAAGTTCGTGGTAAAAAACTAAAGATGATAATTGAATATGTAAGTCTACAGGAGAAAACTATGTATAAATTTATTTTCAAGGCGTTAATTTTTTTTTTTTTTTTTTTTTTGGAGACGAGATCTGAACTTTTGTAATTTAGTCTAATATTTTTATTAATACTTAAAGAATACTAAAACTTTGTTTAAAAATTTGAAATTGGAAGCACAAATCCCTATCATAATTTGAATAATTATTTAATATTATTTCAAAATTTTGAATAAATATAAATTATTAGATATGGAGTTTCCGAAGGAATGGAGATTGATAAGTATTTAATGTTGTGGTACGGTGATGTTTATTATATATTAAAGGAAAGTTATAATTAATGGACATTGATCTTATAATATAAGTAATCAAGTATTATAAATTTATAACATTTAATGCATGAATCAGTCTGATTAACTAATTAGATTATTTTTGTGAACAACTTTTTACAACTTAATTTTTAACTTTTTTCTTAGAACCGTCAAAAAGTATATATAAATAAAAATCTCAACACCTAGCAAGAAGTTATATTAGGAAGACAAGAACAAAGTTATATAGACAGGAAACTAAATATCCAATTTACAACTCTTTTTTCTTACCCTTATATATAAATAACTGAAAACCGAGTACATAATATTATCATCAAGACAACAACCATATTAGAGGGGATAAAAGTAATGTCTTCCATACACACTAAAATAACCCATAGCTAAGTGTTAACAATTGTTTACTCTGTTTCGGGCATTGGCCTTAAGATGCAACATAGCCGATGAAATCATCAACGTTAAAAAAGGGCCGATGTAGGAGGATGTGACTAGCTGATGCAAATAAACCAATCTCAAATTCATTACAATTTATCAACAACCTAACATATTCATTCCCCTTATCTCTTTCCAATCTCATACTCGAATTCTTAACCTAACCGACCCACAAACTTCGATGTTTGTGGTGACAATTGACAATCCTTAATTTTTTTTTTCTGGCAAATTGTCGGATGATTAAAGTGGGTATGGAGTCCAGGGCTGGTTGAAGTTGCATAAATCAAATGCAAATCACATTACTCTTCCTTTCATTTTGTTGTAGAAATCAAGTGACATCACATGAACTTTGATTCAAGGTATTCAGGGCCGTTTCAAACATATTTTAGGTTCAGTGCGAGAGAAAAAAAATGGACCTTTAAAATACAGAAATTTTATTAAGTTTTTATAATAACTCAATAATTGAAAGAAAATTATTTGTACTATCTTCTAAATATAACAATTTCCATAAAAAATTAGGTACCTTTAAAAGATGGACCCTGGATGGTCGCCCCTATCACCCACCCTCTGGGAGAGGCATGAGGGTACTGATAGTGATGAATGTGGTTACAATTGGTAATGATGATTAGCCGGAGACTTTGTAGGATACGAAGGCTACGGTGTTGGGAGAAGAGGAAGGGAGTGAATTATAGAACCGGTTTAATTTTAATAACAATATAATAATCATATGAATTTTAAAAAATATAAATATATAATTGTTAATTTAGATTAGCGAACAAAATAAAAAAAAAAACAGAAAAAAAAAGTATAAACACTATCAAAGTTAAAAATATATATGACCACTTTTGTAATGTACCTTTATATTAAATTGATTTATTATATATTTGAAGATCAAAAAGGTAAATCAAGTGTGAAGGGAGGAAAGTCTACGCGTAAGGGAATTAGGGAAGCATCATTGATTAGAAGCATGTGGAGGGTTTTTCACCAACCGCGTTTTGGTTTCAATATTCTCCTTTATAAGCCCCAGATGTCCTTATCAAGGGGAGCCCTCCACCTTTTAGCCTTTTAGGCACCAAAACATGATCATGTCAAATTACACCACTATCCTTACTAATTTATAAATTCTCCAAAATTAGCGCAGTTTATGTATCATCATTTTAGGTATTCTGTAACTGAAAAATGTTTGTTGCGTCTTTCTTGTGCTTTACCTTCTCGTACGAATGTCAAAAATCCCTGTGGGGTCCGATCCTACCCGTTTCCATACAAATACCATGCCGGTACCCAAAATAATTATCATATATTTAATTATTTTATTTATTAAGATAAATATTAAACTTAGAATAGTAGTTATATAATATATCTTTTATATTTAAACAATTAGTTTAATATGTAAAGTTAAACAAGTTAAAAATACAATAAATAAGGTTAGATGGGGGATTTCGGGCCAAACGAGGCTAATTGGGGGGAGAGAGAGAGAGAGAGAGAGAGAGAGAGAGAGAGAGAGAGAGAGAGAGAGAGAGAGTGGTCTTTGAATTTCGGGGTAGGATCGGGATGAGAAAACAGGGGAATTCGATGTTGTAATCGGGATCGGTGGAAACAGATGAATTCGGGGGCGGGGGAAACTATTTTCATCCTCCTTTAGTCTCGGTGACATCCATACGAATCACCATTGAATTTTCCAAAGGGGTGTACTTCGGGAACATATGTTTACATTTGTTTCAAAGAATGAGTAGGTGGCATTTTTTTATTCAAAAACCATGCATTTTGGCTGCATTACAAGGTGATTAATGTTTCCCCCTAAATTAAATTGTGGAAACATGTTTATGGCAGGAATAAAATGTGTTCGAAAAAAAATAAATGATAGTTTAGAGCTAGAAATTGAATATTGGAAGTTATACATTTTATTTGTAAGCGTTCGACACAAGTAATTATGAGTTTTTCATAGGTGTAAAAGTAACAAAAAAAAAAGTATAAAAACTAAAAGCTCATACATCCAACAAAGTTTTTTTTTTCTTTATAATTTGAGCTTTCTTTTTAGCTCATTTCCGAACACACGCTTATATAAATGAAAGTGGAAGAAAAAGTAGAAAGACAATTTTAGCTTAAACATAAGGAAGTTCATAATTCTTTAGGATATGACCTCATATAAGTCAAAGTGGAGACTTAAGATTATGGCAGTGGAATAGCTAAGGTCTTGGTTTTTTATATGTGTATGTTACTCTATATATGTTTGACACAAATCGCTTTAATACTATTGCCTGTTTTTGTATGTTTAAATTTGTAACGCGTGTAAATTCACGCTATACATAATAAGTAATAATTATTAAAATTAAAATCTTTGAATACGATAATCTATAGTCGTACGCGCAGCAGACTATATAATACAAGTTTCGTATTAAAATTCATACGGATGTTCCTCCAACCCACTCAAACCAAGATTTTGATACTAACTTGTAACACTCATAAAAATCATGATAAATTTAAACTTTTTAAATACAACCCAAAACCATAAAGTGTTTACAAAATATTTTTCAAAACATTTCCAACATTAGAGTATCCCAAAATCATAGATCATAATAAGAGGATGTGTACGGTCATGCTTTTCCACGGTCATCCGAAGTACTTGAAACATAACCCAAAACTGTAAGCCAACGCTTAGGGAGTTCCCCCAAAATACTATCACAAAACCGAATAACATATACAATAACATGCAATGGGTCCAAAACTAAAAAACTGGATTACCTTTGAGCCTACAACATAAGTCTAGCTTGCCCTCGGGGCCCGCAACTTATGTATGGCTTGCTCCCTGACCAGATCAGTCCTGGGAATGAAATACCATCAAGCCCTCAGTACGAGTCTGGCATACCACCTAGTCCTCAACTTGTATCTAGAATGCTTTTGAGCCCTCAGTAAGAGTCTGGAATGCCCTACTCGGCCCTTAGCTTATATCTGGAATGCTTTAGGGTTTGTTAGCTACCACATGGAGCAGTATAACCTCAACCAAACACAATATGTCGATATATACCAGATAATACATGTATACAGATAATCATGCAAACAGAATCACAGGTAGTCCTACAGATCTACCACACTAGCATATTAATAACTAGCATACGCATGCATATCTATTCCATACTTATCATAACTATGACAACCCGAAATTTTCTATCCTGTACAGTCAAACACTTCATTGAAAGTCAAACTCATTCCTGCTATCATTTAGCACAATTTGGAGCCTGTTTGAGTGTTTTGAGCCTTGTACACTTAAGGGATAAGTGTCAGGGTTTATCTGCTGAAGTTATAGCTCAAAGAACATGCCTATAACACCTTGATTAGGAGTTCACGGCCACCACAAGGGAGTTTACGACCGTAAACTCCATGTGGGCCGTAAACTCCTCATATATGATGAAGTGTTGGCCATTTTGTTCATTCCTTTCTTTCCCTTGGCTGAAATCCTCTCAACTATCATCCCGATCTTCAAAACTCGTAAGTTTCTTTCCCTAACTAGTTGATATCTTACATGAACTAGTGATCTTACATGATTTCATCCGTGAAATCATTCCATTTGTGTAGATCTTTAAGTTTCACCAAGAACACACACTAGTGTTCTTGGCCAAAACCGACCATTCAAGCTCTTAGATCGTAAGTACTATTGTTCTAACTCGTTGTACACTAGGTTTAACATGTTTAGAGATTAGAAACATGAAGAATCAATGGATGAATGAGAGTTTATGACCAAGGATCTCCCAAGGCCGTAAACTCCCTTTAAGGGTGCAATGATGCCCTCTTGTCCTTCCAAATGACTAGAACTTAGCCCAGAACCAACCACCATTGAACTAGGGACTTCAAACAACGAAATGGTACTTCATACCATGAGTTTACGGCCGTAAACTCATGGGGAAGTGGTCCCCAGGCCGTAAACACAAGTTAAGGTCATTTCTTGGACCTTAAACTCACCTAGCCTCTTGTTTAGCCTTGGAACACTTAACCACTTAAGTAATCATACCTTTAAGCCTCAAATGGAGACCCATTAAAGAGTTTACGGCCAGGATTAAAATCCCCTGGGCCGTAAACTCCATTAAGTATGGTCCGTAGACCATAAACTCAATAACAATGCTTTGCAATCCTTTTTTGCAACCCAATTGCCTCCTAACACTTTGACCAAAGTATTTTCCACACATTAGGGTATTTATACTTGTCTAATTAGTGTTATAATCACTAATTGTATATATACATATGTCTTTATATGTTATTATGATCATTGTGTGTGTTCAAGTCTTCACTTGACACCAAGCACTTGTCCGACACTTCCATACGATCCACTCACTACAGGTGAGTTCATACCCCTTAATTAACCTTTTAAATGTTTTTAAATGTTTATAAATGCTTTTATGGAGGGGAATACAAGTTGAATCATGCTAGTTATTATATCAATCACATGTGATTAATAACTAGCATACAAATGGATTTACTACACTTTTAGTTGTTTTACCAAACATAGTACTTCAAATGACTTTCTCAAACATTTTTACATGTTAAAACTCTTTATCAAACTGTCTTACATACTGTAACTTTCCTTTCAAAATCTGTTACAATTATGTTTCAAACAAAGGTTTTTCTTATACTTAAAATTGTCTTATCAAACAAACTACTTTCAAATCGTTTTATAAACCGGCATCAAGTGATCATTTCTTATTTATTAAAACTGTTCAAAGGTTTTACAAAACTTCTTTTATACTTTTATATTGTCAATAGCATGCCTATATATGTATAGTTATATAAGTAACGATTAAAGGACTTAGAACTACTAACTCGCCTTATTTCCTTTTCCTTGTTTGGATGTGTACTTAAGGTATCGGTTAGTTGTCCGAATGTCGTCTAAATATTAGTTATATATTATGTATACATATATAGACATAAAATTTCCATCAGCAGTTCAGTACCTTTGGGTAGCAAAGGCATACTTTCGGTTATACACATACATTACTAGTAACTATAATAGGTATAGTTAGGAGATACTACTTACTATTCCAAGTACAAGGAATCACACAAGTGTCAGTTCATTCATGATTCTATACTAATACAATACATACTATATGAAGAGATACAATTACAGAAATACGAATACATTACATACTATATGAAGAGATACAATTACATATAATTACCAAAGATACGATTACATAAATACGTTTACATAGATACAATTACATAGATACGTTTACATAGATACTATTACATACGTTTCGGGACTTACCATTCCACCAAGGCTGTTAGCTACAATAGGGAAAATGCACATCGATGGGTGTCTACAGTTGTACTGATCGGTGAGTTACCACGCCGTGAATATCCTAGTGCAAAAGGATACAATTTTAGTTATTATATTATTTTCCTTCTTACCTTTACTTTGTGACATATTCACATGAACGATGAGGTAGAATATATTTGATATAGATATACTATTTTCCTTATTACCTTTATTTTGTGACGCATACACATAAACGATGAGGTAGACTATAGTTTTATAATAATAATAGTTATACGGGGGGAAAACCATCACATTTACAGTGATGCATACTTTCAAAACAGTTGGGTCTTGGTTGAAGACTACTTTTTATACTAGTAGGAAATATGGGATTTTCTAGGGTTTTCAAACGTTTACAATTACTTACAAACACTTTCATACTTATACAAACTTTTCTCCAAACATTTACAAGTCTTTTCTTTACAGTTTTACAAATCAAAGACACATAAATAATTATGAATTCACCAGCTTTATTGTTGATACTCGCTTTCAAAATAACTTGTATTCTCAGGTCACAAATAGACAGGTACGACGACCAGGTTTTGTGAAGACGGAGCAGTCAAGACTCGTCTTTTATTTTGAATATTCATTTTGTTGTTTATTACTATGAAAGAACACACTTGTATTTAAGATTATACTATTAATGCAATGGATGATGTTGTTGCTTGTTTACTACTTTGCATTATTGTGATACATTACATGACATCCTCCGACCTAGAACGTTTCCGCCGTTCTCGGTTTTGGGGTGTGACCATAACATTGTATATCAACCAATGGGCCGACCTTGGTGCCTTCGACCTGCAAGTACAGTGAGGAAAACACACCTCGCAAACTGGACAAAAACTGATGAGGTCTCTACTCCGAATCTCAACTCCAACCGCCTCCTATTCCAACCAAATGACTAATCTTAATTAGAATCCCAAAAACCCAAAATACCCTTAAGGTCAAAATTGGTCAAAGTCAAAGTCAATTGGTCAAACCAACTAAGTCAAGTGAGTCAACCCAACCAAGTCAACTTCAATCAAATTGACTCAGTGCGAGTAAGTAGGGCATACACCGAAGGTACGTTGGGCGTACTCGAGTCCTCGCATTTTGACCACCGTTGGGGTGGGTGACCTTATACGCACGATGTACTCCGAGTACATGGGGCGTACTCCCAGAAACTTCAAAACTCATTAAGTGCTTAATGGCTTAAGCACTTACATCCATTTTTCAAACCCAAGGCTAAAATACACTCTAGAGTCATACAGTTTCCAACTTTATGCCTTTACATTCCCATTAAGTTCTTATCTTAACTTCTTAATCCATTAAGACATTCTACAAGATGCATGCAGCAAAACCAACCATTTGAAACCCATTTTTATGACTCAAGACCCTCCCAAGGGTCTGAAAGGACATCTTAATGTGTCAAGAACATGATTTGTTCATGAAACACCATATTTGGGACAAAAAGAACCTAAAACTAACCCAAAACAAGATCTACAAGAAACCACACCAAGTTCAGAACTTGATACCTTAAAATGGTGCGAAAAGGTGGTTTGATTCTGGATTCCAAAGAACTTCACTCCTTCAAGGTGGTCTTATTTGCCTTCCTTATTCTTCAAGAGAACTAACACTCACACACAAGCTTAGAAATGTTTCCTCAAGAGGATATTAGGGTTGCAAACACCTATGAGTTGAGGGATTTTGAGCATTCTAACACTTCCTAAGTGTACATGCAACCCTAATAACCTTGGATCTATGTTTGTCTAATTATCATGCAAAGTTGATTTCCAAGGCTATGATCCTATCTAGCATACATGGGGAACAATTTTAACTTGAATAAAAGATAGAACTACATACCTTGTTGTTTATTTTGATCCTTGAAACCTTGTGAGCCTAGCACCCCAAGTGTGAGGCCTCAAATGCTTCACACAACACCAAATGCTATGGAGTAAACTTGGAGAGAAAGTATAACACTCTAAAAATCAGCTCTAGCCCTCAAGCATGTATGTGTAGTCGATTTTGCGAGAAACATGAGCTTTATATAGTGTTGACACATCTAGGGTTACACCATGTAAACCCTAATGTGTCATGACTCTTCATTTCCATGGCCCATGGGTTTGTAACTCCCATGGAGCCTCCATGGAGCATCCAATGGGTTTAACCCAACTTGATTGTCCATGGATCCTCTTAGCCCACTATACAAGATATGGATGATTTACATAATCAACACATATATTTAATTAGTTATCTTTTGATCACTTAATTAATTCTAAATTAATTCTTGATCAAACTAATTAAATAATATTATTAATATATTAGAACTTATAATATATTAATAAACCACAAGTGTTATTTTTCTCATTTAGTATATCCAATTGCATGGTGCCATGCAACCTAAATGGACCATGCCGGGTCGGGTCAAGTACATACCAGAAATAATTATGGACTTAGACACCTTATCCAACAGTCTCCCACTTGGATAAGTCTAATAACTATAACTGTAATACTTCAGGAACCGATTAGCAATCATAGCTCTTTTCAAGGTTTCTCGGAACTGAGAAGATGATGGTACGCCATTTTAGATAAGGGATCATATAATCCTCTGTTCTTAGATATCAGCCGGACAAACACATGGAACATGGTCTTGCTTATTGTCCAGCAGTTTGTTTCCCGATTTCCGATTTGTTTGACATAGAACTTAATTGAACACATCAACTTAGTTCTGACTGGGCCTGGTACATAGGTCAAAACAAAATCATCTAGGGGCCCAGATATCAGCTACTAATCCAAGAAGGAACAGATAAACTTCGACTCATATGCTTGTTCTACTACTTGTTAAATTACACACAAACACACGTTTTATAACATCGAGTTACCAATGCGGTTTCGCACGTTCAATGCATAACTAACTCATAGTTAACAAGTCATATCTCTAGGTTTGAAGACTTATATGATATTACCGTCTCGCAATCACTCGAGATAAATTCCATGAAGTGATACCAGCGAGCGTGGGTTGAATCCAATACTCAGAACTTATGAGCACTCATGAGTGTTGAGGCCATGTCCAACATCTTAGACCTCTACAACCAACTCATGACAATCTTACTTCATATCTACTTCCAACATATTACTGATTGTGGATAATTCGAATAATATGTAAAACAACATAAATATTCTAGAAGTCAAAACATGCAAAAGAAATAATAGTAAACGATTGACAAAGGATAGCAACACTTTACTCATAAGTAAACACAACTTTTATTCATCATCAAATGTTAATTACATTTTCCAAATTTCAAAATTATCTAACTACTAAGACTAATATCATCCTTTAGCCCTATGCTCCTAGCATGCTGGAGATGCTTAACCCTACCCAATCCCTTCGTGAGGGGATCTACCAGGTTCTCATCCGATGATACCCTCTTTGCCTCGAGGAGTCCTTCTATACGATGTCTAATGAAATGATATTTTCTGTCAATGTGTCTGAATCTCCCATGATCCCTTGGTTCCTTTGCTAAGGCAACTGAACTTTCACTATCATAGAAAATCTCTATGGGCTTCGATATAGCTGGTACAACTCCAAGGTCTCCAATGAAGTTCTTTAGCCACATAGCCTCTTTTTCCGCCTCGCTTGCCGCTATATACTCTGATTCGCAAGTTGAATCAGCCATTGTCTCCTGCTTGGAACTTTTCCAAGAGATTGCTCCTCCGTTTAAGGTAAAGACCCAGCTCGACTGAGAGAGGAAATTATCAATATCAGTCTGGAAGCTAGCATCACTATACCCTACAACTCTTAAGTCATCACTCCCACCAAGGGTAAGGACCCAGTCCTTAGTCCTCCGCAGGTACTTGAGAATGTTCTTTACCGCTGTCCAGTGAGCCTTACCAGGATTCCCTTGATAACTGCTAACCATGCTTAAAGCAAAGGTTATATCAGGACAAGTACAGGTCATAGCATACATGATCGAGCCTACTGCCGAAGCATAAGGTACCCGACTCATTTCTGCTATCTCATCCTCAGTACTCGGTCTCTGAGTCTTACTCAATCTAGTGTTACTCTGGATGGGTAATTCTCCTTTCTTGGAATCTTGCATGCTGAATCTCTTCAGCACCTTATCCAAGTATGTACTCTGAATAAGTCCAATTAGTGTTTTACTCCGGTCTCTTAAGATCCTTATCCCTAGAATATAGGCATCTTCTCCTAGGTCCTTCATAGCGAAACATTTCCCAATCCAGGACTTAACTTCCTACAGAGTTGGGATGTCATTTCCTATGAGTAGTATGTCATCCACATACAACACCAAAAAGCTAACTATACTCCCACTAGCCTTGACATATACACAAGATTCATCTTCACTCCTAGAAAAGCCAAACTCTTTGACCTTCTCATCAAAGCAAAGATTCCATTTACGAGGTGCTTGCTTTAATCCATAAATGGATTTCTCAAGCTTACACACTCTATTAGGGTACTCTGTGCTGACAAAACCCTCTGGTTGATTCATGTAAACATCCTCAGCCAACTTTCCATTAAGGAAAGCGGTTTTGACATCCATTTGCCATATTTCATAGTCGTGAAATGCAGCTATGGCTAACAATACCCAAATAGACTTAATCTTGGCTACTGGTGAAGAGGACTCATCATAATCAACTCCTGGAGTTTGAGAAAAGCCCTTTGCAACCAGTCGTGCCTTATAAGTGTGTACATTACCATCCATGTCAGTATTCTTCTTGAAGATCCATTTGCACCCAACGGACTTATGACCTGGCACATAGTCAACCAAGTCCCAGACCTGATTGTCATACATGGATTGTATCTTGCTATCCATTGCCTCTTTCCATTTAGCAGACTCGGGGCCTGCCATGGCTTCCGTATAGCTGTTAGGTTCATCCAAACTTACCAGTGTCCCATCATTGATAAGTATCTCACCTTCCGCAGTAATATGGAAACCATAGTAATGCTCAGGTTCATTCCTAACCCTTGTGGAACGCCTCAGAGGTACAATTGGAGGTATAATTGGATCAACAGGAGGTTCCTCCTCAAGTTGACTGCTAGGTTTTGAGGTTCCTTCACCACTTGACTCTTGAAATTCTTCAAGGTCAATTAGCCTCCCATTGTCTCCTTGGCTTATGAACTCTCTCTCTCTCTCTCTCTCTCTCAAGACAACCCTCCTTGCTACAAAGACCACATTCTCACTAGGTTTGTAGAAGAGGTAACCAAAGGATTTTTGTGGGTAGCCGATGAAAATACACCTCTCACTTCGAGGTTCGAGCTTGTCATGAGTCTCGCGTCACACAAAAACCTCGCAACCCCAAACCTTGATGTGGGCTAGACTAGGAACTTTTTCAGTCCACATCCCGTGAGGTGTTTTGGCAACCTTCTTTGTAGGGACCATATTAAGGATATGGGTGGAAGTCTCTAAGGCATACCCCCAAAATGAGATTGGTAGCGTAGCTCGACTCATCATGGAACGAACCATGTCCAACAAGGTTCGATTACGCCTCTCAGCTACACCATTCAACTGTAGTGTCCTGAGAGGTGTCAATTATGAGAAAACCCCACATTCCCTTAGATAGTCGAGGAACTCAGTACTAAGATACTCACCACCACGATCGGATCGAATCATCTTAATGTTCCTACCCAATTGATTCTCCTGTTTAAACTCTTTAAACCTTTCAAAAGTCTTTGACTTATGCTTGATTAAGTAGACATATCCATATCTACTATAATCATCTATAAAAGTCACATAATAACGATTAGCATCCCTTGTGGTAGTTTTGAAGGGTCCACATACATCTGTGTGTACAAGATCCAACAAACCTTCACCCCTCTCACAAGAACCAGTGAAGGGTGACTTTGTCATTTTTCCAAGAAAGCATGATTCACAACTATCATCTGACTTTAGGTCAAATGATTCCAAAACTCCATCCTTTTGGAGTTGGGCTATGCGTTTCTTGCTTATATGTCCAAGACGACAATGCCATAATGATGTTTTATCCAAGTTATTATCATTAGTAGAATCAATACACAATACATTATTTCCTAAATTATCTACAACAGACACAACTTCATACACACCATCACAAGGTAATGCTTTAAAATAAAACATATTATTAAAGAAAGAATTTATTCCATCAATTTCATTATCAAAGGAAAAGGTAAAACCTTGTTTATACAAAGCATGAAAGGAAATAACATTTCTTGCCACTTCTAGCGAATAACAACATTTATTCAAATCTAAAGTAAATCCACTACTAAGCAACAAAGTATAAACTCCAATCTTGGTGATAGGTGAAACTTTCCTATTCCCCATGATCAAGTTTATCTTTCCATGCTCCACATTCTCACTTCTTCTTAGTTCCTGCAATTCAAAACAAATATGAATACCGCAACCGGTATCAAGGACCCAAGAGTTAGAATAGAGTGAATTATTAGATGAGATAATGTAAATACCTGCATGGTTGGGTTTAACTTTCCCATCCTTCAAATCTTGTTGGTACTTTGGATAGTTACGCTTCCAGTGCGCCTTTTCGTGGCAGTAGAAGCATTTAGCCTCTTTAGGATCAGAAGAAGGTGTAACGAAACCTTTCTTGGTTCCGCTAGAAGAGGAGCCATCAAGGGTCTTACCCTTGGTACCCTTCGAAGGGTTCTTTCTCTTCTTCCCTCTACCTTTCCCGATTTCCAGGACAGGTGCTGAGTTTGGAGTAGTAGTAGGAGTAGTCACAACCGACTTACATTTACGACCTGATTTTGCGGTCTTCAGGAGTCCCTGAAGTTTGCTAAGTGTAACTTCCTCCTTATTCATGTGGTATGTCATGCGGAATTGATCATAACACGAAGGTAAGGAGTGAAAAATAATATCTATTGCTAACTCCTCAGGGAAGTTCACATTCAACTTCAATCGATCCACATAACTTTGCATATTCTGCATGTGGCTTGTGATGGGTTCACCATCTTTCATTCGGGTTGTGATCATAGAGGAGATGATTTCATATCCCTCTTGACGAGCACTCTGATGGTAGCGGTCCATCAAATCCTGGTGCATCTCAAAAGGATAGTAGTCCTCATAGGACTTTTGGAGCTCGGTTGTTATGGTGGCCATCATGATGCATGCCACTTTGGTAGCATCTCTTTTATGAACCTCATATTCAAAAGCTCCTCAGGAGTAGCAGTTGGCTCAGGCACCTTGAGCTCCTTGTCAAGAATATATTCCTTGTTCTCGTAACGAGTGACCATCCTGATGTTTCTAATCCAGTCAGTAAAGTTAGATCCATCAAAGATGACTCTGCCACAAAGGTTCATGAGAGAGAAGGAGCCAGTAGAGTTTGATCCAGGAATAGCATTGTTGGAAGACATCTAAAAGGAAGAAAGTAAGTTTAGTTTAGATATAGGGATAGTCCTTAATAAAACACCCAAATGTAATATTAAGGCTAGGATCCAATCACAATATATTAAGGCTATGACCCAAACCCCCTGAAACCTAAGCCTGATCTGGCTTCCACTTCCTCTCCATCTTTAGATCAATCTCTGTAGCATCTAAAAAATATCAACAAATTTAAACTTTTCAAAACAACCCATTTACTAAAAAGAAGTGTTTACAAAACCATTGTTTCCAAAATATTATTTAAAACCAAAGTCTCCTAATATCCAATGTCATAAAAATAGGAAGATGTGCACGATAACGCCATCACTTTCTCAAGATCCTTTGGAGTACCTGAAACAGTAAACTAAACTGTGAGCATGAAGCCTAGTAAGTTCCCTCAAAGTACCACCACACAACATAACATATAAAAACAAGCATGTTGGGTCCAAATAGTCATCGGACTGGAATACCCACGGGTCCACAACCATCGGACTGGATTACCCCCCAACCAAATCAGTCATCGGACTGGAATGCCAATATACAATGGGTCCACTCCGTCATCGGGCTGGAATACCCTTGGTCCAATCAGTTATCAAACTGGAATACCAATACACAATGGGTCCACTCAGTCATCAGACCGGAATACCCTTGGCCCTATCAGTCATCGGACTGGAATGATAATATACAATGTGTCCACTCAATCATCGGACTAGAATAACCTCGGACTAATCA
This sequence comes from Lactuca saligna, assembly GCF_052625555.1. Lineage (NCBI taxonomy): Eukaryota > Viridiplantae > Streptophyta > Magnoliopsida > Asterales > Asteraceae > Lactuca > Lactuca saligna. The sequence continues at coordinate 23,271,421 of NC_136425.1, read as the reverse complement.
GTCATCGGACTAGAATACCAATATACAACTGGTCCACTCAATCATCGGTTTGGAATTCCCTAGGGCCCACTCAATCATCGGACTGGAATACCCCCGATCTGTTGACTCATGCACAAAGCCGTAAAGCCTCAACCAAAAACCATAACATGTTGACATATACATAATAGATAAACATATAATCAATCAACATATAAATAGGTAGATCTACAGATCACTACCACATGACAACATCCTATAAACTAGGAAACATATCTAACATATCACTATAACATAACAGCATACGGTAAACCAGGATATCTATCCAATAAGCCGGCCTTGGTGCCTTCGACCCGAAAGTACAGTGAGGAAAACTCACCACTCAGCTAGAAAACAATCTGAATAAATCTCTGCCCTGATAGTCGGCTCTACAGGACACCTATTTAACAAATAGTGACCAAGGATTAACTATAGCTCGAAATACCCAAAATACCCTTAAGTCAAACCTAGTCAAATTCAATGGTCAAGGTTCCAAAAGTCAATATCCTTTCCCAGTGGAGTACGCCCTGCGTACCAAGAGAGTATGCCTAGCGTCTTCTGATGTTGACCAAAAAAGGGAGGCACTGGCCGCGTACGCGCAACATATGCAGCCCAGTCCTAAAACTCCATTAAGATCTTATTCCATTAAGCTCTTCCATCCAAAACTCAGATCCAAGCCCTAAATGATGTCCTAGTTCATAAATTTTCCAACATTATGACTTTGCATGACTATTCAAATCTAAATCAAAATGATGATTAGATGGATATAGTTTCCAACTTTATCTATAACAAGGTCACAGACTTTCAAGATCAAAACTTTATGCACTTAAAGTGACCAAAATCTTATAACATCAAAAACTAGCTAGATCTAACAATTTCATCATCAAGATTCAAGCTTTATACCTCTAGAAGAAAGATCAATGTGAGGAAAGTATGGATCTAAAAGCTCTAATGCAACCAACACTTCTTCAATGAGTTCCTTCTTCTCCATGTGCAGAAAGAACACTACAAAGCACTTAAAAACACATTATTTTTGTTCACAAGGCTTAATATAGGGTTAGGGTTTCAAGAGAGGGTGTTAGAGAGGCGGAGGCTGAGAATGCAATGGGTTTGGGTGAGTTAAGAAGCTTACATAGGGCTTAAACCATGAAAATAAGGTTTGGGCACTGATCGTGTATGCCTAGCATACTCAATTTATGCCCAACATACTAAGGATACCCTAGTATGCCCATTGTACACGTTGAGTATCCCATCATGCGCGGCTCAACCCACAACAACCTTGACTTCAAACGACCATAACTTCTTTGTTCCAACTTCGTTTTTGTTGTTCTTTATACCACGGAAAGGTGTTGAAGAGCTTTACAATATTATCTAAATATCTTGGACTAAAAATTATTGAAAAAAATCCATACTTCATACAAGAACTGGACTTATGACTTTTCCATTTCTACCCTTCGGTCCAGAACACAATTCAAGGGTAAAATCTCTTAACTACCATTACCTCCTTCCAAAAGGACTAAAATGTGCCTCCTTAAGGCCCAAAACCTCATAAAATTGACTTTCGGTCCATGTCTCAGAAATGATAGGAAACAGGATGTTACAATTCTCCCCCACTTAAATTATATTTCGTCCTCAAAATCAGCTCTCGCTTCCGCTCCACGATGGAATCCCTAGCCGAAAACCCACAAATTTAATCGACTCTAAACCTCCTCATCTAGTCGTCTTCATGATAGTCCCTCACATAAGTTCACCATTGCAACACGAACCAATTGGAAAACATAACCCATAACTATTTACTGCCGTTGAAACCTTCATTAAAAAACAAGGCAAATCCCAACGTGAGTATCATCTATATAACCACTGCAGAGAAGTATGCACAACACCAACATCTTCCACAAATTCCTAGCTATAAGATCAAACTTCTAGTGAGAACCATAGTGTCAGAGACTCTCAAAGCTATAATCACCAAATCAACTCTATGAATATGCTTTCCGAGATTGGGAACCCATCAGATCTAGACTTCAGAACCCATCTTCCAGGACCGATATTCATCCATTTGATGGACGGACGTACCCCTTTCTTTAAATAAGAACACCACTAAACACGTTGAATGAAAAACAAAAAACACATCGATCGCGAATATCAACCAATTCCAAATTCATACGATCTACCGAAAACCTTAAATAAACCCTTGACTCACTGACACACCATTACCAACCGCTGTTCCTACAAGAAAAGATGGTCAACCAAGATTTTTCACATTGAATCCAATCCTTATCAGCTCAGTTGTATGTCACATCCTCAATTTCACGGCAAGAAAAGACCGATTTAGTTTACGCTTTGATAACAAAATCAGAGTAATCATTCAAATAAAAGTGTTGTGGAATTTGTTTCCAAAACGAAGATTGATAAATATTTATGAAAACATTTCTTAAAGAAATTTATTTTCATTATACTACAAAACTTGGGATGTCAGTATCGATACAGATCATAAGCATAAACAAAACATCATAGGCCGCAAAACGAAATTGGCCTTGAATACAATATAGGGCTTTACAACATTTTATATATTTTATACTGGCCTATAAATCCATAATCTCTCATCAAATCATCCAACTATGCTTTTTCCACTTCCTGTAATATAAAAAACTAAATGGGTTAGGCTACGGGAACCTGGTGAGCATATAGGGTTTTCAACCTACAATAAATAAGTTTATTAGTTTCATCAAACCAAACAAACCCTGATTACCCATTCTTGTTATCCTCACTTTACATCCCTAAAACATCTAATAAAAAGGACCTAGCCTAAGGATCATCATCGGGTTAACAACATTACTTAGGGGATACCTCATCAGTTTATGTAAAATAAGGCAACCATGAGGGGGGATGGAGTACACCTGGTAAGCACATAGTTCAAAAATACCTAGTGAACACTTAGTTCAAAATACTTAATGAACAGCTACTTCAGTAAACACCTACAGGTTATGTTAGGGTCGAAGACATTTTGTAATGAGTCGAAGACCATACCCTTCGTGTACTTGTAATGTATTTACTAAGACGTCAGTATGTTCGAAGCTTAAATGTAATGTCTTAGTATTTTTTGTCTACTTTCCTGTTTCCTATAAATAGGAACTTTACTTAGATTTAGAGAAGGAGTCTTTACAGAACTTGTCTTTATACTCTCTGTAAAACTGTGAAAGTATAATAGAGCTGAAACAATATCATATTTACATCTCGTGTTCTTTCATATTGTTTTCACTCTGATTTGTTTCGCATTTACTTGATTAACGATTCATCAATTGGTATCAGAGCGGGTGTTCTTGATTGGATCAAGAATTGATCCTTGATGGCTATCGTGATTTGGTGATTCTTCATGTTCTTATTGATCTTCGTGATTAGAGAGTGTTGTGTGTTCTAGAAGTCGAATTTTTCCTTGATTTGATCCATAATTCGACTTTCTCTTTCTAGAATACTTGTTTTTATTACTTTCTCTTTCTAGAAAACCCATTCAAAATCACTTTCTCTCTCTATAAATTTTCAAGTTCTTGTAATCATGGAGAAATAGATGATACATAGTAAAGATGTTCAATGTGAATGCAGTTTTAAATATCTTCTTTATAGCTTGACGGTTGGATTGAAAAGTGAATGTGATATCGTTGTAAATGGAGAAAAGAATGAAGTTGGAGAATTAATTAGTTGTCTAATTTTTCAAACCAAATATTTGTTTGATCGTTTGGTTACAACATATCAAAAGAGACAAAGAAATAAGAAAGAAAGTGAAGTCATAAAACGAATTCCGCGTGCTGAATGCAAATATGGAAGTAATAAACTTGAATATTATGTAGATTGTCGTGAAGCTCGGGAAGGTGTTCTTGATGATGATCATGATGTTCAAGAAAAAGGAGTTCAAGTTGATTCTCATGATGAATTTTTTTTTTGTTTGATTGGAGTTCAGACTGATGATATTTTGTGTTCTTGTGATTCGTGTGAAGGAATGATTCCATATCGGAAGTAGATGATTCAAGAAATTCACAAATATCAAACTCCAAAAGATTTGATTTAAACTCACAAAGTTGATGTTGTGGAAAGTGGGTTTGTTCATGAGATCAACTCTTCAAGATGCAAAAGGATGAGAAAGAAAAAGAAGAAGAAGATTAATCAGAAAAATAAGCGGGTTTACTCACAAAAATCGTCAAATGTTGTGAAGCCAGAATTCGTGAAGCAAATTTGGGTTTGAAATTAACAATCTTCATAGGTTGCATTGAATTTGAAGTCAAAACCCAAATGTGTTGGTGGTTCTTTTCAAGATGTTATGGGATCGTTGAAGAACACGAAGAACGAGTTGTATATCACGCAAAGTGGGTGGTACAATGTTCAATTTGGAGATTTTCTTATTCCAACAAAAGAACAAACGTCTTCTAAATTTGATTCATTCGTTGAAAATGGATCTCGATTCATCAAAAAGGTATCTCAAATTCTTAAATGGATTCCAAAATCTCCATGATTCTCACAACCTGAGAATTCAACTTCATTCCAAAGGGGGGAGATTTTTAGGGTCGAAGACATTTTGTAATGAATCGAAGACCATACCCTTCATGTACTTGTAATGTATTTACTAAGACGTCTATACGTTCGAAGCTTAAATGTAATGTCTTATTATTTTTTGTATACTTTCCTATTTCCTATAAATAGGAACTTTGCTTAGAGTTAGAGAAGGAGTCTTTACAAAACTTATCTTTGTACTCTCTATAAAACTGTGAAAGTATAATACAGCTGAAACTAGATAATATTTACATCTCGTGTTCTTTCATATCATTTTCACTCTGATTTTGATTTGCATTTACTTGATTAACGATTCATCAGGTTACAAGCCTGGTAACGTTCCACTAGACTTACTAGAAAAGTTCATGGTCGTCATCCATACTCTGCTAGATGACTGGATCACCGTTAACACCGAGGGATCTCATTATTTTATTTCATCACACACAAACTATTTCATCTACCCATGTTTTACCCAACATATTTGTAGATGTAAAATACATATACAGTTCAGATTTGAAAAACAAAGTTTAAAACTTTCATACACCATAGATCTCAAATAAACAAACAATATATATATATATATATATATATATATATAGACACACACACACACATAACACGTAATTTATATAAAATATTTCATATCTATGTGTAAGATGAAAGTGAATACACACTCTCTTGATAAGGTGGTGATTGGACAACACTTCGTTTCTTAAAACAATCTTCTTTGATGAAACAGGGAGGTTTGCTTGAAAATTGGGCTCTGCACGGGCAGAGTTTCAAACCAAAAACTCTTTTTCTTAGAGACTTCGGGCTCTTCGGGGATTTCTTCTAGTGCTAGGAAGTTTCCCTAGGCTCCAGGGGGTTTAGAGTGGCTTGAGAGAGAGAGAGAGAGAGAGTAGAGAGTGAAAGAGAGGTGTAAAATTGCGAAGGAAATAAGCTGCCCTCGCAGCCCTTTTATTGGTCGGAGGTCTCGCACTACACGGGGAGTAGCTTCGTTGTACTCGGGGTGTAAGGGGTCACGCATCAAACTTTGATTGGTGGTACATGGTGTTGGGTTATGAGCATTCTAACACTCCTAAGTGTACATGCAACCCTAAATACCTTGGATCTATGTTTTCTCTATTATACATGCAAATATGAACATCCAAGGTATTATCCTAATCTAGCATACAAATAATGGATATAACAAGATAGAATACATACCTCTTTGATAGTGCTTGTCTTCATGAAGCTTGAGTGCCTAGTGCCCCAAGTGTGACACCTCAAATGGTTCACACAACACCATAAGCACTTGGAATAACTTAGAGAGAAATTAGAACACTTCATGAAATCGTCTAGCCCTCATACACACACATAGTACCGATTTCTTTAGCCATGGGTTTCTTTTATATGGTGGCTATTAGGGTTACACCATGTAACCCATGACTTTACCCATTCCTTATGGTCCATGGATTTTAACCTCCATGGAGTATCCATGGGTCACCCCATGGACTTAGTCCAACATAAGGAATCTTGGATCACAAGCCCACATATATAAGAATGAATGATTTACACAATCAACCCATATATTTAATTAGTCTTCTTTTGATCACTTAATTAATTCTAGATTAATTCTTGATCAATACTAATTAAATAATCTTATTATTCTTATTATTAATATACTAGAACTTATAATATATTAATAACCATAAGTGTCTTATTTCTCTCATTATAGTCTATCCAAGTGCATGATGCCATGCAACCCAAATGGACCATGCCGGGTCGGGTCAAGTCTTACCAATTATAGTTATGGACTTAGACATTAATCCAACAGTCTCCCACTTGGATAAGTCTAAAACTATTTTTGCGTATGACTTCAGGAACCAACTGGCAATCGTAGCTCTCAAAAGCTTCTGTCGAACTCTGACCTTGTAGATGAACTCTGATCTTGTCAATGACTTGTCCATTAGATAAGGGATCATATATTCCTCCATTCTAGATATCATATGGACTGAGACATGGATTATAATCATTCTCTCTATCCATTTGTTGTTTCCCGATTTCCGATTTATGACGACTGACTAATTGAACAAATCAAATCAGTCCTGGCCCGGCTGAGCACTTCCATTTGTCATCATCAAATCATCGAGGGGCCCACAGATATCGCTTTTATCCCGAAGGTAAAAGGAATGGATAAACTTCGACTCATATGGCTTGTTCTACTACTTGTTGAATCATACACAAAGACACGTTTTATAGCACCGAGTTACCAAATGCGTTTCGTGTAATCAATGTACTATCAACTCATAGTAACAACTCATATCTCTAGGTTTGAAGAATATAAGATATTATCGTCTCATGATCACTCGTGATAAAATCCATGAAGTGATTCCAATGAGCGCGGGTTGAATCCAATACTCAGAACTTATGAGCACTCATGAGTGTTGTAGCCCTTTGTCCAACAACTTAGACCTCTACAAGCCAACCCATGACAGTCTTAATTCATATCTACTTCCAACATATGACCGACTGTGGATGGTTTGAATAACGTAGTCATTCCGGAAGAATAACCTAGTTTATTCGGGAAGTCAAAACATGCAAAGTGAAACACAATAATAATTGAATCCAATATGGTCTCAGAACTTATGAATATAAATAAAACTCCTTTTATTTATCACCATATGATTACACATTATTCATTGTATATTGTTTCAGCTATCAACATTATTCTTGAATTTAAAACAATAGTTGTCCCATGCTCCAAGCATGCACACTATGTTTTCTAAACAATAGTCATGCCATACACCAAGTATGCATACTATGTTTGTCTATGATCTTTACTTTGTGAACTAGATCAATTGAACATAACTTCAATGATTCTCTTTTCACACTCCCAAATCCTTACTGCAAATGCAAGAATTCCAAATTCATGTCATTTACTGAAATCTGTTAGATTCTAAACTTATATGCATCGATCCTCTTGTAATGATTATGCACAAAGTCAGAAAGACTTAAAAACAATCATTACAGAGCATTCCAAAGGAGATCAAGTCCTTGGAACCATCCTTCTTGCATTAAGTTTCCTTAATCTTACACAGATTGAAAAAATTCTAACTTTGAAACATTTCCAGATTCCATTTCGACTATCACTTCTGAACAAGAGTTGCCTCCTTACAGATTATGTCAATATGGTCCTTCCAGAATTATCACTATACTTCCAATTGTCCTTGAGCAACCAATCTTTGGTAAACCTTAGATTGTCCTCGACAATTGTTTAATCCTTTTAGTCATATCCAGTTCTAAACCTTTTCCCTTCTTAATGCCCTAGGCATTTGGAAAATTTTAGAAAGGATGAATATAGCACATGTAATCGGTCCTATATCCGAAGCATATGGGACACGATTCATGATGTCTCACATAAAGACTAAACCAGTCTTTTGCTATAACATTTCCATTTCAATTTTGCCAAGTTCTCATAATTCAGATTATGAAAAGGGATGTCGTAATCATAATCGAATTTAAGAACGCAAATAATGGACCCATATACAGAATTTCCTTATGTTGAGCCATTCCAACATGAAATTCATATATATCCTTGACTAAATGATTAAAACCTCACGATCTAAGCTTATAGATTTGAGATGAAGTATAATTTCCTCTCCCTTAATTATAGAAAACAAAAAGGTTTCAATTGGGAAAAAGTTGTTTTGCTATAATTAAGGGAGAGGAAATTATACTTCATCTCAAATCTATAAGCTTAGATCGTGAGGTTTTAATCATTTAGTCAAGGACATATACAGAATTTCCTTATGTTGAGCCATTCCAACATGAAATTCATATATATCCTTGACTAAATGATTAAAACCTCACGATCTAAGCTTATAGATTTGAGATGAAGTATAATTTCCTCTCCCTTAATTATAGCAAAACAACTTTTTCCCAATTGAAACCTTTTGTTTTCTATAATTAACATTGCTAACTTGCAATCTTTATCATAATTATCATGCTCCCACTAACATGATGATTATTAGCATAACACTTATGCTCCCACTAGCTTTGACATATACTCAGAAAGCTCGACTTCTAGAAATCAATACTTTATTGACTTTCTTACCAAAGTTCAGATTTCTGATACTAGATTGTTTTGATAAGACTTTATCAAAAACATACACCTTCCCTTAGATAGCTCATCGGTGTGTCAAAACAATTTTAAGAACTATGAAAAGGGATGCCGTAATCATAGTCTTGATCGTTTTGACCTTTGCCATTTCTCACAAGTCCAAGTTAGTGTGTCGGTAAACCACACACGCTCCACTAACGACTTTGAGAATGCAAACATCACAATTGCTATCTAGCTAAAATCTACTTAGTGAAAGTGTTTCCTCACCATCATTTTCATGAATCGGAGAGAAACCTTATGACACTTAGATTTATTGGTGTATGAGTTCCTACCCATATGAATTTGTCAAAACCATAATCACAAGACAAGGATAATGACAAATCCAAAACCATATGGATTTAACTCAATCTTAATTTCTTGCCACCTGGCAGCTCAAGGGCCTACCATTGCTTCCAAGTTGTTGTGCAACACATTGAGAACTCTAAGAACTCATATGCAAAGCCAACTTTAACTGGAATGGGCACATAATATGTCAACACGATAGGTTATAAACCTTAAGCCGTATGCTAGTGAAGAACTTTAGGTTTCATTCTTGGTTAGTTCTTGAGAATTTCAAGACCTTTAAGACTCCCACTGTCCTCTTGACCTATAAGACTCCCTTGTCAAACATCCAAGAGATAGTGTGGATTCTAATCAAGACAAACACTTCACACAATTGGCCGAAGTTGGTCTTTGTTTTATCCAAAACATCACAACTTACCAATTTCAAATGTACAAGAGTAGAAAACTTTTACTCTTACATTTGTCAAGTGTTTTAAACCTTATTTAAGACATGTCACTCATATTACAATCTTGGAGTATGACTCTAAGACTTGTATTGAAACGAAGTATGACTCGTCTTCTTGATTTAACCATTTCAACAATTCAAGATCCCTTCTTCTTAGTCATAAAAATGAACTAAGACTTCCTTAGAGAACAAATTTTTATATGGTTTCTTAATCATTAAGATAATCACAAAGCTGATACTAAAGTACTCTCCCATCTTTTCAGATTTGAGAAACTTTTATCCTTCTGCCTAATTTGATTCTTCTTATCCGCTCTGCTATGCATTGGAACCTTTTCCAATGTCTCAGAGTTACACTTAAGCTTGTAAGTATAATCATATTTACTAAACTCTAGTAAAATATGACGAATATCCTTATATCCTTTGTGGTGGACTTAATCAGTGCACATGACTATGTACTCGATCCCTTAGTCCATTACTTGACTCACACATCCATGTGAATAAGTAATTACTCTTAATTTTTCAAATACTTGAAAGTTCTCATTCATCATGCTATACAACATGATTCCAAGTTCCGGTCCAATTGAGACTTGGGTGATGAGAATCTTTCCTTATTTAGTAAATTTAGACATTACCACAAATGAAGGAATCAATTTCGTATTTCCACTCTTGCTATTAATGGAATCATACAAGCAACAATTTTTTTTCCTCAAATGCCATTGTAAGGATATTTTTAAAATAAATAAAATCAAAAATTTTCTTTTATTTTTAAAACTATGCGGAAAAACTTATCCTTACAATCCATATGAAAACTTGTTGTTATCTATTCCTTAGCAATATCTCATAACTCCTAACAAGTAGCTCAAGAATTCGATTTTTCAAACTACGCGATAGAAATCCATCTATGCGATCAGATTCAACATATTCTTTCTTTAAGTTCCTTTACTTTTCTTTGATTCTTAAAACATTACCATGTGACCCAGTCACATCATGCATCAAGAATCTCATAATAGAAACTTAATAGAGTTAGAGTAGTGGATTTTACCTGAAGTAGAGTCAACCTTATTGACTTTAACATCCTTCGGTAAATTTGGCAGCTTCGCAAATAATGACCCTTTCTTTGGCAATATAAACATATGGACCCTTTGATAATGGTACACGGGACTATTACAGACTTAGTTTTTCTCTTTACCATTTGTTCAACCGAGTTGACTATGGCCGATCCCTTTCCATTGGGAAGAGAATGCTTTTTCTGGATTTCCTGTGTCACTATTGTCAATGTCCATAAAGTTTCAGGAAGTTGATCTTAGCAAATAGATAAGATCATTAAGGGTCTTGTCATAGTCTGTTTCATAGGTGTTCCAAAAGAACTCACTATGTGACTTAGAAAGTAGTTGAGCCACTAACTTTCTCAAGACTTTGACACCCAACTCTCCCGACTTATCAATGTGTGACTACATCTCCAAGATGTGATCACACCTAGACCTTGCCTTGCCACTAGGGCTTGAGTGATCTTAAACTTTTCAAGAACTTGTGGGTTAGGGAGAATAATTGGAGGAGGAGAAAGAAGTATGATATCAATGGGACATCATCTTCATTAGGAATGCTTGTTTCAAGAGATTTGGGAAGATCATAGATGTCTAAACCAGACATCTTTTGGGAGATATTCAAGATAGTTGATCTTTGAGTCCTTAATATGACACCCAATATGAAAATATTAAGGGTAGGACCCAACAAACTATTTTATAACTTAGAAGAGGTATGTCGTAATCCAAGCTATAAAACAATTTGAAGGTAGGTGAATGACGATTCACCAATTTCCACCAAGATAAACGAAATGTATTATTAGGTTTTAATTGGTTTTTGAAACTCCTAGATCTTTTGAGATTCATTGAACTGTTCAATGGCATGTTTCAATCTCGAGTGTGCCCTTCAGGTTTTGTGACTGGGATGCCGAGGATCACAAAACAAGGTGTGAAGTAACCATGCAAATTACTTGGTACCCTTAATAAATTACCCCTCAATCGATGTGCCGGTTAACCACACACGCTCCATCGATACTATGATAAATATTAAGTTACCCTTTTCCTACCTTGTTAAATACGAGTTAGTGTGCTAGTTAACCACACACGCTCCACTAACCGACTTAAACAAAGTGCAAAGTGTAATTTCATGGATTAGCACCTTATTCACATTTTCCTAAGTAACTAAGATTGGGAATTATTAAGAGTTTAGTTACTTAGTATTTATCATTAATACTTTTAATGAAGGGAGAATTATAGTCATGTCAAACCCGTTCGGCTAACGACCCTCCACCAGTCAAGCAAGCGGTGGGTGAGAGTGGACACCCATTAAGTTGCCATTTTATAGGCAACAACCTTATACCCACCTTATAGACCGGCTTCGTGAATGAGGCGTACTAGCGGTAAGACCGACTTTACTCTTATACATATAAATACTATTAACTTATAATATTATAAAGTATAAGGGTTGAATTTTAACTTTTAAAATTCTAAGGGATAACTTGGAATTAAAGTATTCATAAGAGAAAACTTTAGAAATTCCAAAACTTGAGGGCAAGTTTTGAAACTATTCAAAACTAATTAATTCCATAACTTATATGTTTAAAGTAGTTTTAATCCAAAAACTCTTCAAGTTCCATAACTTGAGGACAAATTATGGAAGACTTTAAACTAATAAAGAATTAACTTTTTCTTTATTTTATAACTTATGGAATTAATTAAGGTTACATATTTTATTTATTTATTTATTAATGAAGTGACTCTTGAACCTCCATAACTTAAGGACAAGACTCTTCATCTTTTGTAACCATTGCCAACTTTTATGAGTTTTTATGAAACTTAAATGTGACTTTTCATATAACTTGAGGACAAGTTACAAAAACACATTTTAGAATCAACTCTTAGATTAATTTGGATTGAAAACAACTATTTCATTCAACTTTTCTATTAATCTAAGCAACTCATAAGAACAAGATAATTCAAATCAAACATTTTCATGTAATTAGTCTAACCTTTAAACTAATACAAAACATGAATCTATTGACAATTATCTTTGAAAATGGATTAGCATGAACATTACCACATTAAAAAACAAGTTTATAAGTTCAAAACAACTTAGGGTAATGTTCCCAGTCCATTTCTAGCCAAAAACCTTGAAGATATGCTGTATGGGGTCCAACTCGTCGAGTGCATGAACACAACTCGGCGAGTTGGATGCATTTTTCCTTGGACTCGTCGAGTCCCTTCATGGACTCAGCGAGTCAGCTGGGCTGACAGCATCAAAACTCGATTTTTCAGCTTCTATTGCAGGTATAACAAGAAAACAAGCCTAGGCTCTGATACCACTGTTGGGTTATGAGCATTCTAACACTCCTAAGTGTACATGCAACCCTAAATACCTTGGATCTATGTTTTCTCTATTATACATGCAAATATGAACATCCAAGGTATTATCCTAATCTAGCATACAAATAATGGATATAACAAGATAGAATACATACCTCTTTGATAGTGCTTGTCTTCATGAAGCTTGAGTGCCTAGTGCCCCAAGTGTGACACCTCAAATGGTTCACACAACACCATAAGCACTTGGAATAACTTAGAGAGAAATTAGAACACTTCATGAAATCGTCTAGCCCTCATACACACACATAGTACCGATTTCTTTAGCCATGGGTTTCTTTTATATGGTGGCTATTAGGGTTACACCATGTAACCCATGACTTTACCCATTCCTTATGGTCCATGGATCTTAACCTCCATGGAGTATCCATGGGTCACCCCATGGACTTAGTCCAACATAAGGAATCTTGGATCACAAGCCCACATATATAAGAATGAATGATTTACACAATCAACCCATATATTTAATTAGTCTTCTTTTGATCACTTAATTAATTCTAGATTAATTCTTGATCAATACTAATTAAATAATCTTATTATTCTTATTATTAATATACTAGAACTTATAATATATTAATAACCATAAGTGTCTTATTTCTCTCATTATAGTCTATCCAAGTGCATGATGCCATGCAACCCAAATGGACCATGCCGGGTCGGGTCAAGTCTTACCAATTATAGTTATGGACTTAGACATTAATCCAACACATGGATCACTTCGGACCGCAGAAGAAAAGGGACAGCGGGCTGTATGGACCTTGTACGCAGGGAGTACTTCAGTACGCTTAGCATACCCTTCGTACGCGAGACGTTCCTTCAAATAAGCCTGAAGTGTGTGCCTCGAACTTAAAAAATTCTTAACTTTTGCATATGAGCTCCATTTTTGATGTTCTTTATATCCACGTGTATGTAAGATCGTACTCTATAACTTTCGTTTAGACTCATCGGCTAATTTTGACTTGATTTTTAAATTTATAGTTTTAACAGACTGAGACACGAAAAGTCCGTTAAAAATTCATAACTTATTCATCCGACGTCCGTTTTTGTCTGTCTTTTTTTCGTTGAACTACTATTGACGAGATCTTCGATTCTCGTTTAGGTTGTGTCAGCTAAAAATCGATCGATCTATAATTCGAATTTCGGGTTGCACACTATTATGCCAAATCTTAGAAAATTCATAACTTCGTCATACAAAGTTGGATTTAGACGTTCTTTTTATGCATACTCTCGGTTTAACGTATACCACGAATTTCATTTAGACCGCTAAGCCTAAAAAGCACTTCATCGTAAAATCACTTTTTACATCACACAGGGTTGTGCCGGTTTTGTTGCTAAACTTCGACAAACCATATCTTCTTCGTTATAACACGGATTTCGGAGTTCTATATATCTCCATAATCCTTTTCATGATTACTACAACTTTCTTCATAGATATCGGGTTTATTTAACATTTTATTTTTGAGGCTTATTTTCATTCTTAATTTATTATATAATCATAATTAAGTATAAAGCACATAAACTCACATGGAAACTCATGACCTGCACCACGTGGGCCTAAAGATACTCAATCTCATTCCACCGCCTTACAGGAAGCCAATCAATGTCCCTTTCAATGCTAATCAAGCGCAACAATGCTATACTCTTTTTCCATGCACAATTCCTTTCATAATACAAGCTGCTACCAACGCAAAATCTGACGAAAAACATGGCCGCACATGACCTGAGAATAGGATAGACAGTTGCATGTTGTCCTAATTCAAAGACTATAACCAAAATAAGAACCATGCATATAATTTGAAACAAGTGCTCCATTTCTATCATTCCAGCCCACATACACCCCTCACGACAATATCTAATAAACTTAACACAATATACACCCTTAGGGAACCCATAACTTTACCTAAAAGGGGTGAAGTACTCGAGTTCTAACGAATTGACAATCCTCAATCATTAACAGAAGACATCCTCATGAAGGATAAAAACAAGATCTCATACCCTGATTGAGACTGAATAAGCCCCATCAACACGTAACTATCTCGATAAAATCTTTAAGTTATCTAGAAATGTTGTTAAGACTCTAGTCGGATCCATCCAAATACCAACCCTGCCAGCACGACATGCCAAAAAGTTAGATTCCATGCAGATTTAATGTCCCGCATACCCGCACCGTAGATCCTTATGAACCATTCTTCTGACACCATAAACTCGAACAGATCGATGATCCTCAAAGCAGAAAATTAGTTCTCTCTCACTTAGGGTTCGAACCACCACTCACTAGTGTTGTAAGCAACCCATATCTCAAACCGGCTTAACCAGTTACAAACCATTCCTGACTCTTGGAATATATAACACACGCAAGATGATCTTCCAGATAAGGACCAAGCAAACCCTAAGAGATTCTGAATTTCATATAAAGACCTTAGAAAATTTTCCAATAATAACAACCTTTAACAATAAATATTTCATGCAAATGCATAAGCAAAACACCGAGTTACTATCTAAAACATACACTCCTTGCTTGCAATCCCAACCATCAATCTGGTTCCTGACCTGCCTATATCCAAGGAAAACAGACCCTTGATAGCATCACTAAGCATCCATACCACATCAATCCTCATGTGCATTCCCAAGCAGACAAATTTCCGCCAAACAACGCAACCAACTAGCCCCCATGTTGGGTTTATATATCAACTCTGAAAGTCACAAGACTGTCACTACTTCTTAGAAAGCTATCAGGACATAATAACAATTGTTTCATTCTTGATACCTGCAACTCAAATGCACAGCCTTGAGCAAGTCCCTAGAGACCTTAAAACCAACTAACTCCCTAAGTCTTCACCAATCAAACCCAAGTAACATCAACCCTGAGGCCCAAAACAATTACCACACCCATCCTCATGCCTAAACAACCATAACCAAAAGATTAACAAATATGGAACCACTGCCACAAATCATGGTATCAAACCATGCTATCTTGCCAAACAACTCCTTAGAATCCCCGAAATTTTTCTCGATTTGAGTATGGATCCTGTTTTCTAGTAGTATGGGTCCAATACTATCTTTCCTCACCTATCTATACTTTCCTCAAGAATCATCACGGGTCCTCTAAGTCAAATCTCATTATAATACTCTCAATACCTGCTCAACAGTGTAGCAACCACACTAAAATACTTCCTAGGCTCTCCTAGGATTCCACACCTCCCCTACCGTCAGCTGCTGAAGAACCCATACTAATTTCATCTAACCACTTCATGAATACAATTACATGCAACAATGCTTAAATGATCTTTTGACTAAAGGACTCAACCCTACAACAGTTAGACTCAAACGAGATTTGTGCAATAGGACCAAATCCTCACTCTAAGATTATTTAACCTTCATAGCATGTAATTTAATGTATTCATTTAATAGTTGACTCACATCAATATGAGTCCCACATAGCATAAAGCAAGCAACATTCAAGAAATGGAGTCGATTGACACTAACACATACAAAAATCAGCTAGATCCTCATACAAAATTCCCGACCACTAAGCCCAAGAATCTAGGATACACCCTCATATTTCCCTAAATCTATCAAGAGTGGCTAATCATTCCTCCTGTTGACCTGCTAAGAACTACACCCACTCATGAAATTTCCACCAACCCTGCAGCCACTCGTACATGCTAAACATACAAAACACTGAATCCTATAGCTAGTCAAATACTTGACTCTACCCTAAACCCTTAATCAAATAAGAACAAGAAATAAAGCTAAATCAAACATTCATAGGCTATAGAATCTTTGTTATGTACAACTATGATGCACACACTAAGCGACCATAGTAATGTGTCAATTTCATCTAGCATATAAGAAATACTCCTAGGCTATCAGACATCATACATCAGAAAATTGTATCATACAACTCTTGAAGATCCATAGCATATCACTAGCATGCAGTTCTATCATATCATAACAAGTAACAGTGTGAGTAACTTAGGGTATACTTTCTTGCTCTGGTTGATCGTACACATCTCATCCCTCCTTGGTTGTTTTTGAAAATAATTTGAATGTAATTTGAAAATAATTTCAAACTTTCACAGATCCTTAGTTTGAGTCTGGACTCACACAAATTCATCCAATTTACGTAAACCAAGGCTCTGATAGCAACTTGTAGCATCTCCAAAATCACAACAAATTTACTCTTTTCAAAATAACCCATTTACTAAAAAGAAGTGTTTACAAAACCATTGTTTCCAAAACATTATTTAAACTTAGAGTCTCCCAAGATCCAATTTCATAAAAACAAGAAGATGTGCATGATCATGCCTTCGATTTTCCATGATCCTTTGTAATACATAAAACAATAAACTAAAACTGTAAGCAAGAAGCCTAGTGAGTTCCCCCAAAAGTATCACCACAGAACTTAACATATACAAACAAGCAAGTTGGGTCTAATCAGTCATTAGACTGGTATACACATTGGTCCACAACCATCGAGTTGGATTACCTCCCAGCCCAATCTGTCATCAGACTGGAATTACAATATACAACGGGTCCACTCAGTCATCAAACTGGAATACCCTCGGACTAATCAGTCATCAAACTGGGATGCCAATATACAACAGGTCCATTCACTCATCGGACTGAAATACCATCAGCCCAATCAGTCATCGTACCGAAATGCCAATATACAATGGGTCCACTCAGTCATCAGACCGAAATACCTGCGACCGAATTAGTCATCGGATTGGAATGCCAAAATACAAAGGGTCCACTCAGTCATTGGACTGGAATACCCTCGAGCCTACTCAGTCATCGGACCGGAACACCCCCAGTCTGTTGAGTCATGCACAAAGCAGTAAAGCCTCAACCAAAAACCATAACATGTATGTAACGACCGAAAAATACAACCAATTTAAATTTTTCAAAAACAACCCGATTTCATTAAATTTTTCACAACTGAAAATTTTGTGTCTTGTAAACTATACACTCAAGCTAAAGTGAATCAAAAGCTTAAGAACATGTGTAACACCCATGATTGTAACAACAAAATTTCAATCAAATACACCATACAATCATTCAAATGGTCAACAAACAATTGGAAACCCTAGAAGTTCTTATTTAGGTCCACTTTGGACTAGAACTCCCTTATTGGATCCAAATGGACCAATAAGCTTCCAATTGGACTATCATGGGCTTAGAATCCTAATTGGGCTCTAATTGGACCCACATTCATTTATTTCAATATTATGGGCCATATTGGGCCTAGAATGAAATAAATTGAAAGCTTTGATCCATGATTAACCTAATCTAGCTTATTAAAACATAAAAATCACAATTTTATTTTATAAGGCCAATAAATACCTAAGACTAACTCTAATATTGGGCTTAGGAGCAAAAAGCCCAAATTTTCCTTTTTCCTTCCATGTTTTCGGCCCAAAACAAGCCCAAGAGAAAGGTTTGACTTTCTCATGCCACCTCACTATTAACTAAAGGACTTCCATGCAAGAAACTCATATCTCCATGCAAACCTCACCTCAAATATCATTTCTTCTTCCTCTCTCTCTCTCACTCTCGGCCGAGCAAACACACACACACCACAAAAATCTCTTCCAAACTCTCTAAGTCTAGAATAACAATCCTCCCTCCTTCTTCAAAATTTTCGTGAATCTAAGAATCTTTCAAGAGGATCTTGCAAGTTAATCATCATCTTAGGTAAGTTTTTACTTATATCCATGATCTAGCTACTTCACTCCATCAAAAACCTCTTCTAAATCTATTCCAACTTGTGATCATGCACCTTAGAAGTCACCAAACTCGAGATCTACCAAGGAAAGGTGCTAAGGCCGAAAAATCACTTCATTTTCTTCCATCTTTTCTTCAAAAACCGAAAGCTTCAAACAAGGTGAGCTTCATACCCCCTATTTTCGGTTTTCATGTGTTTTTTTTTTTTGGGGGGGGGGGGGGGAATACAAGTGAAAGTGTAGATCTATATGTATTTTGTATGCTTTGTATGATTCCATGCTTATATGTGTGCTTTTTGTGTGTTATAATGTTGGATCTAGCCATAAAACCCCTCAAAACTGAAATATACCTCAAGTTAAAAGACTCTAGCATCAATTATATTTCTACATACAAAGTATTTCTAGAAAAATGGCTATATGGTTTAGTAACAATTTCTTTGAGCTAAAAACACCATTTTTGGACCTAAAATGCGAAAAATACAAACTTTAAGGGCCTAAATTGACAAATCACGAACTTTGATGGTTGAACTATGTCAAAACAGTTTCAATAAAGAAATTTCTGGAAATATACTTATTTAGAGGATTAAAAACATAAACTTCAAGCTTAATGGGCTAAAAATGACATTTTAGGCCCAATGAGGCCCATTATGCGAGATTTTCTGTTTTGGAGGGTCAAAACTGCATTTTCCTGTAAAACAGTGGACTATAAGTGTTCCAAGTCCTTTTCAAAGGTTTAAAATGCTTTTTAAATTTAAAAAGGACTAGAGTTGCAAAAAAAATTCAAATTGGGCCAAAATTGTCAAACTTTCGAAAAGAAGGGTTATAACCGAGAAAAATTGAAATTCAGGGACTTAAGCTGTTTTCTATGAAAAATATGCTGGAAAATACTTATTTCAATAATTTTTAGTATTAAAATGTCAAGAAAATTGATTTAAGGACCAAACCGGAAAGTTTTTAAATAAAGGGTTGAAAAAGTAAATTTTTACAAATAATGAGGGGCTGAAAACAGAAAATTCTCAAGACTAGTTCAATACATGCAAATTGATCCAATGATGATACCACAATTATCGACGAAATACAATACATTAGAACACCAAAAGTCGTTGTCAAATGAATTGGTTCGGTCTCGAACCAATAAAAATCCGAAATTACTAACACGACAACACTATGACATTACGACATTACGATAACGATTGGGAAGTACATGCGAGTGTGCACAGACGTCTACGCACCACCTTTCGGCCCCAAAAGTGTAAAATCTTGTTCTTTGAGCCTAGCTAGCCCAATGACCTGATCTTATGGCCCGAAGACCTCTCTCTTATGAAGTGTTGGGTTTCACCGATCCGATATAACGTAAAAGGACTTTCAATGGCTTGTATACTACTGGTCCCCAAGGGTCCTTTGGTATTGCTAGTAAAGTCTACCTTTTCATGCGAGGCGGGTCTGGGACCCCTCATACCTTTTATCCCCAACCGGCTAATGGAGTTATTGAGGCCTTCGTGTCCTCGTTCTCTTCGGGTGTGGGACTACACGTAGTCAGGGCGGTTGGAGAACGTGATTAGTACGGACGACGCCTTCGGGATCGTTAGTATCGCTATAGACTAGTCGTTTGTGTAACGTGTGTTTGTAGCAAATAATCATGCTCAACAATAATCCAACGTCGCCTGGTACCGACAACTTCACACGTTGCAATTGTTTCAATGTACGAATTAGGAAAACATCGGGTTTTCCTAGGGTATTTCAATACATACGGATTCGGAATACACACAAATTTTAGATGAACAAATTTTACAAGTATAGAAACAAACAAGCATATCTATGGATCTTCACACATTTTTGACTTTACTATTTTCAGAAAATATCGGATTTTCTGGTGTTTCTCAAAACATTACAAACATTGGATTTCAAACATTACTTATGAACTCACCAACATTTCATATGTTGACGTTTTTCAAAATACTTGTATTCTCAGGTAACAGATAAAGTGGAGGATGAATTGTACTCTATGACGTTTTGCTGTGGTTTAATTTAGTAGCAAACAGTTATTTTTGAGAATGTCATGTTTTGGGAACAATGTAATGGATGTAAACGCTACCAGTTGTATCATTCCAAATGTTGGTGATGTATAATGTTATGTTTCATGTATATGCAATGTGATGGTATTCAATTGAGTCACGATAGCCCTCGGACGTTTCCGCCGTCTGGTTCGGGGGTGTGACAGGTTGGTATCAGAGCCTTGTTTATAGTGAACTAGCATATCTAGCCACACATGGATATGCAACTATAAACCAAAAAGAGGGACTAACATAACTCTGAACAAAACAAGTGAATAAAACACCCTTGCTTGCACTAGGAATAGGAACATAACGCCGAACCAAACAAAAATAATACTAGTGTCTCGGTTAATTCGGGAACTGGTCTTAGTGATACCAAGGAGTGAATGCAGCCTGATCAACTACATTCTCTCCAACGTAAAACTAACACACGTCCTGATGAGATCGGGATTTCTAGGGAATCTAAAACCATACCCCTACCACCGAAAAGAGAACGCCTACTTGATCTATGTGAAAATTGTAGCATCCTAGGAATAACGTTAGCATAATTACGCACTCTCGCAGACCACATGGCTGGTTTTCATCACCCTGGAGACCCCTACTTCCCTAATCAGGGGAACAACGGATGGCTAGAGGAGGAGCCCGAGGAAGAGCCTGAGGAGGAGCCCGAGGAAGACCCCGAAGAGGAATCTGACGGGGAACCGGAGGCCGAAGTTGATGGCGAGCCGGCTGAATCAGAGGAAGATGAAGGAAGCCTCGAGGAGGATGTTGATGATGGAGAAGGGGGTGATTCGGATGCGGAGTCCGAAGTCATCAACCCCCCTTACCCGATCAAAGTACCTGCCTATCGCGTAGGCCCCACTGGTCCTACACCGCCCTGGGGTATTGATCTTTGGAGATGGAGCAGACAGCAGGGACAGCGACCCCCGTACGGCATGTCGCGCGAGTTCTTTGACCTGAGAGATGGAGGACCGGCCGATCGAGCCCTTCCAGTCATGGTGAAACGGTTGCGGAATACGGGGGACCTTGCCCAGGACACTGTCGATCAGGTGCGCCAGTTAAGGACTAGGGCCGAGCGTGCGGAGCAGGAGACGCGTGACGTCCTTCGAGAGTTTCACATGAGGCAGGTTCGGTGGGAGTCTCGACTCCGGGATGCGGAACGCTTGGTGGCTCGTCTTCAGGGAGCATCCACATCCTCGGCACCACCTCCGGACGCAGCTCATCGCGGTTAAGGATAGACGTATCATAGTAGGTCGTTAGGAAATATGCTATGTACTCCGACTCTATGTTTAAGTGACTACACTACTCATAGAGTCGTTATGCTGTCGAACTAGTATCACTCACGTATGCTCCTACGAGCAAATTTTCATGTATCAAATGCGGATAATATTAACAAATTTTTACGTGTTTTATTACGATATTGCAAATTGCTATGTGTTGAGAAATTATTATTGATTGGTCAATGGTAGTAGTGTTTAAGTTCGTACCATGCACCTAGTCAGTAGGATCACGACCTCACCGAAACAACATACCCTCAACATCTTTCCGTATTGTGACAGAAAGATGCCTCCCCGACCTGCTCGCGGAAACCCAGGACTAACCCCACCTGAAGTTGACTCAGCCGCTTTCCAGGCGGCTGTATCTGCAGCAGTCACTGCAGCGATTGCGCAAATTCAACAAGGGAACAATGGAGGAGTCAATGGGCAAGGAGCCGGAAGTTCAAACAATGGAATGAATCAAGGACTCACCAAGACATGTACCTACAAGGACTTCACAAACGCCAAACCACGAACTTTTAATGGCACTGGAGGGGTGATCACTCTTAAGCGATGGATCGAAAAGGTGGAGTCGGTATTCGAGATATGCGACTGCCCTGAGCACATGAAAGTAAAGTTCGCAGCCTGCACTTTTGTGGATAGAGCACTCACCTGGTGGAACGGACATGTAGAATCCATGACACTCCCTGTAGCCAACTCTATGCCGTGGACAGAGATGAAAGAAATGTTAATGGCAGAGTACTGCCCACGAGGCGAAATACAGAAGATGGAACAAGAGCTATGGAACCTCACTGTGCAGAACGCGAATATCGATGCCTACATATCGAGATTTAGCGAACTATCTCTGCTGTGCCCGGGTATGATCGCCTCGGAAGGAAAGAAGATTGAGCGATTCATCTGGGGACTCACATCACCAATTCAAGGGAATGTGATAGCTGCAAACCCCGAAACATTTGACAGTGCAAAAAGATTGGCAAAAAGATTGTATGACCATAACAACAAAAAGGGAGAGAAGCCAATGGAGACTGAGAAGACGAAGGAAAGTGATGGCAAGAGGGGAAAGAACAATAAGCGGAAGGGGCGCCAGGGCCCCGACACCTCCAAGAAGCAGCAGACAGTGGTGGTTAATGCTGTTACCGCACCGGTTCCAGCCGCGCCACATGCTCCAACCTCAGCCACTTCAAATGCTTCCAGACCTTATTCCGGTAATCTTCCCAAATGCAACAAGTGCAGTTTCCATCACTATGGAGAATGCAAGGATTTTCAGTGCACCAGTTGCAACCGAAGGGGTCACACCGCAAAGTACTGCAAGGCTTACCCTCCCCATAACCAAAATCAGGGAACCAACAGCAACAACCCTCGCAACAACAACAACACCCATGCCAGCGGCAATAACGCAGGGCCTAGCTACACCTGCTTCGGATGTGGAAAGACTGGACACATCCGCCGAGACTGTCCTAACAACAGCAATTTAAGGAATGGAGGAACAGGAAGGATGTTGACCATGGGTCAGGGTGAGGCCCTTCAAGACCCCTCTGTTGTTACCGGTACGTTTCCCTTAAACCACGCTTATGCATGCATTTTATTTGACACCGGAGCGGAACGAAGCTTCATAAGCAATAAGTTTAAGCATTTATTAAGACAACTACCCCAAAAGCTAAATGAAACCTATACGGTGGAAATGGCCAATGGGAGAACCGAATCCACTGGGGAAATCTACACCGGATGTACCCTAACTCTTAATTAACACGTCTTTCGAATAGATCTAATGCCAGTGTCAATTAGGAGTTTCGATGTGATCATCGGCATGGACTGGTTAAGCCCCCACCATGCCGAAATTATGTGCCATGAGAAGGCCGTTCGTCTTCGCCTCCCAAATCACGAAACCCTGGTAATTTACGGAGACAAATATAGCATGAACCTTCGCCTCGTTTCGTGCATCAAAGCACAGAAGTATCTAAGAAGGAACAATTTGGCGTTCCTAGCTCACGTGGTGGATAAAACCAAGGAGGAGATTAACGTTCGAGACATTCCCGTGGCATGTGAATTTCCGGACGTGTTTCCTGAAGATCTCCCGGGAGTACCCCCAGAGAGACAGGTTGAGTTTCGAATTGACCTTATTCCAGGAGCAACTCCTCTCGCTAAATCACCCTACCGGCTGGCTCCTGCCGAGATGCAGGAATTATCCAGCCAACTCAGCGAACTTTTGGACAAGGGATTTATCCGACCTAGCTACTCGTCGTGGGGAGCTCCGGTGCTCTTTGTCAAAAAGAAGGACAGATCCTTCAGAATGTGCATCGATTACAGAGAGTTGAATAAACTCACTGTTAAAAACCGCTACCCACTCCCACGAATCGATGATCTATTCGACCAGCTCCAAGGAGCTAGTTATTTCTCCAAAATAGATCTACGGTCTGGATACCACCAACTCAAGGTCCGAGAAGAGGATATTCCCAAAACCGCTTTCCGAACCCGCTATGGACATTATGAATTCGTCGTAATGCCCTTCGGTCTAACAAATGCACCTGCCGCATTTATGGACCTAATGAATCGAATCTGTCGACCGTTCCTTGACAACTTCGTCATTGTATTTATCGATGACATCCTCGTCTATTCTCGAAGCAAAGAGGAGCATGGCCAACATCTACGACAAATTCTGGACACCCTGCGATCGGAAAAGCTTTACGCCAAACTCTCCAAGTGTGAGTTCTGGCTTCGAAGTGTGAATTTCCTAGGCCACGTGGTTAGCCAAGACGGAATTCATGTGGACCCCTCTAAGGTCAAAGCTGTGGAAGGATGGGCAACCCCGACTACGCCCACAGAAATTCGTCAGTTCTTAGGCCTAGCAGGCTACTATAGGAGATTCATCCAAAACTTCTCCAGGATCGCCAAGCCGTTTACCTTGCCTACGCAAAAGGGCGTGCCATTCAAGTGGACAGACCGACAAGAGATTGCGTTTCGAACCTTGAAGCAAGCTCTCTGTAGCGCTCCTGTATTATCTTTGCCTGAAGGAACGGAAGATTTTGTGGTCTACTGTGACGCGTCGAATCAGGGCTTAGGTTGTGTTCTCATGCAACGTGGAAGAGTGATAGCATATGCGTCCCGCCAACTAAAGACGCACGAGGTAAATTACACAACCCATGACCTAGAACTGGGAGTCGTGGTCTTTGCTCTAAAAATTTGGAGGCACTACCTGTACGGTACAAAGTGCACCATCTTCACGGACCACAAAAGCCTCCAACACATCTTGAATCAGAAGGAGCTGAACATGAGACAGCGAAGATGGGTGGAATTACTAAACGACTACGAATGCGAGATCAAGTACCATCCAGGTAAGGCCAACGTGGTAGCTGATGCATTAAGTCGAAAAGAGTACACTAATCACCGTACGAAAACGCACTCGATAACCATTCAATCTCATCTGGCCACTCAAATTGCATCAGTCCAGCCGGAGGCTATGAAAGCGGAAAATAGAGCAAGCGAAGCATTGCGCGGAATGGAAAAGAACCTGGAAGCAAAGGAGAATGGAGTATACTATTTCATGAACTGTATTTGGGTCCCTAAACTTGGAGGGTTCAGGGATGTTGTCATGAAGGAAGCCCACAAGACGCGATACTCCATTCATCCCGGTTCCGATAAGATGTATTTGGACATTAAACAACACTATTGGTGGCCTAACATGAAGGCGGAAATCGCGACTTATGTCACTAAGTGCCTTACGTGCGCCAAAGTAAAGGTGGAATACCAAAAACCCTCAGGATTGTTACAGCAACCGACAATTCCCGAGTGGAAATGGGAAGGGATTTCTATGGATTTCGTGACCAAGCTACCTAAAACGTCGGATGGATTAGATACCATATGGGTAATAATTGACCGACTGATGAAATCTGCCCATTTCCTGCCAATTAAGGAATCGTACAAGATGGAGAGATTGACGCGTTTATACATTCGAGAGATCATGAGACTTCACGGAATACCAACATCTATCATCTCGGATAGGGACAGTAGGTTCACGTCCCGATTTTGGCAATCACTCCATAAGGCGATGGGAACAAACCTCGATATGAGCACCGCTTATCATCCACAAACGGATGGTCAAAGCGAGCGAACCATCCAAACGCTCGAAGATATGCTCTGCGCATGCGTGATAGACTTTGGAAAGTCTTGGGATACCCACCTACCCTTAATCGAATTCTCATACAACAATAGTTACCATTCGAGCATCAAGGTGGCTCCTTTCGAAGCACTTTACGGACGTAAATGTAGATCACCGTTATGTTGGGTTGAAGTAGGTGACACCCAGCTAGCAAAAACACACACAACGGACGCAGCACTAACGGGACCGGAGATCATCCGTGAAACCACGGAAAAGATAGTTCAAATCAAAGCTCGGTTGCAAGCATCGCGTGACCGACAAAAGAGCTACGCTGATAAACGCCGAAAGCCCTTGGAATTTCAGGTCGGTAATCAAGTACTGTTAAAAGTCTCGCCCTGGAAAGGAGTCATTCGTTTTGGGAAGCGGGGAAAACTAAATCCGCGATACATTGGACCTTTCGAAATCGTCGCCCGAATTGGTCTAGTAGCATACAGACTGCAACTACCCGCAGAGCTAAACGGTGTACACCCCGTGTTTCATGTTTCTAACCTAAAGAAGTGCCTATTAGACGAAACCCTTGTCATTCCTCTTGACGAAATCGAAATCAATGAGAATCTCCTGTTCGTCGAAGAACCAATCGAAATCATGGACAGGGAGGTGACGCGTACTAAACAGAGCCGCATCCCAATCGTGAAGGTACGGTGGAACGCAAAGCGTGGGCCAGAATTCACTTGGGAACGCGAAGATCAAATGAAGCAAAAGTACCCTCACCTATTCTAACATTCTCAAATCTAGCTTTCCAACAGAATTTCGGGACGAAATTCCCTCTAACGGGGGGATGATGTCACAACTGGAAATTTTGTGTCTTGTAAACTATACACTCAAGCTAAAGTGAATCAAAAGCTTAAGAACATGTGTAACACCCATGATTGTAACAACAAAATTTCAATCAAATACACCATACAATCATTCAAATGGTCAACAAACAATTGGAAACCCTAGAAGTTCTTATTTAGGTCCACTTTGGACTAGAACTCCCTTATTGGATCCAAATGGACCAATAAGCTTCCAATTGGACTATCATGGGCTTAGAACCCTAATTGGGCTCTAATTGGACCCACATTCATTTATTTCAATATTATGGGCCATATTGGGCCTAGAATGAAATAAATTGAAAGCTTTGATCCATGATTAACCTAATCTAGCTTATTAAAACATAAAAATCACAATTTTATTTTATAAGGCCAATAAATACCTAAGACTAACTCTAATATTGGGCTTAGGAGCAAAAAGCCCAAATTTTCCTTTTTCCTTCCATGTTTTCGGCCCAAAACAAGCCCAAGAGAAAGGTTTGACTTTCTCATGCCACCTCACTATTAACTAAAGGACTTCCATGCAAGAAACTCATATCTCCATGCAAACCTCACCTCAAATATCATTTCTTCTTCCTCTCTCTCTCTCTCACTCTCGGCCGAGCAAACACACACACACCACAAAAATCTCTTCCAAACTCTCTAAGTCTAGAATAACAATCCTCCCTCCTTCTTCAAAATTTTCGTGAATCTAAGAATCTTTCAAGAGGATCTTGCAAGTTAATCATCATCTTAGGTAAGTTTTTACTTATATCCATGATCTAGCTACTTCACTCCATCAAAAACCTCTTCTAAATCTATTCCAACTTGTGATCATGCACCTTAGAATTCACCAAACTCGAGATCTACCAAGGAAAGGTGCTAAGGCCGAAAAATCACTTCATTTTCTTCCATCTTTTCTTCAAAAACCGAAAGCTTCAAACAAGGTGAGCTTCATGCCCCCTATTTTCGGTTTTCATGTGTTTTTTTTTTTTTTGGGGGGGGGGGGGAATACAAGTGAAAGTGTAGATCTATATGTATTTTGTATGCTTTGTATGATTCCATGCTTATATGTGTGCTTTTTGTGTGTTATAATGTTGGATCTAGCCATAAAACCCCTCAAAACTGAAATATACCTCAAGTTAAAAGACTCTAGCATCAATTATATTTCTACATACAAAGTATTTCTAGAAAAATGGCTATATGGTTTAGTAACAATTTCTTTGAGCTAAAAACACCATTTTTGGACCTAAAATGCGAAAAATACAAACTTTAAGGGCCTAAATTGACAAATCACGAACTTTGATGGTTGAACTATGTCAAAACAGTTTCAATAAAGAAATTTCTGGAAATATACTTATTTAGAGGATTAAAAACATAAACTTCAAGCTTAATGGGCTAAAAATGACATTTTAGGCCCAATGAGGCCCATTATGCGAGATTTTCTGTTTTGGAGGGTCAAAACTGCATTTTCCTGTAAAACAGTGGACTATAAGTGTTCCAAGTCCTTTTCAAAGGTTTAAAATGCTTTTTAAATTTAAAAAGGACTAGAGTTGCAAAAAAATTTCAAATTGGGCCAAAATTGTCAAACTTTCGAAAAAAAGGGTTATAACCGAGAAAAATTGAAATTCAGGGACTTAAGCTGTTTCCTATGAAAAAAGATGCTGGAAAATACTTATTTCAATAATTTTTAGTATTAAAATGTCAAGAAAATTGATTTAAGGACCAAACCGGAAAGTTTTTAAATAAAGGGTTGAAAAAGTAAATTTTTACAAATAATGAGGGGCTGAAAACAGAAAATTCTCAAGACTAGTTCAATACATGCAAATTGATCCAATGATGATACCACAATTATCGACGAAATACAATACATTACAACACCAAAAGTCGTTGTCAAATGAATTGGTTCGGTCTCGAACCAATAAAAATCCGAAATTACTAACATGACAACACTATGACATTACGACATTACGATAACTATTGGGAAGTCACTATACATGCGAGTGTGCACAGACGTCTACGCACCACCTTTGGGCCCCAAAAGTGTAAAATCTTGTTCTTTGAGCCTAGCTAGCCCAATGACCTGATCTTAAGGCCCGAAGACCTCTCTCTTACGAAGTGTTGGGTTTCACCGATCCGACATAACGTAAAAGGACTTTCAATGGCTTGTATACTACTGGTCCCCAAGGGTCCTTTGGTATTGCTAGTAAAGTCTACCTTTTCATGCGAGGCGGGTCTGGGACCCCTCGTACCTTTTATCCCCAACCGGCTAATGGAGTTATTGAGGCCTTCGTGTCCTCGTTCTCTTCGGGTGTGGGACTACACGTAGTCAGGGCGGTTGGAGAACGTGATTAGTACGGACGACGCCTTCGGGATCGTTAGTATCGCTATAGACTAGTCGTTTGTGTAACGTGTGTTTGTAGCAAATAATCATGCTCAACAATAATCCAACGTCGCCTGGTACCGACAACTTCACACGTTGCAATTGTTTCAATGTACGAATTAGGAAAACATCGGGTTTTCCTAGGGTATTTCAATACATACGGATTCGGAATACACACAAATTTTAGATGAACAAATTTTACAAGTATAGAAACAAACAAGCATACCTATGGATCTTCACACATTTTTGACTTTACTATTTTCAGAAAATATCGGATTTTCTGGTGTTTCTCAAAACATTACAAACATTGGATTTCAAACATTACTTATGAACTCACCAACATTTCATATGTTGACGTTTTTCAAAATACTTGTATTCTCAGGTAACAGATAAAGTGGAGGATGAATTGTACTCTATGACGTTTTGCTGTGGTTTAATTTAGTAGCAAACAGTTATTTTTGAGAATGTCATGTTTTGGGAACAATGTAATGGATGTAAACACTACCAGTTGTATCATTCCAAATGTTGGTGATGTATAATGTTATGTTTCATGTATGTGCAATGTGATGGTATTCAATTGAGTCACGATAGCCCTCGGACGTTTCCGCCGTCTGGTTCGGGGGTGTGACAAAATTGTTTACAAAAGGTTTTCAATACAAATCATTTAGAGTATTCCCATAATCACATTGCTACAAAATCATGAGGAGCGGTACGATCACACCTTCGCCTTGACACAGTCTCCTGAAGAACCTGAAAAACATTAAACCACAACTGTAAGCCCGAAAGCTTAGTGAGATACCCCCAAAATACCAACCACATATATGCCCTTCCAGGCTACGACCTTCTGGTCCAAAACATACTGCCTTCCGGCCCATAACATATAAAACATACATAGCATAACAGAACATAGAACAGCCATGCATATCGGGTCGACTGTGTGACTGGTCCGCCGTATCGGGCCTTCAGTCCACCGGATCCATCCTCCGAGTCTAGTCATGTCCTTCGAGTCTACAGTGTGGTTGGTCTGCCCGTACTGGGCCTTCAACTCACCTGGTCCACTCTCTGAGTCTACAGTATGACTGGTCCGCCCGCATCGGGCCTTCAGTCGGCCTGGTCCACTCTCCGAGCCTCGGCACGTCTGGTCCGCCCACGTGGGGCCTACAGCATATCCGGACCGCTCGCTGGGCCTTCGGAACAACCGGTCCGCCCTGAGTATCTTGGCCTACAACACAAAGCAGGACCGCCTCAACCCATCTCCAGTCCAAACAACCACGTACACATAAACATATAATCATATAACAGTTCACATTGCAAACAAGCCGATCTAGCAGATCACATAGCATAACATACTCTAAGCAGGATACCGACCTAACAGGTCATTAGCATAGCATCTCCCTATCTCTCAGGATACCGATCTCAATCAGGTCTCTAACATATACCGTCCTAACTCTCAGGATGCAAGCATATCACAACAACAAAATAATAACAACTACCCGGATCTCAATCCGATAAGGGCCGGCCTTGGTGCCTTAGACCCTGTTGATATAGTGAGGATAACTCACCTCGAAACTGCCGGCTGAAAGGATAAGATCCCGCTGCTCCAACCTTGACACGAACTCCTCCACTGAACACCGAAACATTCAATTCAATAAATACCCTTAATTACCAAAATACCCCTGGAAGACAACTGGTCAACCTTGGACAAAGTCAAAGTCAACCCCTGACTGACCCTACTCGCCGAGTCAACCCGATGACTCGCTGAGTCCCTATGCTCAGAACTTCCCTCCATCAGCGACCCAACTCGCCGAGTCACCCCAAGACTCGCTGAGTCCAACAACTCTGAGTCCACTCGCACCTAACTCACCGAGTCATCCCTTGACTCACCGATTCTCGACTCAACCAGGAAATATTGGGACTCTTCGACAAGACTCGCCGAGTCCAAGAACAGACTCGCCGAGTCTAAGGCTATCTTCAACCTACTCGCCGAGTTGTTCTTCCAACTCGCTGAGTTCCAGGCCATCTTCAAGCAACTCGTCGAGTCCACCCATGTGACTCGCCAAGTATCACCGGTCTGAATCAATTCAGAAGCACTCCAAGCCATGCAATTGATCCAAAACATAGATCCAACCTCCTACAATCCATCCATCACGTAAAGTGGCAAACTTTACGTGAATCCAAAGAGATCTAGGCCTTATTCACCTTAGAACTAAGGTTTGGGACATGATAAATCCATTAACAACACAAGAACAGGGGCTTTAATGCTCTTAAGATCTTCTGTACTCCAGATATGAGGTAGCAACCTCAGATCCATCCTTCAAACTCAAGATGCCACATAACTAAGCTTCCCACACAACCCCAAAATGAGAATCTAAGAGAACACAGCCCAAGAACGAAATATTACCTCCAAAGGATGCCCCAACAGCAATGAAACTCGAATCCAAGCAAAGCCCCTTGATCCAAGCCTCTTCTCCTTCAAGATTTCTTCAACAACACCTCTCCAAGCTCCAATTTGCTCAACAATGGGGTTCCTCCACGAAATTAGGGTTTCTGGGACTCAAGGGGGATCAAGGAGGTTGTGGAGGAAACATAATGATCTTTATATAGGGCTCATTTCCCAGATTTAGGGTTTTCTTCACCCAACACCTACTCGCCGAGTCCATCTTTGGACTCGCCGAGTAGGTCACTTGACACGCGACCAAAGTCGCGACTCTACTCGCCGAGTCCATCCATGGACTCGCCGAGTCGCCCTTCAAGATTTACACTTTTAGCCCTTCAACACTAATCTTGTTATTTCGGGATGTTACAATGTCGACATATACATAACAGATAAACATATAATTAGTCAACATACAAATAGGCAGATCTACAAATCACTACCTCATAGAAACATCTTATAAACTAGGATACAGATCTAACAGATCACTACAACATAACAACATACGGTAACCAAAATATCAATCCAATGGGCCGGCCACGGTGCTTCGACCCGTAAGTACAGTTAGGAAAACTCTCCTCTCAGCTTGAAAACAATTTGAACGAGTCTCTGTATTGACAATCGGCTCTACAAGTCATCTTTCCAACAAATAGTGACCATGTCTTAACTATAGTCTATCGCTACACACTGTGAAGTCTTCAACTCCATCGGGTAGAGAAAGAATCGGTGATTCACATAATTTCTTCTTTAGCTTCTCCAATGCTTCCTTATGCTTCTTACTCCAAGAATAAGTAGCTCCCTTATGGGTCAAAGCTGTCAATGTAGCAGTTATTGAAGAAAATCCTTGGATAAACCTTCGGTAATATCTAGCTAATCCTAGAAAGCTTTGGATCTCCATGGAACTCTTTGGTTGTTCCCACTTTGTTATAGCTTCAATCTTAGCTTGGTCAACCATAATCTCTTCATGGTTAACCATATGACCCAAAAATTGGACTTCTTAAATCCAAAATCACATTTGGAGAACTTTGCATACAACTTCTCTTTCTTTAATACTTATAACAATTCTCGCAAGTGTTTGCCATCCTCCTCCTGGCATTTCGAATAAATCAAAATGTCATCTATGAACACTATCATGAATTTATCTAGGAACGGGAAACCCTATTCATTAATCCATGAAGGCTACTGGAGCATTGGTTAGTCCAAATGACATAACCAAAAACTCGTAGTGTACATATCTTGTTCTGAACGCAGTCTTCTCAATATCCTGCTCTCTTACCTTTAGCTGATGATATCCTGACCTAAGATCGATCTTCGAGAAATAACTTGAACCTTGCAAATGATCGAACATGTCATCAATCCTTGGCAATGGGTATTTGTTCTTTATTGTTTCCTTGTTCAACTCTCTGTAATCTATACACATTCTCATGCTCCCATCTTTCTTCTTCACGAATAACATCGGGGCTCCCCAGGGTGACGAACTAGGTCTAATGAAACCATTGTCCAACAAATCCTGAAGTTGTGTCATAAGCTCCTTCATCTCTATCTGTGCTAATCGATATGGGGCTTTCGCTATCGGTGTTGTTCCTGGTAACAATTCTATTCTAAACTCCACTTGTCTATCAGAGGGCAATCCAGTAAGATTTTCAAGAAAGACTCCTAGATAGTCACACACAACTGGTATGTTGTGCATTTCCTTCTTCTCCTTCTTGGCATCGATCACGAACGCCAAGTATGATGTACATCCTTTAGACAAACATTTTATGGCTTTTATCAAGGAAATGATTCCAGAATTCACTCTGTGCTTATCTTCGTACACCATAAATGACTCTTTTCTAGGTAGGTTTACCCTTACTATCTTTTTCTTGCACAATATTTCGGCATCATTAGCGCTAAGGCAATCCATCCCCAAAATGATGTCGAAACCATTTAACTCAATGGGTAACAGCTACTCGTGGAATCGATTTCCGTTTAAGTCGATGGCAATGTTCGTAATACAATCGCTAACAGGTATGAATTTGCCACTAACAACTTCTACAATTAGGGCATCATCTAGCTTATAGGCAATGCTAGTCTTTCACCAAATTTATGTGATGTAAAGGACTAATTCGCTCCGGAATCAAACAATAAATTGGCAGGGAATCCATTTACAAGAAAGGTACCTGAAGCGACATCCTTTGAGGCTTCCAATGTCATCTGGAAAGCTCTGGCTTTTGGCTTTGGTGGGAGATTGGGATTTGCTACCTCTTTCTTCTTTGGGTCGTCCTTCAAAATATGTCCTTCTTCGTTGCACCCATAACAGACTTTATTAATAAAGGTACAATCATTGGCATAATGATTAGGCTTTCCACATTTATAACATGTGACATCTCCATCACATTTCCCAAAGTGCTTCTTCTTGCACTTCTCACAACACTTCATTTCGATTCCTACTCCAAATTTCCTTGAACCAGACTTTGAGAACTCGCCCTTCTTGTTGGAACCTAAAGTTCCTTCAAACTTTATTTTCTCTCCAACTTCAACCTTGCTGGTGGCTCTCCTTTTAATCATATCTTCATCAGACTTGGCAACCCAGATAGCTGCCTCCAGAGTAAGTGCCTGATGGATTGGCACCGCATACTCCGATGGAAGTCCCTTTGCGTACCTGTCAATTTTTGTCAGCTCGTCTGGGACAATACAGAAAGCAAACTCCATTTTGTCTGTGAAGTTATTGGTGTATTCATTGATGGTCATACTTCATTTCTTTAATGTCAGAAATTAGTTTTCCTTTCTTTAAGAACTCTACCCAAGTCAGTTGCAGTGGCTCAATAGGGCTTAGGGTCTTCCCCAGAGTGTTCTACCAACGAACAACGCCAACTCTGAACTGGCGCACTGCAAATATAGTTTGTAACTTGCCTTTGCATAATACCCTCTAAGGTTTAAAGAGTTAATGACCTATTTTAACAAGCAGATGTTGGCAACCACAAATATAGAGATTGATCAACTCTCCTCCGATCAAGGATACATAATCCCCTCTAAGGTTTAAAGAGTTAATGACTCATTTCATCTGTGTTTGAGTTTCCACATCCTACTTAGATGCATAATATCTAACTATGGAATGTGGATAAGGGGATCATTTCACGCTTAAGTTACTTGGCAACCCTCTTATACCTGAACATATGTTAAGATCCTAAGTGTTAATCTATGGCTTATAACATTATCATGTTATCTTACAATTTGGGATCTTCCCTAATAACTTAAGTTGGGATCTTCCCTAGTATTCTAAGTTCGGATTCTTGCTAGTATTCTAAGTCATGATCCTCCCCAGTATTATAAGCTGTGATCCTCCCCAGTATTCTAAGATGGGATCTTCCCAAATATACTAACCTGGGATCCTCCCTGATATTCTAAGTTATGATCTTCCCCAATATTATAAGTTGTTATCTTCCCTAATATTCTTAGTTGCGATCCTCCCTAGTATTCTATGTTGAGATCCTCTTCAATATTCTATGTTGGGATCCTCCCCGCTATTATAAATTGGGATCCTCTCTAGTATTCTAAATTGAGATCCTCCCTAATATTTAAATTTGGTATTTTCCCCAGTACAATATGAGTTGAACCTTTACCTAGGAATGTATTTAGAAGCATTCCCCGAAATCAAATCCCAAAATTATGAAATGATCAGGTCTTCTTCAAGTCAGAATTCTGAAGAAAAGTTCAAAAGGACAACTGAAAATCTAATTGACAAAAGAAATTCAAAAACTATATCCAGGTTGTATCTATCTTTTCTAATTTGTGTTTACTAAAACATTATGCCTGAAGTTATCCTTAAAGTTGCCATTAATAGTTCCTTTTCTTCTAAAAAATTATCCTATAACCCTCAAGACCTTTTTAACCAAAGTTGATTTCCTCTCAGAGTCTAAGGATCCTATCTATTCTAAGATCATAATCAAATGACTATCTATCTCGTATTTTTAAGATGCTAATAGTTTTTGTAAACCCTAAACCCTTTAGGATCCTAATCATCTTAAGACATCCTATTACTACAACCAATACATTCAAGCAAAAGAGATAATAAAACCAAAGCATAAGAAATTAAAAGGGTTGCCCACCAACCCAACCAAAAATAAATTGTTTACAAACCAAAAACAAAAATTGTTTTTAATTAAGAAAACCTAAGCATCTAAGGTTTGATCACCATCACCTACATGAGTTGCCTCTTCTCCATCCTCTTTCTCTTCTTCTTTTTCTCCATTCTTCTTCTTCTTCTTCTTCTTCTTCTCTACCTACACCACGGGATCCTGACTGACATTAATGTGCTTTCCAGTTAACTTAGCCATGGCATCATGCTAACCAACCACGTTCAAAGATCCCACGTTCCCTTTTTCCACATCCTCCTCAATCCTGATCTTTTACTCCCAAATGGTTTCGAAAGCACTGCTCTTAAGCTCAACAATCACATCCTTGATCTCCTGGGCATTCTCCTTATCCTTCTCCACATTCTCCTAACTTAACTTCTCCATCCTCACCAAAATATCCTTCTTGCTCGCCTTCCATATTCCCTCCTGCTCCTTCGAGGTGCACTCCGCCTCCTCAACCCTGAGTATCACATCCTCAGTGGATCGGGAAACATGATCCACAACCTGAGAAAGAGTGCATTTAGTATTTTAAAAACCAAGCAAAAAAGAAAAAGAGAACTCAAAATTTCTTACAACTTGCGAGAAGGAGATCAACTTCTTCATGGCTTCCCCTGCCCCTAGACTCTTTAACCTGAGATTCGAGATCTCAGATGATTTTCTCTTTTTGGTTTCAAGAGTCTTCTTGGATAGATCAATAACAAAACTCATTGGAGAACGAGAAGAAGAAGTCTTTTCTTTCTTAACCACAAACTGAGCACTTGACAATATGTCCTCATCAAGGTTAGAAAGGGCAAAGCAAGCATAAGAGTGAGTGGCCTTGGATCCTAAAAAATATAAAGGATCGTTATGATTTCAAGATCCTAAGAGTAGAATAAATAAACAAAGGATCCTTACCAATAGACATCAAGAAGATAGTGGATGAACTCTCTTGGAAGCTGGGTTACTCAGACTTGAAGGTTCTTTCGATTTCAGGCAAGGCAAGAAAATTCCCGATCATCTCTTCACTTTCCTCGATGGAAGGAGCAAGTTCCTCGAACTTAGTGGTTGCATAAAATCAATCAAAATAAGAAATTGTTAATTTCGGGATCCTTAACATAATGAATCAAAACCTACTCTTTTTGACCCGGTTCATTGGCAGAAGATCACCGTTAGGGATGGACTCGTGTTTCACAAAGAAATTTTTTCTTTTCAGTCACTAACATTTTTTTTGTTTTCAGAATCAAATTTGTTTTGTCGGTTTTGTCTTTAAACAGGAAATGGGAAGACCTAAAACTTGAAAGACCATAGATATGGGCTAGCTCAGACAGTCCTATGTTAGGATCCATGGATTGATTTAACCGATCAATCTAGAAAAGGATCCCATATCACATGCATAGTTTGGATGTAAGAGATATTGGTGACCTCAAAGAATTTAGAAACTACACTAGAGAAATGGTGTTAGGTGATAAATTGTGGTTTATAGTTTGCTTTTCATAAGCTATTAGAGTTCTTGGGCTAGTATCGAAAATAGTATGTTTGGTGTTGTTTGGACCGAAATTTAATGTAATTTCGGTTAGGCTTAATGTTGCTTTGTTTGGGTTTTTGGGCTGGGCCTTAGTTATTAAGTCTAGGTATAAATAGCGTTATTTAGGCCTTGTAATGGTCAAGAGACATTTTTGTGGCTGCCATATGCTAGGGACGTGATTTTGGAGAGAAACAGAGACACCAAGTGTAATCAATAATCTTATGTAGCCGACTATTCAATAATAGTGTGCATTGAAGAATAATCCATTGTTTACTTATTCTATATTTTGTCTTCTCTAACTCACTTGATTGGGATTTCGCACCATCAAGTGAATCTGATTAATACATCAAATCATTTTGGGTTTTACAATTGGTATCAGAGCTTGGATTGGTATCAGTCGAATTGGCAAGATATTAAGAGTTTCTTGGATTTTTTTGCTTGGATTTTTTTGCTTGGATTTCTAAGTGCTTTTGAATTATTTTGGACGAAATTTTGGCCATTGTTCTACGTTTTCTTCATATTTTTGGAGTTTTGATCGAGTTTGGCATTAACGATTTGAAAATCTCGTGCTTTTGGCAAGTTTTGGGTGTTTTTGGTCGAAAGTTGCAAGATTTCGGCGGCACTCCTCGGTCCTCGGTCCAACCCTAGAGGATCTTGGAGTCTCAGCAGCAATTTCAGTCGGATTTGCAGGTTCTCGGTCAGCAGCGAACGTTCTCGGTCAGCAACAAGATTTCTAGGTCCGCACGCTTTCGATTCGGTTCGCTTCCACGATTTCGGTCTTGCAAATTTTTGGTCCGAAGACTTCAGCTTCACTAGTTTTCGGTCTAGTTCTCGGCCTCGCTTCTCAGTATTTAGGCTTCTCGAGTTAAGTGTTTTCAGTACGAGACTTCTCGGTTGGGATGAGAAGCCTCACATTTTTGGTTTAAAAACAACGTTTTCGATATTAAAGCCTCGTTTTCGATACTAAAGCCTCATTTTCAATATTAAAGCTTCGTATTTGCTCAAAAAGCCTCACATTTGGTCAAATACTCTCATTTTTGGTCAAATACTCTCGTTTTTTGTCTTGAAATTTCGTTTTCGATCTAGAAACTTTTGTTTTCGATCAAGGTTATTCTTTTTGGACAAAAAATTTTACTTTAATCTTTGAATTTCATGTTTGACTTTTGACTTTTGACTTTCAAATTTTCACATTTGACTTTCAAGTTTGGCTTTCAACTTGGACTTTTTGAGTTTGACTTTTTAAGTTTGACTTTTCAAATATGACTTTCAAGTTTGACTTTCAAATTTGACTTTCAAGGTTTCAAGTCAGAGGGCATTTTTCTTGATTTCATAATCAGTTCTATTTTTGTAAATTATCCTTTTTGGTGAATAATGAGTTCTTCAATCACCAAGGTTAATGAAACTTCATGCTCTTGGTCTTGTGAAGCTAAAATTAAATATTATCATGATCAACATGAATTATTAATTAGAGAAATTGAGGACCTTAAATATGAATGATACACTCTCAGAAAGGCCCAAAAACCCTTAAAATAACAATTAGAGGGCAAAACCAAGGACTTTAGAAAACTTAAAGTAGAATATAGCACTAAATGTGAACATTATGACTATGCTCAAGAAAAGATTGCTAAACTAACTGCAGAGCTTGACACATTAAAAATAAGTTTGAAAATGCAGACTTTAATTTTAAAAAGTTTGATGTGTCAAGTAAAAAGGTTGAGACAATGATAAAAAACAGTTAAAATTCAAAGATAATCAGAATAAGGATCTAGGGTATCACAATGTTCCACCTCCCTTTTATGACAATTATACCCCACCCCTTGAAACCAATGAGGTAGAGATACCTACTCAGTATGGCCAGCCCCCTGTACTAGCTTAAGTTAAGACTAAATAATTTGGACCAACTATGAATATTAAGGTGAATGATACTAGTGTTTCTACCTCATGTGCAGAGCAGGTCACAGTGCAAGATGGGCATGAGCAGAACAGAAATAACTCTTGTTCTACTGAAAATGAATAAAAAACAAGTGATGAGGTGAGCAACTCTAATGCATCTACTTCAGATACATAGAATGTAGCAATACAATATGGGAGTAGGCAGAAATCAATTAATTCTAAGTCTGCTGAAAGTGTTTCAAAAGCTTGTGATGATGACACTCCCGTTGTTGAGAAATTCAAACCACAAAGATCTGCCAAGCAGTCTAATAAACGTTCTTGTGCTTGTTCTTGTGGAAGTTCTTCAAAACGAACTTCAGTTGGATAAGAACCAAGTTACAATCCGATTTATATGAAAAGACAGACTTGCTTTAACTATGGGACTGCAGGTCACATTTCCAGAAATTCCCCACATCGTGCATACGTTCCTTACTACAAACAAGGTTGGCAGAACACGCCAAGAGGGAGATCCTCTAAAAGAAACCTTTTAGGTCACGTTCACACAATGGTGACTGGAATGATAAGAAGGTTAAGAATCAAAATCCCAAGGACAATAAGGGAATGTTTGACAAGAATCCAAATTCAAGAGATGGTTCTATTAGACAAAGATCGGTTAGGTCGAAGTCATCTTGTCGGTCGGTTTCAAGATTTAAAGTAAGTGCTGAGGCATCCATCCGATCAAACAAGAAATGGGTTAAACCCGACTAAAGATAGGTACCAAAGGTTCATAATCCCAAATCATCTAATGATTCTAACATTTATTCATCTTCTGTGTCTAATAAAAAGGCTATGTCATGGGAGAGAGTACCTTTTGTAGATGATAAAGGTCAACCCAGCTTCAAAATGGATTGAGTTTCAAAGACCAAATGATCTCGCACTATGTGATGGAGCAGCTATGGAGGCATATCATTAGACTTCGGTCTGTTGATAGTGGTTATTCTGGGCACATGACAAGAGACATCTCTCAACTACACAACATTTAGAACTTTAAGTGAGGGTATGTGTCTTTTGCGGGAAAGGAAGAAATAAGAGGATCACAAATGGGGATCGTACTTAGTGGTGTGAAGAATTTTTGAGTTTCCTTACTTTTTCCAGAAATGAAACACAACTAAGGTTCAATGTGTTGCTGCATATGTGTTATGTTCTCAGATCATCTCGATGCAACTTTAATTACTGAACTACGCTTTGAGTTTTCTTCTCGATACTTCTAAGTTTTTCTTAAAATGTTTCGTTTTCAAGACAATTTTTTTAATTTCCTCATTTATTTTATTTTCTTTCTTCCCCATGCACAAATTAAGGGGGAGAAATCAAAAATTAGATAATTAAAAAAATTCATATATATATATATATATATATATATATATATGTGTGTGTGTGTGTATGTGTGTGTTTCTTCATTTAGTAAGTATTTTTGGGAAGTGATATGAAGTTTAGTGTTAAAGGGTAATCTGAAATTCGTGTAATGCACTGAAGCTAAATTGTTTAGACTCTATGTGCAATGTGCTGGTAGGCATGAA
The DNA here is from genome assembly GCF_052625555.1 of Lactuca saligna. NCBI lineage: Eukaryota > Viridiplantae > Streptophyta > Magnoliopsida > Asterales > Asteraceae > Lactuca > Lactuca saligna. Next base: position 23,230,664 of record NC_136425.1, on the reverse strand, counting down.
GGATGCAAAATTAAAGGAGTAGACACAATTGACAATGAAAGGACTAGACAATGTTAACTCATCTGGACTTAGATAGTTTCATTTGGACTGACTATACGATGCTTGGATAGATTAAGCAGTGAGATAAACAAGGAAGTCTAGAAGATACATTAAAGTTACTTATTATCTAGACATGTGGCTTAACACTTCTTTGATGTACAGACTTATGTCCTTAATTCTGGTACTGATATGGTGAATGGGGGTTCTGATAAAGTAGGTCGGTGTGAAATTGTTTTTCTTTCTTATCCTCTATGTCAGTCATATGTTGTCATCTTTGCGTGATCGGAAGATCCGACCTGGGACGCAACATATAAACCTGTATTTCTATACATCTCTATCTATGAATCTATCTATTTATGTCATTCATATGTTGTTACCTTTGTGTGATCGGAAGATCCGACCTGGGACACACCATATGCAACTTTCTATCTCTCTATCCCTCTATATGTGTTAGTTATGTATTGTCCCCTCTGTGTGATTGGAAGAGATCTGACCTGGGGCACAACATATGCATCTCTATATCTACCCTCTCTCAAATAATTGAGCACTCACCTAAAGTAAAAAGCTCTTCGGAATTCCTTGATTGTTAGGGTATGCTGTGAACTGGGGAACACGTTCTAGCGTACTTAAAATTGAATTAACTAAAGGTTGTCTATAGATATCGTAGCTGAATTTAGATGGACAACAATATCCTTGGTCGTCGTCAGCAAAATGGTCTATTTAGGAATATAATCACAATGTCTTGTCATTTATAATCTGTCAAACTTGTCAATATTATTTATGTTTAAGTGGACCACAATATTGGTGATTGATTAGAGCTAAACATGCATGTGTGTGTTGATAAAAGATATTAAATTTCTTGACAACTTTGATCCCAAAAGTTTCTATTTTGTACATTTTGTATCTTATTTTTGTTTTTGTTAAATTTGTTCATACTTTCCTCTATGCACAAATTTAGGGGGAGAATTAAAAAAATCAAACAAAAATAGAAAAATCATAAAATTTAAAAATCCAAAAATATGTTTATTTCAGTTTTATTCCTTTTCAGAAAAATCAAAAATCCAAAAATATTTTAATTTTACTTTTGAGTATATATTATTATTGTTTTTTTCTTAGTTATTTCTATTGTGCGTTAAGTTTATTATACTTTTATTTTTTATCTCAAAGTTTCATTTGTCTTAAAAAGCAAATTCAAAAGGAAGAAGAGACTCAAAGAGAATTAAAAAGAAGAAGAGACTCAAGGAGATTGTATCGGAATTTTCTGAGGAAGGAGAAGAAACTTGGAAAGGAGTTGATGGTCATTACACTTCACTCTATTTTCATAAGGAATTGAAGGATTGAAATTGTATAAATTTGTCAGTTAGGCAGTATCTTTCTAAGAACTATCGTATTTAAGGAATTAAAAGTCTGAAACTTTACAAATGTCATGGCATCAGGGCGATGCACTTCGCAAGACATGATTGTCGTTGAACGTCTCGCCAAGGGACAAGTTAACTTGTTTAACTTGAAAAAGTGCATTGAGGTCTATGATCTAGGATATGCAGGGGCTAACATCAAAATGGTCATGAGTAGTTCTTCGATACTCAACAACTCGCAGTGCATTCCTTCGTGTTCACACAGATGCTGCGAGTAGTCTCCTTTTGAGCCAAGGATGGGTCCTTGAACAACTGTAGTGAGAAGGGTCTTTATGATTCAGTGATCCACAAAGATTTTTTTTGTCATGGTTACTTTTCAAGATGCAACAGTGATCATTGAAGAATATTCATTCGAAGGAACAAGTAATGAAGATTATTTTTCAACATTTAATTTTCAAACCCAAAAGCAAGGTGAGGTTGTGCTTGTAGTTGTGTGACGAATTGAATTGAAGCCTCCTCAATCAATTTGCTACTATTTATGAACATGTTGAAGTGATCTAGAAGAATCGTTCTCTCTTTTATTATCTCTGAAGTTTCTTAAAGCTGCCAGTGTTGATTTTCAAGAATCCTTACAAGAAGCCTCTACACCCAATGTGTGTTCAAAGTCAGATTTTTAGAATGAAGTCCAATTATTCAAGATGAATTCATTCATGCAGAAGTTTATATATCCGTCTTGAAGTTGTGAAGAAATCGAAGATAAAAGCTGAATCCAAGAACAAAGTGAAGATTGAAAAATAAAATAAAACTACAAACCCAGGGGGAGATTGTTAGGACATAAGAAAAAGAAAGCTATAAACCAAATGGGTGATTTTTAGGTCATAAATTGTGGTTTATACTTTGCTTTTCATAAGCTATTAGAGTTCTTGGGCTAGGATCAAAAATAGTATGTTTTGGTGTTGTTTGGACCGAAATTTAATCTAATTTTGGTTAGGCTTATGTTGCTTTGTTTGGGTATTGGGTTGGTCCTTGGATATTAAGTCTAGGTATAAATAGTGTTATTTAGGCCTTGTAATGGTCAAGAGACGTTTTTGTGGCTGCCATATGCTAGGGACGTTATTTTGGAGAGAAACAGAGAAACCAAGTGTAATCAAGAATCTTATGTACCTGACTATTCAATAATAGTGTGAATTGAAGATTAATCCATTGTGTTCTTATTCTATATTTCGTCTTGTCTAATTCACTTGATTGAGATTCCGCGCCATCAAGTGAATCCGATTAATATATCAAAGCATTTTGGGTCTTACAAATAGTAAGTCAGACCTAAAGAACAAGCATACTCGGGAAAGCAAACCCAAGTAGGAGAAACGAAATCTGGTTGAACTAGAGCCTCAAAAGGCATGAAGATGGTGCCAACGGGAAAAGCCCCATTTTCTTTCAAGGATCCGATGTCATCATCATTAAAGGAACAACTCTTCGCATAAGCCAGGACTTTCTGATCAACAAAATCCTCCTTAAAGGGAGCAAGGATACTTGCGCGAGAGCAGAGTACCTTTTTACCCATGATCAGTGAAAATAAAACAAGAAAAATACGAGAGAATGAGGTAGAAGATTTACCATAACACGAATGATAACGCTCGAAAGGAAGCTGAGAAAAGTAAAGGAGAATCAATAACCGCTATGTCCTATTTATTTGGATTACATAGGAGAGAGGAATGATTTTACAGGATAATCATACCTTGTAAACGGATAGAATTCTATATGTTAGAGTTTGAATTTCAAATTCTTTGTCTCAATGTAATTAAATTATAATCTTTAAATATTCAAAATTAATTTAAATATTTTCCTGGTATAACTTAGGGACAATTGTTAGGAGTCAAGATCTTGAAACATTCACATGCTCTCAAATCTTGAAGTGGAGTCAGGATCCTAAAACATATACTCAGGAGCCTGAATATTACCAATATTATTTTCTAACAAAATTATTGAATGAATTTCTTGTTTATTATTCACATATGCAAAATTGATAAACACAAGACAAGTCAACACTAAAGAATTGTTCTAGCCAAGCTAAAACTCAGAATTACCAAGTCAAAGCAACGTGCAAATGCTTGTTCAACAAGATCCTGAGAGTATCGGACACTTAGTCAACATAGACTATAAATACACTTGTATAGATTACACTAACACACACTTAGAGCTACTAAATCACTTGGACTCATACTTTCAAACACATTTATGTAATTTGCTATGCGATTAATATGATTAAAATAGGCAGGTGATCATTATCACCTCTCAATGTTTTGTGTTGGAGATCCTAACAATGATAAATGACTTTCCTTGTAAAGATCATTTGTTTGACTTTCACTTCATTTTCAAATTCATATCGATTGCAACACCACATCTTCTCATACAATTTGGTACATATTCACTTGATCATTTTTCGATCAAACAATATATATATATATATATATATATATATATATATATATATATATATATATATATATATATATATATACACTCAGGAGCCTGAATATTACCAATATTATTTTCTAACAAAATTATTGAATGAATTTCTTGTTTATTATTCACATGTGCAAAATTGATAAACACAAGACAAGTCAACACTAAAGAATCATTCTAGCCAAGCTAAAACTCAGAATTACCAAGTCAAAGCAACGTGCAAATGCTTGTTCAACAAGATCCCGAGAATATCGGACACTTAGTCAACATAGACTATAAATACACTTGTATAGATTACACTAACACACACTTAGAGCAACTGAATCACTTGGACTCATACTTTCAAACACATTTATGTAATTTGCTATGCGATTAATAAGATTAAAATAGGTAGGTGATCATTATCACCTCTCAATGTTTTGTGTCGGAAATCCTAGCAATGATAAATGACTTTCCTTGTAAAGATCATTTGTTTGACTTTCACTTCATTTTCAAATTCATATCGATTGGAACACCACAACTTCTCATACAATTTGGTACATATTCACTTGATCATTTTTCGATCAAACAATATATATATATATATATATATATATATATATATATATATATATATATATATATATATATATATATATATATATATAGGGTTAGGTTCATGTGAGACGACCTAATTTTGTGAGACCGTGAGACGTATTTTTTATTATTATTATTTTTTAGTTAATTCAAGTTTCGAAAATAATATTTAAAAAAAGAATTTTTTGATTTTTTCATTTATTTTGCATTTTAAAATTATTTTTAGAATATGTACAGTGTAATATTCTATTTAGAATATTTCACGTATTTTTCAAAAAAAAAAAGGATTTTTTTTTATTTTTTATTTTTTAGTTAATTCAAGTTCCGAAAATAATATTTAAAAAAAAATTTTAGATTTTTCCATTTATTTTGCATTTTAAAATTATTTTTTAGAATATGTCAGTGTAATATTCTATTTAGAATATTTCACGTATTTTTAAAAAAAAAAAACGGGATTTTTTTTATTATTTTTTATTTTTTTTAGTTAATTCAAGTTCCGAAAATAATATTTAAAAAAATAATTTTTCAATTTTTCAATTTATTTTTCATTTTAAAATTATTTTTATATTTGATCTCACGGTCTCACAAAATTAGAATAGTCTCAAATGAACCTGAATATATATATATATATATATATATATATATATATATATATATATATATATATATATATATATATATATCGCATTTTATTCCAAGCAAGAGTCTACAGACACTAGTCGCATCTTACATCCCGTTGCCCCACGACTGGTTGGTGAAGACATCCATGGATGGCGTTTACCTTTATTCTTTAAAAAGAAACCGGAAGAATGAAGAAAAAGAGCTCTAGTAGATAATTAGTGTGATTTTTGTTGATTCATTAAGGTTTTGAGATCATTTCTGGGTTATTTTCTTTTTAAACCCCTGCCAATCATTTCAAGGAGGAAAATTAACATTTTTTTATAATTATTTGCATCAAGTAAGCTAGTCATATGTTAATGAGTCGAGGTTAAGCTACCTCATCTTGGGGATCCATATGCAATTCTACTGAAATAATGGAATTGGATCAAAGTATAAGTTAAACACAAGCTACACGAAATGCGAGTATGAGTGGAACTTACCCATAATAAATAAGGGTCAAATGAGGAAGGAAAGAAAGAGGAAGAAGAGCCGATGCATTTTTGAGGTACATTTTAATATACAAATTATTAAAAAGTGTTTACTTATTAGTTACAACTCCGTTATATCATAAAAAACATAATATTAATACACAGAAGCACACAATTAACTATATTTTTAAAAAAATAAAAAATATGGCAATACTAAAAGCCTGGTAATAATATACAACTGGTTATTAATAGTCAAGAGAAAAAAAAATCTTAAATCGTAAAAACTAAACTTTAACGTAATTATTAATTGACTAAATTGTACGAATGGTCCCTGTAGTATGTCGAAAATTGTCACTTTGGTCCAAAAAAGTTTGAACTTGCACCAGAAGTCCAAAGTTTTCATTTTGTTGCTTGTTTGGTCCAACTTGTTCTGATTTTTATCAAAATGACATATTTACCCCTGCTAATATGATTTGTCTTTTTCTTATTTGTTTTTTTTTTTTTTCTGAATTTCAGGTTTAAAAAAACAAGAAAATAAAAATAAAAATAAATCTCTCTCCCTCTCTCGCTCGCTCTCTCTCTCTCTCTCTCTCCTATTTATTTATATTACAATAACTAAAAAAAGAAAATAGAAAATTAACCCCACCTGCACTTCCCCTTCTCATACCTCTCTCTCTCTCCCTTCTGAACTTTCACAAAAGAAACTAACGCCACCTCCATCACCGACTTTCAGCGATTCGAGGTTCCGACCACCACAAATTTATTATCGGTCGGAACAACACCACCTATCTATTTCTTTATCTCTCTCAGCAGAATCATAACTCAATGAAGATGGTAATCCAAAGAATAGATGGCGTGGTCGGAGAGAGAATGGAGATACAGAAGGAGGAGACGATGTACTAAAGAAGACGAAGTGCGGCGAAGATATGAAAACCCATATCAACGTCGAAGGTAGCTTCAACCTTCAGTAGGCTCGATTTGAAAACCTAGATAAACGTCGTCATCTTCACACCTTGCCGGAGGCTTTATCTGGAAACTCGAGCCACAAACGCCGCCTCCGTGTGTCTCTTCTTCTCCGGCGATTATCGTTTATCTCAGATCCTTCTTCTTCGAAGAAAACCCTCTGTTGCCGTCGTCCTTCTTCACCGTAAACCCTAATCCATATGAGATAAGGTGGCGGCTCTAGGGTTTCGGATGTTGGTGATGGTTTTTATCGAAATTAGGGGTTAAGGAGATGGTTTCGATGGAGAAGACAAAGTGGCGGGAATCGATTATGGTTTGTTGTAGGTAATGTTGGCTTTCAGATCTATCGAAGGTTGGTGGTGGCGGAGACGATAGGGGCTGAAGGCAGTGGCGGCTAATAGCGACGACGGTGGTGGAGTCGACGATCAAGGGTACTTGTTGACCACGAAGAAAAAACAAAGAGGGAAGGAGAAATAATGTGTGGGAGAGAGAGAGAGAGAGAGAGAGAGAGAGAGAGATTTATTTGTATTCTTATTTTCTTGTTTTTTAAATCTGAAACTCCAATTTTCTTTTTTTAGTTATTGTAATATAAATAAATAGGATATATATATATATATATATATATATATATATATATATATATATATATATATATATATATATATATATATATATATATATATATAGAGAGAGAGAGAGAGAGAGAGAGATATTTTTATTTTTATTTTCTTGTTTTTTTTAAAAATCTGAAATTCAGAAGAAAAAAAAAGAGAAATCATATTAACAGGGGTAAATATGTCATTTTGAAAAAAATCAGAACAGGTGGGACCAAACAAGCGATAAAATTAAAACTTTGGACTTCTGGTGCAAATCCAAACTTTTTTGGACCAAAGTGGCAACTTTCGACATCAGGGACCATTTATGCAGTTTAGTCTTATTAATTTGGTGCAAAAAGAATTATAATTTTTCTGTTGTGTGATGGGAGGATTGCTTGTGCAAAAATCAGTTATGCGTAATCGTTTTTACTTAAACGGAGGAACTAACAATTATTGAAATACTACATATGTGGCAAAAACTCCAACGGCATGTATAAAAACATAAAAAGGTAATTAAAAAAATTAAATAACATGTTTTTAAGCGTATATGGATATTTTAGTTAATTTTATTGAGGGTATATAACATTTGAATAAATGTCTGAAAATCGTTAATTAACAGGAAAATAAATATATACTATTAACTAAAAAAAACTAAATATCTTTGTTCGTAGAAAACTAAAACAAGCTTATAAAATTTTGAAAACAATAATTATATAAACAACTTAGCATCGATATTAAACGGTTTTTAAAAGATGTTTGCTATCCGTTTGAATATAATAACATTGAGCTTTCATATAAACAAATCATAACTTATAGTTTGCGATTTCAATTTTTCATTTTGGAATTAATTTTTTTAAATACATTGTTCTTTGATGACAACATTTTGGTGCATTTAGAATTTCACAAATGCCACAATTTTTGGAACGCATGTTCCTAAAAAAGTCTTGCTCTTTGATGATATAGAGTGTGTTCGTTACGGAGTGTTTGAGAGCTTATAGATTCTAGCGTTTGATAAAACGCTCCATTTTGAACAGAAAGTCTCGTTTGACACTACAAACTTCTAGCGTTTAATTAAACAAAACGCTCCAAATTCAAATGTTACTTCACGTAGCGTTTTACAAAACGTTACCCGATATCCGCTACTTTTACTGAACACCTCTGTAGTTGATACAGTTTTCTTTTGATTTCAAATAGATGTAAAAAAGCTAAGTTAAGGTGCTATACTTGGCTTCATAATCCCTCTTTTGTTATCATGTAATTGTTTGTTCTAGCTTCTTGCTAGTTTAATAAAATTTTGTTGTTCAAAAAATATGTTGTTGTTTTGTTATCAAAGACAACAAAACTAGGTTTATATCAAAATGAAACCTGGCATTTTGTTTTCAGATAATGCTAAATCGTAATTCAAAGGACTACTGATAAATTTGGCCATCGAAAATTTGGTTGTCATTATTTAATGCTTTAAGTTCAAATTATGTTAAAGTAGAACTAATTTTTTGTAAATGTTGTGAAACTTGATAGAGAAACCAGGAAAATGAGTATTATCTCATTGAACTGAAATATCAATTACAAAAGTTTATATATCAAACCACAAAAGGATAAAGATGAAATTAAATAAAAGATAGATAATATCTAACTATGAATATCCCAAAGAAATAAGTACTCCAACACTCATTCTCAAGTTGTATTGTGCAGATTACACACACCCAACTTGCCACACAAATATTGAAATTGCTTCGCTCCAAGCAAGGACGGATCCTTTAAGGGCCAGGGGAGGCCATGGCCCCCTTGGTTTCTACGCTAGTAATACCTGTTTATATATTGAATGATTTATAAGTTATTAAAAAACACCATTGAAGACTAGAAATCAACAAAAAAAACACAGCAATAGAAAATACAAACAGTATTTATGAGGATACTTAAAATTCCTAGTTTGAAGGAAAACTGGTCCACCAAAATTTAAACTTTCAAACTTCTAACTATTTAATGACAAAAAAAAATATTAAAATGTCTCAAACATAAAAATGAAACCTTCAACCCTTAACAATCATTGGTCCTCACCTTTCTTCTTCGATTCACCATAAGCCTTGCTTTGTATCTTCTTCCTTCTTTAGTGTGTTTTACTGTTTCTTTTTTTGCCTTGATCTTTCATGATATAGACATGGTGTAATAAAGAAGGGTGTAGTAAACTCTGATCTCTTGTGGGTCTTTATTTCCTTTTCTATGAAGGACTTCTATCACACACAATCATAGGCTACAAGGACAAACTGTATTATTAAGCTTAGATACTAGCTTTCTACTTTTTTTTTTCCTAGATGCCTATATTAACAAATAATGTTATATTTGTTATTAAAATTTTTATTCTATTTTGCCTAGACCATCTCTGTGTTCTAATGTGTTCTAAAGAAATGTTTTTTTTATTCTTTTTAATTTGTGTAATTATACTTGCTTTATTGTTTAGTCGTCAAATGAGGGTTTAAAAAGGCAAATAACTTTGTTGCTAAAAACATATTTTGGAATACAAAAACAATAAAAGTTTTTTCAACAAGAAAGCGTTCAAAACATAATTTGGATCAAATCTTCTTGTTAATTGTTAGTTAATTTAGAATGCATAAACCTAGTTAAAAATTGTTAGAAAAACTTATTCATAAACAAAAACTAACAGGTTTTTGATATATATGCATTAATTATCAACTAATGGATTTTCTTTATAATATACTTTGTTTTGAAGTTTTTGATTTCGGCCCCCCTAACGTTAGGGTTTGTGTTCCGTCCCTGGCTCCAAGGGCCTTATTTAAAATATATGTGGGTTGTTCTTCCATCTTTATCGCAAAAGTCTTTATTTCACCACTCACGACTCTTTCTCGAACAAAATAATAATTCATTTCTATTTGCTTAGTATGTTCATGATACATTGGGTTAGCTGCAATATGTCGAACAACATTATTATCACACATCAAAGCTATGGCATGATCTTGCTTTGCACCTTGGTCACATAAAAACCAATAAAGCCATAGTACTTCACAAACAGTGCTTGCCATAACTCTATATTCTCCATGAGATGAGAGACCCCCCCCCCCCTTACTAATAAAGTAACTAGTGCAAGATCTTCTTGTGGAATAACAGCCAAGCCAACTTGCATCACAATAAGTGGTAAGAATTAAATATCCCTCTGATGGTAAAAACAACTATTTCTCTACAATGGTCTTCAAATATCGAAGAACTCTAAACATAATATACATGCGACTGTTTAGGCTTGCTTATGTATTGACTAAGTTGATTGACACTGAAAGCAATGTCAGATCTGGTACCTGTGAGATAAAGTAAGCGACCAATTAAGCTTATATATTTTGGTTCATCAACCTCTGGAGTTTCATCTTATTTTATCAATCGAAGAGTTTACTCCATGGGAAATTCACTAGGCCAACAATATTGAACATGGAAATCTTTAAGAATATCTTGAGTGTATTTTATTTGACTAATCACAAAACCATTTGGAGTCCTAGCAACTTCGATTCCCAAAAAAAACTTGAGTGGACCCAAATCTTTTATGTTGAATTGATTTTGCAAGCTAGTTTTTACATGATTAATTTTATGATCATTTCCCATAAGTAAGATGTCATCGATGTAGATGAGAGCAATGATATGTGACATTTTGATCTTGAAAACAAGCATGGAATGATCGGCTTTAGATTGTTGGAAGTCATTACTGATAAAAGCCTTAGTAAATTTTTTATACTAATTTCTCGAGGCTTGTTTCAACTCATAGATGGACTTTTGTAGCTTGCAAACACAATCTTCTTTCATTTTAAAAATCCCTGTGGCACTTTCATGTACACTTTATCTTCTAAATCACCCTACAAAAAGGCATTGTTAACGTCAAGTTGGTAAACTTCCCATTGCTTCTTAGTAGCAATGGCTAAAGCACATCTCAACGTAACGATTTTTGCCACCGGAGCAAAGGTCTCGTGAAAATTAATTCCTTCGGTCTGGTATATCCTTTTGCTACTATACGATCTTGAAACCTTTCTATTTCTCTGTTGGTTTTATATTTGATCTTATAACCCCACTTTGAATCGATTGCCTTCTTTCCCTTAGGGAGGTGTGTTAAAATCCAAGTATCATTTGCTTCTAAGGACTCGATTTCCATTTTCTTTGCTTCTCGCCACCTAGGATCTTTTGTTACATGTAGGAAATTTTTTAGTTCTTTGTTTGTCGAGATAGCAGTCAGAAATGCATGGTCGTCATGCTATGGCGCTCCATCTCAAAACCATTATGACTACCTATTTACTGATTTTCTGAGAATACAAGCAGTTTTGAAAAAGTATCAGCAATTAAGTTAATGAGTTCATAAGAGTTTTGTATGAGAAAAATCAGCCATTTTTCCTTGTAAGATGATAGAGTGTGATTCCAGAAATCCAATATTTTCTTTTAAAATGAATTGTAGGTCTTAATCTCAAGACCAAAATGGTAAGTAGTATTGTACTGGACAATAGTGTAATGTAGTTTTATCATTATATAAAACTGATTGAAGGTAAATTAGCCCCGTAATCAAATGTATTGTTAATATCCCATGTGAGTTATTATAACCGTGATAAACGACATAGATGGCCTGTCACGACGTTCTTCAGGCGTCGGAATGTTAAGACATTTGTCACCCCATATCAGCTGGTCTAACTGTAACTAACAGTTTAGGTGTGAGATTGTTAGTTCTGTATAGATCTATACACAAGTATCACGCTCTCTTACGGGAGATTTCGGTTATAATACAAGACTTTTTAGGTAGTCTAGTAAGTACGTGAAGATAGTGTCTCACAACCTTGTATCAATGGTTTACGTATAGTACAATGAAAAATCCTTTTGTAAGTGGAAAACTTTCCTTTCCTTAAGAGTTTCGTAGTGTAAAATAATGATTCCTTTGTCCCGAGAGGGTAAACTAGTGAAAATGCCCCATAAACTATACTTATTATAGTTTATAAAAATGCTTCTTTAACATGAAAAACCTTTGTATGTAATGTTATCATTTTACCATGATAAAAGCAATATGGAATGAAATAATTATATATGTATTTTTTATATAATTATGCACCGCTCGACATGTTACAAAGGTGATAAAGTCTAAACTATACTTACATAGTTTATTGTAGCAATTAAACTTGTACCCTATATATATATATATATATATATATATATATATATATATATATATATATATATATATATATATATATATATATATATATATAACATAGTGTTTTTGTACTCTTCTTTCATAGCTTTATGTTTTTATCAAAACTTCACATGTAAAAGTTCACAAGTTTGGTAGTAAAGTTATTTCATGTATTAGTACTTTTTTCCAAAAAGTAAGAAAACGTATTTAAACATTTGTGTTTTAACGTAAGTTTTCTTGTGTTTTACTTGTATCCCCCCTAAAACATGAAAAAGTTTCGAAAAATATAGGGTTATGAACTCACATTGAGTGTGATTGTGGCTGGATGAAGAGGTGATGATGAAGATCTTCAAGCCTAGAACACTTGAAGGTGGTTGAAAACTCTTTGAAGATGGTATTATCCTATGATTTTTAACACATGATAATGTGTGTAAATGAGATGAATCTAGTATGAAAGTGTGTAGAAACACTAGATTAATAAGAAATACTTACCAAAAATTCTAGGAACCAACTTGGAAAAATAAATCCTTGGAAGTTTAAACTTGATCTTAAGAGGAAAGGTGGAGAAGATTAAGAAAAAAACGTGGAAAATGCGAAGGAGGGGGTGGGGGAGGGGTGGAGGAGCTCTTGGCCGAGTTAAATAGGGGGGAAAAAGAGGGTGGGGTGGGGTGAAGTGATGTTTGAATTGATTTGTGTAATATATCATGTTGGGAACAGATCCACCAATCACGTTGCAGCACCACCGAAATCACATGGTGATTTCAGCCTAGTACCACCGAGATCACCAAGTGATTTCGGTTCAGGTACCATCAAGATCACCTAGTGATTTTATCACCAAGTGATTTCGGTCTAGGTTCCAACCAGAATCATAATGCTTTGGGTCCCAAGCCGAGAACCCTAAAAGCAAGGTATAAATCATGATTTATGTCCTAACTTGTTGACTTTTGTTGATTTGTTTGACTTTTGTTAACCCAGAATTGTCAGTTATCACAACGCCCCTCCGATGCTTAAGTTAGTAATGATATTTGAAGAAAATAAATAATGAAAAATGGAGGATAAAGGATAAAAAGCATGCATATCTTGAGTGTATCAAGAAATGAATGACCTTACTTATATAAAATAAGCTTTGAGATGTATCGCATTCCAGGATCTTGGCAATATATATCCATCTAAGGTGGCTAACCAATATGCCCCCTTACCTGCTTCAGCATCTATGAGGTATGGTGTCACACCCCCAAACCGAGATGGCGGAAACGTTCGGGGGCGGAGGACATCATGTATATTATCACAACAATTGTATAATAGGAATCAAAGCAAAACTTAACCATTACATTGATTAAGTAGTGTATTTACATTTGTTCAACACATTATTTGTATGACATCTAAAATGTATAACAAAATATAAAAGACGTGACTCTAGAAGCTCCATCTTCTCAAAATCTTGCGGGTGTTCCTGTCTTATTGGTTCCCCGAGAATACAAGTGATTTTGAAAGTGTATCAGCATTTAAGTTGGTGAGTTCATAAGTATGTTTTAGCGATGGAAAAATTGTCTTTAAACTTTGAAACTAATAGTGTTGGTTCTCTAGAAAATCCAATATTTTCTATAGTGAAAGTAGTGTTATAATGTATGTTTCTTGTATTTGTATATTGTATTAATGTACTATGTGTTAGAAAATAATGTACTGTATCTGTATTTGTATGAAAAACCCTTGTATGTATTCCTGGATGCCACCAGGTATAGTGAAAGTAGTGTAATGTATTAGTGTCTGTATAAAACCTTAGTATGAAAACTTGGTATTTACCAATTATAGAGTAACTAATGTACCATCGTAGTGTTTGCATGAAAACCATGTATGAATGCTTGGTTATTACCATTTGTAGTGTAAAGTAGAGTACAATAGTTTTATTAATAAAAATAAAACCATTTGAAGTAGTGTTAATCCCGTAAATAAATGTTTTAGTTATACTGTTGTGAGTTTCATATAACTATACTAATATGACCTAGTGACCTCTACGACGTTCTTCAGGCGTCGGTATTATGACAATTGTTCACCCCCAGGCATGCTTGCCTAACTGTAACTAGCAGTTTGGGTGAGAGATTGTCAGTCCCGTATAGATTTATACACAAACCTCACACTCTCCATCCGGAAGACTCTGGTTATACTTTATAGGACTTGAACCTATACCCCGGTGGGTACCCGCAGTAGTGCTCCACAACCCTGTATTAACTAGTTTACACATAGTGTAGTGTCTTAGTGTTCTCTTGTATTAGAAAATGTATGTATTACTTTGTAGTGTAAAATAATTATACTTAAATAACTATTTTAGTAGCGTATCCTTCTAGTAGTGAAGTAGAGTAGTGTTTTCCCCAAACTATACATATTATAGTTTGAATAGATGTTTTGTTTCTGTGTGTTAAAGTAACGTAGTTAATTCCAAACTATACATATTATAGTTTATTTGTAATGTTCTGTAGTCCCCTGAAAACGTAATGTAATGTACCGAAAACGTTTGCAATTTAATTGTGTAATAGTAGAATACTCTTATGCTCGGCATATTACAAAATGGTTAAAATATATAAAATATTTTTAGAAAGTGTAGTGAATACTCGTTATGAAACAATTGCAAAAGTGTATGAAATATTTAAAATATTTGAAGAACACAATTGACCTTGTGTTTTACGTGTATTCCTCCCTAAAATATTTAAAACATTAAAAAAACATAAGGGTATGAACTCACCTTGTATGTGCATTGACGTCGCAATTTAACGTGCTGTAGAAACGATCCCCGGGTAAGCGTACGCGCAAATAATGTTACCCTAAAATAACTGTGTTTGTCGTTGTATTTAAATTAATAATTAATTAATTTAAATAGTGACTTGAATAATTAATTAAGTAAATAATACTCACAAATTAATTTGGAATATTTGAAATAAAAGGGGAAGGGTGTTTTCGGTGGAATTGAAGTTTTCGGTGGGGAAATTGGATAAACTCGGTGTGATGGTGTTCTTGGTGAGACTTTGAATATTTGAATATTTGAATGGGGTTTGATGAACTCGGTTGAATGTTTGAAGATGATATGAAAAATATGGGTAAAGTTCTTATGAGTTTTGAGAGAAAATTTTGAAAGAGTTCGGTGGTAAAAGAGAGAAATGAATTGGGAAATCGGCGTAACACACACACATATATAGGAGGTGTTCGACCTTAATGGGCCTTAATTGATGTGTGTTCGGTCCTATATGACCAAATTTAGACTTGAGTTCGGTCCTAATGTGGGTATTAAGGCATGAAATCGGTTTCAAGTCAAAGGGAACAAGGAATTCGATCATGCATTGTTTGAAAATGAGAATTTGGTTTTGGCTTTTCCATTTAAATGGGAATTCGGTTTTGGCTTCACCATTTGAAAAGGAAATCGGTTTTGGCTTGAATTTTGAGTCCAAAAACCGAATTTTATATATATATATATAATAATTTCCTTTAAATGTTAATTTTATATATGTTTTTCAAAGGCATGTGTATATAATCGGTTTTGGCTTGAATTTTGAGTCCAAAAACCGAATTTTATATATATATATATATATATATATATATATATATATATATATATATATTATAATTTCCTTTAAATGTTAATTTTATATATGTTTTTCAAAGGCATATATATATATATATATATATATATATATATATATATATATATATATATAGTTATCTCTTTTAAGTGCTAGGCACATATATACTTCTATGACATGGTTTTTCCCATAATTTATACTAAGTATTAGGCCTAGGTATGAATGAGTGTAGCCCTTGTTTGATCTAGTGTAAGCTTTGATTTAATCATATGTGATTCCATGTTAAGTGTTAAGCTTTTTGTATCTTACTTCACCATGATTTACTCCAAGTGTTAGGTTTTAGTGTGGAGGATTTCAAACTCTTATTCATATTGGGGTAAACTTTGAATGAGTTATTGTGAATTTCATTGAATTTTATTAACAAATAACGGGTTGTTACATATGGTCCTTCCCATTTAGGAGCTAGTTTACCTACACCAGGATCCTTGGTATTATGGAAAGTTTTTCTTAGTACCAAGTCTCCTACATGGAATCTCCTGATCCTTATGTTTTTATTATATGCAATGGTAATCCTTTGTTATTGAGCAACAATACGTATCTTGACAAGATCCCTAAGTTCATCTATGGTGACGAGATCCTAGGCCATGATCTTATTGTTATCCCCTTAGTTTTGGAGTAGGTATCTTAATGTGGGGATCACCACTTCAGTCGGGATCATTGCTTTCGTTCCAAATTAGAAATCCGAATCACAAGAACAATATTAGTTCAAGCGGAATAGGACCAATATATCAACAATAATCAACCACATGCAATGAAAATACCTAGCAAAACAGTAAATCATAGAGAGACAGAGATTTATGTGGAAAACCTATATAGGAAAAAAAACCACGGGCGGAGGAAGTCGAGGCCCAATCCACTAAAATATTTCAGAATTTACAAAGTTTGATCAAAGAGATTATAATGAGGTAAAATGGTGATTTGGTGATTAAGGGATGAAACCCTAGAAAGGAAGCTCTAAAAGAGGGAGAAGAGGAACTCTCTCAATTAATTTTATGATCTATCTTTTCTAAGAAACTTACATTCACTTTAAGCTATAAATAAATAATGCTTTTCTAATTTTTAAATTTAGCCCTTCAATATGTAACATCATGTTTATTAAATAAATAAATAGATAAAATTGATGAACGGATAGTTGCCCTAAATCCATATTATTTAGTGGAGTGTCGGTTTTAGGGAGCCAAATATTGTAATTTGAATTATTCGGGGGTTAAAGTGTAGATTCGAGATTTATTTTGTAAAGGATTTTTGAAGTCAGAGGCTACTTGGTAACTATTAGGACTTAAAATGGAAGGAATGATGGAAGAGAGGGGCTGAATGGTAAATAATGAGCTTAATTTGGAAAAGATCCTATGGAGGGACCAAACATGTAAAACGTACCAAACTTTGAATGGACACGGGATTAAACTCGTGCCTTTCCCCCCTCGTTGCATAGTCAAAACCCTAAACCTAGGAGACCTTTCAGCCGCCGCCATGCATGACTCGTCCAGTCGCTGCCACCCTACCTCCCCTTGCCGTTCCAGCCAACCAAGGCCACGGCGGGTCGTTATCGCCGATGAAGCTTGTGACCCGAAACTGACCTCGCATGCGGTTGTACCGACGATATCAAAGGCTGACGATAACCCCCCTCTCCGTTGTCAAGATCACGAACAACTGCTGCCGGCGAAAACGTTCATGGCTACGGTTCCGTTGCCGCCGACAACACCGATTGTAGGCGTCGTTGTTGCTGCGGAGTCGCTGTACGCCACAAGTGCAGGATTGGGTTCATTTCACGAGCAAAAGACGGATCTGTGTGTGTGCTTCTTCTTCTGCTGCGTATATATATAGTGTGAGAGTGTGCTTTGTTTGACCAAATACCACAAGAGGAACCATCACCACCACCGAGAGGTGGTGGCTATCGTCTCCGGTCACCGCCTGCCACCAGAAAAACTGTTGATTGGGTGTATTTTGGGCTGTAATGCGATGTATGTGTGTGTATATTTCAGTTGTAACCTATTATGTTGTCGATGCTTGTCTTGAAACCGAAAAAGGAGCCCACCATGGCAACCAACCATGATGGCTTGGTGGCTGCCGCCACTTCTAATTTTTCTACCACCTTCTTCCACCACCAGCTGCCGTGTTGGTGGTGGTGTGTATTTGCATGTGATTGGGTTGTTTTTGGAATGCGAAAACATGTTTGGACTAGAATCATAACCACCACCGTGAAGTGGTGGCCGCCGCCGTTAGCTGCCATGTGCCGTCGTTAACCACCACTAACCGAGGTCCTAGTGGGTGGTGCTCGACTTAAGAAAACCCTAATTGTCCTAATGGAACCCTAATGGGCCTAAGGACTTAGCTTTTGGGCCTAATTGGATTGTGATGGGTTGGTAATCCTAATTAGGGTATAGAAAACCCTAATTTTAGAATTATTGGTTTGGATTTATTGGGACTATTGAAGTGAAGTTATGACTCAAGCCCGATTTCATTGTACGTTTAGACCTAATTGATTAACGCCTTAATAAGTTAAGTAAAAACATTTAACCTTAATCGTCGTTTTATGTGAAAAACCCTAATTGGGTTTGGATGCTTGTTGGGCTATTTATTGGACTAAGCTGATGTGGGCCTTTGTGGGCCAGTCAGATATAAAACCATGTAGGGGTTCTCATAACATTCCAAGCTAAGACCATGTGGGGGTTATCATGGTAGTGATCTAAGACCATGTGGGGTTCCCATGGCATTCGGTCTAAGACCATGGAGGGTTTCCATGACACCTTTATATGTTGTATGTATGGCTTATAGGGTTTGTGTATGTGTACTCTTAATTGATTATGTGTCATGTTGATATGATATTGTTATGGAAGACCCTAGGGGGTTCCCGATGCAGTTGGATATAAGACCATGTGGGGGCTCCCATGATTTTCCTGGTTAAGACCATGCGAGGGTTCTCATGGCAGTGGGCTAAGACCACATGGGGGTTCCAGTTGCACTTGGTGTAAGACCTTGGAGAGTTTCCATGGCTTCCTTATATGTTTATATGCATGGTTTATGTAGTTGATATGATTTATTTATGTGAAGAAGACCTTGAAGGGTTTCCATAGCATCTTCATATGTGTATATAACAGTTGATATGGATTATGTGATTATATGGATTGTGTGGGGTATGTTTTAGGGAACTCATTAAGCTTCGTGCTTACAGTTTTGTTTATGGTTTTATGGTTTCAGATATCATCGATTTGGAAAAGAAGGGCTCGGATTGATCGCAGTGCATACACATATGATTTCCGTAATGAATGATTTTGGGATAAATTCTAATAAATATTTTACTTAATGATGATTTGAAATATTTGAAATAAACGGTATCAATGTTTTAGCTATATTAAAAATGTAATTTTTGCCATTGATTTTTGGGTCGTAACATAATAATGGAGCAATTGCATTTTAGGAACAAGTTTTTTTTAGAGCTAAAACACCCATTTTAGAAATTGTGTCCTTTTTAGACCTGATACACCCATTTTAGACCCGGTATCCCTTTTAAACCCAAAACGACCAAATTAGATGTGTATTGCTGGAAAGACAATCTGCCTTTGAATTAAACAGAATTTATTAATTTTGTAACGCATATTTTCACAAGGAGAAAAGCCAGAATGATCACTTTTGGTATTACGGAATCTAATGACTAAGGAATGAAATAGATAACATAATGATATATGAAAGATAATAAAATAGACCATTACATTATTGTCATATTTGTTTGGATAAAAATGATGCATTCAAACATGTTATTTTTTATCAATAAATATAAACCTAAGTAATGTAAAGTTAATAAATAAAGAAAACAATATTATTTTATAATAATAATAATTGATTAAAGAAATGTGCATGATTATACGAATTGCATATAAACATATTTTATTTAGTTTAAAATACATCATTGCTTAAAAATAACTATCTCTGATCTAAAAAAAAATATTAAAAAAGGACTAGATGCAATGAAAATTTGAAATACAGTTATATATATATATATATATATATATATATATATATATATATATATATATATATATATATATATATATATATATATATATATATATATATATATATAAGATTAATAATATTGAAAACTATATGAATAAAAATAATTTATAACTACATCGTTCCATTCCAAGAAAGAAAGAAAAAAACACACATCTTCCATGAAATGCAAATCGTCCATGAAGGAGTCACATTTTGTAATGAATACTTCATTTCATTTCTTATGCCAACCAAACAACATTTTTTCTATTCCACCGTAATGCTCCATTCCATGACCTGTTTGATTAATGCATATCAAACACTACCTAAGTTTTGTTGTTCAAATCACTAGATCATCACACTTGAGATATATATCCATGTATAATTAAGTTTTTTTCTTCTAAAAGGTCAATAACATGTTTATGATGTCATTTGAGTTTGATAATTAGAATCAATTTAGATGATTTTTTAGGTTAAATGAAACTTAAAGGCTAATTTGAGTTGTAAAATTAGTTACTAGAACTTATTTCATCCTTTCAAGTTAATATGAGGGCTTATAGAATGTTTGTGAGCAGATACACCAAAGTATATTTCCCAATTAAGCAAAAACTCACAAATTGGCATGGCTTGTGTCACATGAGCCATATGTATGCCAATGCATATTTCACACGGGCCATGTGTCGTTTTTGTCCATGCAAAATTTTCAACTAAGCCCACTTTAACCTAAATCACCATCATAGATTCCTTAGTAACTCATTAATGTTACGTAATGATTAAAATGAATTAAATTAACTTATAAAGTAGGTTTAGGACTTGATTTATATTATAAGTACTTAATAAACGGTTTGATTTTGATTGTTTATTCATTTATAAAGGAGAGATTCTTCGTGGATTTTGAGAGACAAAGATGCATTATGCATGATGCATACTTCTTGGTGATGTTTGGGTTGTGTTTGATTTTGATGGTAGTGGATCATGTGTAATTCATCATTGTTGGTGTTTGTTATTCGGTTCTAGTTCTAGAACAAAAACATGTCTACATCTTGGAAATCTTTTCTATTTGCTTTGTAGGTTGAAAAGGTTTGCAATCACTGAAGAAGGTTCATCTCAGGTGATTCTTAATAATAGTTTGGAGATCATCCATTTCGGCCAAAATACATTTGAGGGAGAGATGTTTCGTTGTGTATTCGGGTTTGGTTTGAGATTTGATCAATTTAGTTTTATAAGGTATGTCATTTGTTTGGCTTCAACCATTTTGGAACATAGTGCAAGTTGTTTTTTCGGAGATGCCCATGTCGAAGCTCATGGTAACATTTGTGGTATTTGAGTTTTGTACATATACTTTTTCGACTTTTAGGGGCTAGTATGGATTTATTGATTCTTTTGGGTTGTGGGTATGTTTGTATTGTTTATAGTTTATGATACATTTCATTATCTTTACACAACCATTTGAGTGTTTCTAGAAATTTGGGTTATTTGTCTCGAAGTTGTGTGTGCAATGATATCAAGGTGGCGTATTGTTTTTGGGAGATACACAATGTTTCGTATAAACCGTTCAAGAATTTAGAAAAGCAACGAAAGAATTTTCGGCAGCTCTAGTTTACCACCCTAACTAACTGTTGGCTACTTCAAGTAGCCATAATTTGAGTTTTGTGGATCAAGCTAGATTCGCCACATGGTTGCCACTTGAAGTGACGAGTTTTTACTAAAAATTGCCATTTGGTATGACCACATGAAGTAGGACCAAATAGCCATTTTCTCCTGATAAGTTTTCTTCTTTAGATACAAAAATTTAATCATTTTATAGATAGTTTTTCTCTCTTCATTTTCGTTATTTATAGGTGAATTATAACCCCTGTTTCATTATTGATTAATAATATAAGTTGTTTGTTTTTCCACATAGATGTACATAATCACCATGATTGTAAAACCATGTTAAATGTTTGTGCCTAGTAAGTTTATTTGCTTGCTATTTACATTTGCTTAATCTTGTTATGTTTTGTTCTCATTTTTAGACATTGTTATCGTGTTTCTGCATTCTAATTATCCGTTTCGTTGTTGGGCTTTAAACTTGTTTATAAGACCGAATGTTTGATATCTCTTTGGTATATGTTTGGATTGCTAAGGTCCTTGTATCGATCCACCATAGGATCCCCAACAAAAGAGCATCATTTTCTGTTCTATGAGTAATGGAGCAAGACCCCAATAACGTTGTTACCAAATTAATTGGAATTAAAAGACCAAATGTTATAAGTAAACTAGTTAATTTCAGGATTCGATTGATAACTGTTACACCACAACCACATAAAGATGTAAGAACATCAAACACCATGCTTTCTAAGCTCAAGATTAGAATTCAAATAAGAATGCATTATATCTATACAAAACAATGTGAAAGGGTCTTAAACATAAATCAAACTGAGAAACATAGCAAGCAAATCAAAAGAATGAACTCATCGGGTAGTCCTGAAAAAAACTACACCAGCAAAGAATCAAAAGAATAGATATGGTAAAAATGGGTACCATTTATTTTTGAAAGACTTGAATGTCTAAAAGAGATCAACTTTCTTCTTAACCTGATCTTGCTTCCATCTTGGTAACTGATAGAATGCCTCTTTTGACATCTTAAATATTTCCTCAAATTCTTCCGGGGAGAGATACATCTGAAACATCACACCCAACAACAAATATCGGATCATCATTTAAATAATAGTTTTCTTAAGTCATATCTACAACTAAGATTACCTCTCTCTTCTTGTAATCAATCCCAATAACAGGGTTGGTTGATTTTGCTATGAGTCGTTCATAACTATATGTACTTTGAGTGTCTTCACCACCATTTTCATTCTCATCTGTTGTTTCTTTATTTGAAGGTTCCTCTTCGTTGGTCTCTGCATTTGGCTCAGATGTCTCATCTGCAACCTCATTACTTCCAAAAACATCAGAGGCTTCTTCACCCTTCACTGGAGTTACATTTTCACTTCTCACTGGAGTTACATTTCCACTCCTGAATGGAGCTGTATAGAAGCATGGATTCTTTGTCACCATTATATTTTATAAGAAAATGTTAATATAATAATATATATATATATATATATATATATATATATATATATATATATATGATTAGTGATTAGTGATTACCTTGGTCAAAATTAACAGGTGAGGTAGAGGAAGAAACAGGGGCAGAGGCAGATTCTAATGATGAAAATTTTTTGTGCCTATGAGGAGGGGAATGGTGGTCAGATGGTGGTCCCTTCTTTTCAGCGGTGAGGACGTTGGATAAGGCGGCTATTGCCGCCGCTCTCTGGGACCCACGAGCTAGCATTCTTGGAGGTGGTCCATGTTGAGGAGTTTTAGGAGCCGTAGTTGATTTTGAAAAAGCAGAGGTTAAAGCTGCCATGGCTGATGCTCTTTGGGTGGCCCCACTGAGTTTATTTCCTGGGGGCTTAACCTCTTGGCTCTGTTGTAATAAAATAATATGATAGGGGCCACTTAAAATAAATTAATTCAAAAAAAAAAAAAAAAAAAACTTTTTATACAAGAAATACCTCTGCCACACAGCCTGAGCCGAAGAGTTGCACAGCCTTCTTGTGGAATGCGTTTCCGTGAGCCTGGTTCCATTGAGAAAGAGAAAAATGAGATACAAATTAATTATTAATTATTAATACATGATGCATATGTATACATACAGTAGTTTTTGCAGGATCCCATGAGAAATATGTTGTGAAGAAGCAAGGTTCGTTTCCCTCTGTTACTCTGTATAATATGACAGATGGGGACAAGGAATCCATAGATGCAGCCAGCTCTACATATTTCTGAAATCAACTTATTAAAAAAACATACCAACCAATAAAACGTATAATTTTGCATTTGTATTATCATTATTATTATTATTATTATTATTATTATTATGTACCTCGCCAGTTTCAAAAGCGTTTTGTTTTTCCGTTGACTGTGCTAAATGACCAACCCAAACGATGACCTCAGCATGTGTATCTAATATCAAGACATCCTCTGGAAACAAGTCATCTTGTTCAAAGCTGTGAATTTCTTCAATCTCTAACTTTCCTATAGAGGAAAATAAGATGATCAAAAAACAGTTAGTGGATATAATCAGCAAGCAAAAATGAATGAATTAAGTCAATTGTGAAAGATAGATGATGGTTTATGGTTTTGAAACCTTTATTGCTTATTACTTCAAACAAGTGAGGTTCACGGATGATTTCCTGTGTTACTTTGCTACTTGAGTAGCTTTGTTTTCCACCAAGTGCAAGCCAGAAAGCTAAGCTCTCTTTTCCTTCTCTAGAGAATTTCACAGGTACTCCAGACTAAAGATATAAGAAGAAAAAAAGGAGTTGAATAAACTATCAAGGATTGGAAAGGGGTATAAAGTAAATAAAGATGTAAGATCGATAATTTAAACGCATACCTTCAAAAGTTCAACAACTTTTGCTGCTAATTGCTGCTGCTCAGGTGTACTCTGGTTTCCATACCAGGTAGAAACCGTTGTGCTGGATTGTAGTATAAAACAGCTATAGGAATTTAAAGATGTTGCAACCTGAATGAGATTATGTATGCTCATTGTCAAGTCTTGGTTGAATTAAATCCCTTCAACAATCACATGATACACAAAAATAATAGAAAGTGGATCATATTCCTAGAGCATACCCTCTCTACTTGTTGAGCTTTATTATTATGAACTGAAGTTCCTGATATTTCAATCAGTGCAGCTGTGTCTGGACTGTAGGTCTCATCATGCAGTCCTTTCTCTGCAATGTAGTTTTTATAACCAGAACTCAATCCACCCTAGTAAAAAGTAAAACCAAATATTTACCATTGTTAACAGCCTTCTTCTAAACCTTATATCTTTTTCAACTACTACAAGTGGAAGAGAGTACCTTGAGAACAACCATAGGCTGAAAGATAGCAACAAATTGTGGTGCTTCTTTTCCTTGATGCATTCGACCCTACAAAAAGATAGTAATATTTCAAAACTAAATTTATATAGAATCAGCAGTGCAACAAGTAAAAAAAGCTAGTATTATATTTATGGTACTTGAACAGGTTTGCATTTCATAGAGTTGAACATTGAAGTAGTTTGTTGAACAGCTGTTTTTTGGTCCTCCTGAGATCAGACAACATATTATCAAGTCCTCATCCAAAATACACAATTAATTTTATTTTTTTCTTAAAAAAAAAAAAAAAAAAGAAATAATATGGTTTTAGTTTACCTGGATGCTATCCTTCCCAATCCAACAGCACAGGTAGTGATCTTCTTTCTTTTCATCAGAGTGGTAGGAGTAAAGACAAATATAGCAATCTCCACTGTAAAATTTTCCAATATCCTCCTTGGGTAATTCCGTCTTTTCTTCACCATCAATACGCCATACCTAAAGAGCCCACAATTATTTTATCTTTCTACCTTAAATCTAAATGTAGCAACAAGTTTACGATTTGAAACCTCAGTTTTTCCATTTTCTCCAAGCAAAGGTGGAACTTCCTCCTCTACAGGAGCCGTTTTTGTCTGACCTTTGACAAAAGCACCTTGTTGCTTCAGCAGAGCTAGTAATTAGAACAACAGTAAAAGTTAGGGCTGATTTTAGAAAAAGTCGAAAATAGCCCTAGAAAATCCAAACACCAAAGTCCCATGTAACAAAAATACGTAACAAATCTACCTGCTACTTTTCCTCTAGTTTCCTCAGGAACAGAAGCTGCTGAAGCTGCTGACCAAGAAGCAAAGTTGGATTTAAATGAACTTGTCTCGTGACCTTGACCAATACGGGTTACAGGAGTTGACTTTGGCAGATTTTCTTTGAGAATAAACTCCTAGAGATGGTGTTTATATTATACAGGGGAGAATCAATAACAGATGCACAAGATAAAAGATAAAAGATAGTAAAAGGTATAAGAGGGAGGAACCTCAGCAGCATGCATGACAGATTTTTTATCTGGCAATGGTGTTGTTCGACCAACCCAAATGAACAAATCGGTGCCACAGTATAAAAGATAACATCTGTCATTATGTAATGATGATTTTGAAAGTTCGCCTTCTATTTCCTGAAATTGACCTCTAACAATGCTGCATTCAAAATAGTTGGAACAGTTTCAAGATTCACAGATTAATTTAATGTACCCTAATTGACCAAAAGAGTAACTAGTATTTGTTACATGTTACGATTAAACATTACAGCTGGAAGAGTGGAATTATACCAGTAAAGTTTGGGGGGAGTTTTTTCAGGAATTATATCATCATCACTTGATACTTTCTTGCCGCCTATAGGAGCAAATCCACCAAAGTGGGCCCAAAATTCAGCCGATGGCCCCTCTGATTGTAGCTTTCCCTCATCTGCAACATATTAAGAGAATGAAAAACAGAATATAATAATAATAATAATAAGTTAATAACAATGATGATGGATGGATAATTGAATGTAAACATTCTGTCAATTGATAGATCATCCAATCATAAATATTGCAAAAAGGTAATGAACAAGGAAGGGATAGAACTTGACTAACAAGTGCCCTACCAACAATTGCAACATTGCAGTTCCCCTCATGAAATCTTTCCTTCATATTCTGAACAACATCTAATGCTTTGAACCTTTCTTGAACATTCGTATTGGCCCCATTAAACATAAAGACTTTATCTTTAGTGTCCAATATGAAGATTTCATCATGATTCAGGGTGGAGCGCGTAAAAGGGACCTGAATAAACAGTAGAAATATGTTTCAAAAGATGAATAAATTAACAATTGATCTAAAAAAATATGTTTGAGTAATATATGCACCTGTTTCAATCTGACAACTCGTTTTCCTTTACATGTGTATAACCGTGGTTCAGGCTTTTCTTTTTCTTCTTTTTCTTCTCCATCTTCTTCTTCTTCTTCTTCTTCTTCTTCTTCTTCTTTTTCTTTTTCTTCTTCTTCTTCGGGTGTTTTGACTTCAGATCCAAAACCTCCCTCAGGTGGAATTAAACATGGTTTAAAGTATGACAAAAACCTATTAGATTCATGACCTTGAAGTTCTCGATACTCTACTGCACGATTGCCAAGAACTGAATCAAGCTCAACAGCTTTTACAGCTGCTGCTCCAGCTTCATCCTAATTTAACGTCATGAATTTGACTATTTATTACAGATATACACACAAGAAATTTACAAAAAAACGTAGAATGAAATACCTGATTAGCATCTTTTCCCAACCAGAAATGTATATTGTAAGTGTATGCACCCGCCTTTCCAGCAGTCTGCAAATAAACAAATTGTTGAAATAGAATTATACCACTTGATATAAAAAGGACAGGAGAGAAAAGATAAAATTTTGGAGGTTATAAACACCTTCAAGACAATGTATGAATCACCAGAGGAGAATCTACCATGGTCAGAATTTGGTAAAAGTACTGGTTGTGAGTTCTCAATTTTCCATATTTCAATCCCTCTACAAGGAATTAAGGAAAAAAAATCTACACAACTGTCGACAATGGAGGTAAAGTAACAATATCCAAACATGTGAACAATTTTATATATGATAAAAGTTAGAAATTCAATAAGGATACACTTTCTGACCAACTCCCTGAAATGCAGGCTCCAGAACTCTGATAGACATGGTGCGGAAATCCTGTGTTATAACTTGTTTCAATGAGGATAGAAAAGAAGATCATCCAAGGTTTCAAGGCCCTGCGATTTCAATCAGTAAGTCAGTTGTATCACCTTTAGCATATTCAACCAGTGATCAAAAATCTTAATAAGAGCCAATGTCGTGATAAGATCAAAACAACCAGCATCATCTAACATACATATATGCAAAACAAGCAATTTTCCGTACTCCTAACTTTTTGGAAAAGATGATCAAATTCAAATCGAAATCAGAGAATTGCATCAAAATATTTGACGACATATAAACAAGTGAAACAATGAATCGATGAGAAGAAAAACGTACCTGGGTAACACCCAAATAATTTCTCACGCCAAAACGATCACAATGTGCTGAGTTTTGAAAGAGGAAACATTAGGGTAAAGTAGATAATTGATGGAGAAAGAGAGAGAGAGAGAGAGAGAGAGAGAGAGAGAGAGAGAGAGAGAGAGAGAGAGAGAGAGAGAAAGAGGAATGGGGGTACTAAAAGAGCTCAATAATTGGTGTTTACAGGTTGTATTCAAATCTTTTCCGGACGGGGTTTCTTCTATGATCTTGATATATGAATGAAAATTCAAAGTTGTAGTTGAAAATGGAGATTATAGGAAGGTGAGCATGAACGACAGAACGAGGCATGCAGGCCCGTAGAGAAGGAAAAAATCAAAAAAGGCGAAGTTCTTTGCAGAGATCCGGTGACAAGGGCACCTGCGAACGCTTCCTTTTCGTTTCGATTTTCCCTTTTTCTGACCCCATTATTTTCTTTCTTTAATTTTTTGTCCTTGAAAGTTGAAAGTGCATTTGGCAATTGGCAATTCTTTTTCTTGGCGTCAAATTCAAAATAGAAGTTGGGAGTTGGGACACAACCGTAGGGTTGTAGCTGGGACCAGGATAGCTTTGAGTTAGGTTTCGGTTCGGTTTTTTTTTTTCGTACGTTTGTTTAAATGGAAATTAAGTAACTAACTCATATAACTAACCGCTATAAACAAGTAACTTATTAATAATAATAAACTTTTATAAATTTAGGAAAAATATCACTTTTTTTGGAATAGAGCATTACAGAGAAGTATTAGTATTCGGTGGTTGGCAAAGTTTGGATTTTGGAATCTGACATAGCCAATTTCAGAATACACACTAGTCAAAACTATACATGAATATATTATATTTCGGACACACAAAAACTAGGTTTTTTTCCGTTATATAACACGTGGTATTCTATTTAGTTATTTAATTACAACCAAAATCCATAATTTTCTATTATAATTGTCAGATAGTGACCACAAAAAAAACTTTACAACCTTGCATGTTTACCTGCACAACTTTCGGCAGACGAACTATCATAGTTACATGAACATCAAAACTAATGTCATGGATCGTTTCCAACTCTATTTTCTGGCTATTGGATGCATAGTAAAATAACTTTGCTCTAAATTTTTATTGTTTAGTTAAAATGTATAATCTTTTTACAACTTATTGTTTTATTTTCCTAAAAAAAGGGTTAATGTCATATTAGCCTATCAAACTTGTTGGGTTTGTTTTAAAAGACCATCTAACTTTTTTTTTCATACATTAAAGGAATGAACTCTCGTTTGACCTATTAAAAATATCAATTAACCCACTATAATAGGTTTTAATCTCATTGTAGCTCCTTAAAAAAAGGTTAAAAGATAGTGATGGATAGTTTATCTATGTAAGCACTAAATCAATCATTCAAGGCCTCTCGAGTTGATCTTTGGAAGAACGAAGGGCAGCATTGTAAAAAATCCAATGTTTATAAAAAACAATCACGTAAAACTGAATGATTATCGCTAAATCAGGATGGATAAGGATTCTAGTTGGTTTATTAACATTCGAAGATCTTACCATAGAAGAGAACTTGAACCTCTCGGTATAAGATAACAACAGGGGATTAAGAATGTTGGAAAATGCAGTACCTTCTCTTGTTCAACTTCTCAGATCTGGAACCATGGAAACGTGAGAAAACGTCGTCAAGATGCTTTTCAGTAGGGGTGTCAATTTATGACACGGCACGACAAAAATACACGACACGAAACGAAATTGGGACGAAATCAAAATTCGAATTCGTTTTCGTGTCGTGTTCGTGTCAAATATAAAAAACACGATGTCGTGTTCGTGTTTACAAATCCACACGAAATTGACACGATTAAGCATGTGTTTTTCGTGTTTGTCGTTTTTATCGTGTTATATATGATTAAATATGAATTAAATAAAATAACAGTTATGTAATATTATCTTTGTCGTGTCGTGTCGTGTTGTCGTTTTTTAATTGGTTCGTTTTCGTGTTAGTGAAAAAAAACACGACATCGTGTCGTGTCGTGTTTGTGTTACAAAAAACATTGTCGTGTCGTGTCAGACAAAAACACGACACGACGACCCGATTTGACAGGCCTACTTTTCAGCTTATCGCTTTCCGACGAAAACTAGATCATAATCGGCGGATCCGGTACGATTCTAGCGCTGGTTGATTTACTTGAAAACGGAAGCAAAAGAGGAAAAAATGACATTGCGACAGCGTTGTTCAGTCTCTGTATATATCAAGGAAATAAAGGGAGGGCAGTTAGGGCTGGGATTGTTTTGATGTTGTTTAAAATGTTGACCAATTTGAATATCACTATGGTTGATAAAGCTTTGACTTTTCTTTCGATTCTTGCTAGCCACAACGAAGCTAAATCTACTATGGTGAGAGCTCAAATTATTCCTGATTTGATTAATTTTGTAAAATCTAGGATTCTGAGAAGCAATGAGGATGCTACTTCGATTTTGCTTTCGTTGTGTAAGCAAGACGATGAGAATATTGGATGTGTGATCAAAATCGGGGCATTGACGCCATTGATGGAGCTTGTTGTGAATGGTAGTGAGCGAGGTAGACGAATGACTAACTTGTTGTTGAGCCATATTGAATGGTCTCGATAAAATTTGGAGCATATACTAGTAATCATTAATTGATTTATTTATCTCATTCTTACTTTTTTTTCTACACGATTCTTTAGTTAAAGAAAAACAAAGAGATGAATCAAGTTCTTGTACTTTTCTTTGTATTCTTGTTGGTCACGATGGTCTATTTGATATGGTGAGTACACTTTAATAGAGGCTGTTGATGGAGAAACAATAGTAAGACACATATTTTACAGGTTTACTCGGTATCAGGTCACTTAAGGGTATTTTAAAACAGAAAAACAAGAGTTCATTCCCTTAATGTACAAAAAAAAAAAATTGAATGACATTTTAAAACAAATACGACAAGTTCGATGGACTAATATGACATTTACCCCCAAAAAAATACAGCTTCATGCATTCATAGGTTGTTTGTTGTTTGTCATAGTTAAAGGTAATTTCCCTCTAAAAAGGGACTACCTGCATAATGTTCATAGCGGTTGCTATAGACAGAAACATCCAGACCCTAATTATAGTTGTTGGATCTATATGCCCAAAAATTATTATGGAGTAATATTGGTAATAATATGTGATCATATAGGGTCACACATTTATCAAGTTGGCACATTTTATACATTTATTATTATTATGATTATTAATAAACAATATCAATTTTTGTATTTTAATTAGGGAATAATTATTGTTTTTTGAAAATAATAATTATAAGAGAGTATTACTAGTTATTATTTCATATTGTATGAATTAATAAGTCATGCACAACATTTTTTACTAGTTGTATTCTTTTGTTTTTTACCTAAAGACAAAGTTTATATTTTATAAACTTGGAGTTTATAAAAAATAAAGAATCTTATTTTTTAAAAAGCATAATGATGGTGTGGGAGGTTGCTTTTTCAACCTTCCACCTTTTGTCTCTCATGCTTCTAAATGCTACCATTACTTTAGACTATTTTAATGGTTAGGTCTTACTTTTTATGAGTTATATAATGGATGCATGAGGCTGGTATTTTTGGAAGAACGAAGCTCTTCTTCTTCCTCTTTTTCCTCTCTAGAATCGTGGGTTCTTCTCTTATTCCTCTCTCTCTTTTGAAGTTAGTTTGATGTTTAGAAGACCTATTGAGTTGTTTCCTTTAGTGCTTAATTGAGTTAAACACTTAAAGGCTTAAGATACTTAAGAATAGAATAAGGAACTACCATTCCAAGTGTCTTACTCTTGATGGTGGATACTTATAGAGAAATCATACACTTTGATTTTTGTTATCTTCATCAACACCCCAAAACCAAGTGGGTTCAAAGGCTTCAAATGTTATCGCTAAAACATCATATGGTTGTTTTTTTTATTTTATTCTAACCTCTATAAATGGATCCATGATAGTGGGGTTTTGTTATGAACTAAAAATAAACTTGTTATTTTAAAGTCTTCCGTTGCCGTTTTTTGTGAAAAACAAACTTTTATTTCGTATCAAAACCTAATAGTGGTATCAGAACCATCTTTTATATGTTAGAATGAATTTTTGTGTTTGATAATCTTTGATTTTTGTAAAACAATCATGGATTTCTTTTGGTTAAGAAAAATATATATTTGTCTTCTTTGGCAACTTCTTGGTTAAAATTGTTTATTTTTATATATAACAAATTTTCATGCATTTTGGTTATATATAAGTTTCCTTAGAGAAAACAAAGAGTTGTCTGTTACAAAATTTGATATGTAGTTGTGTATAAACAATCCATTTGGACCTTTGTGTTGTGTTTGGTTGATATTTATTTATTTATAAGATGTAATAGATAAATAGGTATGTTTTATTTGTTGATTTGATGTAATAAATAGTTAGACTAGTTGTAGTTACTTTAAATGTAAAAAATGAAAAAATTACCACATTGAAGACCTTTTGAAGTGTCCCTTAAGTCCTTTAGGAAATACTTAATAATTCTTATGATGACTCACAAAAATTATTACTAGACATGGCTTGCTTTATACACATTATAATGCACGTTTGTGATGTTTATTTTATGTTAAATGTATGTTATGTTTTATATATGAAAATAGTATTTACATGTCAAATAACATTTTTTCATAAGATAATATCACTTGGAGTTTAAGTAAAAAAATATTTAAAAGATAACATAAGATGTTTATAAATGGATATTTATAAAACCATTTTATCGGTTACAGGTTTACTGTTTAGAACTCAATTTTGTTGAAAATAGTTTTATTGTAAAACTTATAAATACTTAACTTTATAATATTTGAAATGGTTTAAAAGATGTTTAAACTTTATATAAACTCCAAATCTTTATAATAAATAAAGAGTTTTTATTAAAAAGACTAAAATCAGTTTATAGCGTTATAACGACAAATAATAAAAACTAACGATTGTTTTTTTACGTCGAAACTTAATATATGATATTCGTGTTTTAAACATAACTCAACATGTTATGTTTTATGCATGCTAAATGAGATTTAAAATATAAGTATCATCACCCAAGTTTTGGTTTATCAAAATATGACTTTTGTCATAAGATGCATAAAATTAAGTTTATAAAATAAAAGTTTTGGTTTATCAAAATATGACTTTTGTCATAAGATGCATAAAATTGAGTTTATAAAATAAAATGAGTTATTCCATAAATTCATGAAGTCATGAGTTTTGATTGTTAAAATGAGATTTAAAATAGTGATTTTATATCTCATCGAAAACTCCAAGTCTTAAGTATAAAATATAGTTTTATTAAGACTATTACCGTGAAACAATCCAAAAAAACAGTCTACAATTTTTGTTTTTAAATCATTTAAGAAAACCATAATTCAACCATCATCATATAGAAAAATCATAAATCATATATCCCAAAACATCATATCAAATTCTGTATCAAAACCATGTAAAAATATCAAAGTCCGAAACATCCCAAGCTAAACGGTGGTGTGTGTGTGATGCGATCATGTAACGTCCGTAGATCCGGGCAAATCAATTTAGAGATAATAGGGGTCGAAAACGACTTTTCGACAAAATAATCTTAACCAAGTTGTAGAATATGTCTCAAGTGTTCCGTACATATAAAGAACGCCGAAATCCAAGTTATAACGAAGAAGTTATGGCTCGTCGAAGTTTTTCGGCAAAACCGGCACGGCACCGGGAGACGTAAATAGTGAATTTAAGATAGGGGACTTTTTAGCCTTATGGATCTAAATGAAAGTTATAGAATACGTCTCCACCTACGCTTTGATATAAAGAACGTCAATAACGGAGTTCTATGCAAAAGTTATGGCATTCTGAAGATT
This sequence comes from Lactuca saligna, assembly GCF_052625555.1. Taxonomy (NCBI): domain Eukaryota; kingdom Viridiplantae; phylum Streptophyta; class Magnoliopsida; order Asterales; family Asteraceae; genus Lactuca; species Lactuca saligna. The sequence continues at coordinate 23,196,971 of NC_136425.1, read as the reverse complement.
TAGCTTTTAAAAACCCTAAACTAGCTAATTCACGACGTGAGAATTATGATGGTCACGACATTCTGTCATAATTCGGAATCTAGAAGCTGCGAGAGGATAAGATCCAATTCACGACGTGAGCTTTATGACACTCAAGACATGAGGTGTCATGGACACCATCCGAAGCTAGGGACGCAAATGGCAAGTCTACGGAGTGAATCATGAGATCACGACGTGAGACTTATGACACTCACGACGTAAGTGTCATAAAAACTTACTATAAATAGCATGCGAGCCATTCCGAAAATCTCACACCTTTCTTCATTTCTTCTCTCTAAACTTTCTCTCTCTAAGGGTTGTAACCCTCCCCTAAGCCTAGGTGATCCCCTAGCACCCTAAGGAAGCCCCGAGGCTCCTAGAGTCTCGAGAAAAATAGTCTTTCGGTTTCGAAACGTTGCTCCAAATAAAGCTCGGTTTTCTTTAATATCCGCTGTAAGTGAGCTACGCTTACGCTATTTTTAATATAGCTTTCAAATAATTATAGTAATGTTATTAGGTCATTAAAATAACTATTTGGGCTATTATTATGAGTTATACTGAGTGTTATTTAACGCTTATATAATAATAATAATAGCTAGACTATTAATTAGTCACAATTGACGTTAGACTAAACCCTAGTGGAATTGATACTAGGTTTTATCGAAGGAAAATTGTTTCGAGAGTATCGAAGCGCTGTCCGAGTGCTGAGTCACCACCTACTCAAGTGAGTGTATAGTCACTTTCACCTTACACATATATATGAAGTATTTTCTTTAAAATATGTGCTATGTGTAATTATATTAATTGTTTAATTAAGGTGACTGTTGAATAGATGTTTTATACAAGTTTTAAATTGTATATGTATTTTATCTACAAATATGTTGGGTAAAACATGGGTAGATGAATTATATGATGTGTGATGAAATAAAAGGTGATGAGAGGTATCAATGTTTAAGATGATCTAGTCATCTAGCAGAGTATAGACAACGGTCACAGACTATTTTAGATAGTCTAGTGGAATGTTAGCAGACTTGTAATCGGTAGGTATGTTTGAACTATATGTTCATAAGGTTTTCTTGAACTATATGTTCATTAGGTGTTTTTGAACTATGTGTTCATCTGTTAGTTCTTCTTTTTGACACTATTACGTGTCGAGGTACGGGAGCGTACGGGAGTACTTTATTAGTATTTTCCCTATACCTTTATTTTGAAGAGATTTGGCGTCTTTGTTTCTTTTATGAAGTGATCGGATGAGCTTCATTAGTCAGTGTTTCCATTCTCGATGCCGGATAGGAGTGAGTCTGGGGGTTATATACCTCACGATATTCAGACCACAGCCTAGGCATTAGTCAGCGTTTCCATTGTTAGATAGGGTGTGTCTGGGGGTTATATACCTCACGATATTCAGACCACAGCCTAGGCATTAGTCAACGTTTCCATTGCTGGATAGGGTGCGTCTGGGGGTTATATACCTCACGATATTCAGACCACATCCTAGACATTAGTCAGCGTTTCCATTATTAGATAGGGTGTGTCTGGGGGTTATATACCTCATGATATTCAGACCACAGCCTAGGCATTAATAATTACCCTTGACTTAATTGTCTGGTGGTTCTTTCTTTTACGAACAAAGGTTCGTGGTTAAACTTATTCCATTCATTTGATGTCTTCTTCGATCCTTGTTTGCTGCTAGGGAATTTCCGAAGCAGTTTCGTTAGTTGGTTGTTCATATCGATCCTTTAGGCTAGATCTAGTAAGATCACTGTATAGGATCAGTATGTGGGGATCGACGTTGTTAGTGCTTGTAATATAAAGCTTGGGCAGCGATGGACTTCGTGCCTATTCCTTAGGATGAATCCTTAGTAATGAGTGATAGCTGATTTTTAGGGTAAATCCTTAAGAAATGAATAAGATAATGGGGATTGGGTAATTGGGTTGATTGTTTGATGTTTAAGCATAATAAAGTTATTTATTGTGGGGTAAAAACCCTATATGCTCACCAGGCTCCGAAGCCTGAACCACTCAGTTTAATTGTATCACAGGTATCGATACGAAGTTGCTTTACACTGAGAGATTAAGGAGATATAGATCACCAGTGAAATGAATGTAAGTTCTGTTTATGCTTATGTTTCTGTATTGACGATGACATCCCAAATGTTTTAAAATGAATAAAATACATTTCTTCGGAAATGCTTTGATAACGTATTTATCGTGTTTTTCTAGGAATAAATTCCGCAATATTTTTTAAAAGAGGTACTCTGATTTTCATAAAGCATAAACAAAATTAGTATTTTCTTGCCATGAAATTGGGGATGTCACAGATCATCCCGAGTCCTTCCCCTTGCTAGTGGAAGTACTTGAAACCAAAATTGAAAACCATAAACACAAAGATTAGTGAGCTCCCCCAAACTACCACATACCATATACATAACATATAATCATATCTTGGGCCCCGCCCTTGCTACATTGAGTCTAGCTCGGCATCAGGCCCCGCCCGGCACCGAACCCTATTCGGCATCGGGCCCCGCCCGGCATCGAGCAAATATCGGCATACATATGAATATATCAACTATCATATAACATAACACGTATACTAACATGTAAACATTTCTCGGACCTCGCTCGGCATCAGACCGAGATCCGAAAGCATACTAACATTCCTCGGGAACCACCCCGACATCGAACCGGAGTTCGGAAACATACTACCATAAAATATTAACTAGACATTCCTCAGGCTTGCCCCAACATCGGACCTAAGTCTGGAACGCCTAACACATAACAAACACATGCAAGAATCACAAAGACATCAAGCATACAAGCATTCCTCCGGACCGCCTTGGCATCTGATCGAGATCCAGAAAGCATATAAATCTACATTGGACCTCGCCCAACATCAAACCATAGTCCAGAACTACTACTATCTAAACGAGCCGGCATTGGTGCCTTAGACCCATTCCTACAGGAGAACACTCACCTCGCAAAGCTGTATGCAAAATCTCACGGTGAGGAATATATGGTAACTGCTCCAATGACTCCCCGGCTATCAATATCACAATAAAACTTAGTCAAGATATGATAATCCTTCTCAGGGTAAAATTCGTCAAGTTATCCCCCTGACTCGTCGAGTTCTATGCTGTCATGTCTCGTGATAAACTGAGTCAACTCGTCGTCCCTTTACAGACTCATCAAGTTCTATCATGTACATAATTAGGATAAAACGAGGCAACTCATCGATTTCTTCAGTTTCCTAGTCTTAATCACGTCCATGTAGCTAAATTACTTCCTAAACTCAATGGGTTCACTCAAAATCAGAGAAGGTTGGGGAACCACGACTCGACTCACCGAGTCACATGAACAACTCGTCAAGTCCCCAATATGACAAATCCATACAGTCGACTCTAATCAATTCCAACGCTTCCAACTCACAGATCTGGACTCCTTAGGCTAGCATTACACGTAAAGTTGCAAACTTTACATGCATGCATGGTGTTATGAAGCTAAAACACCAATACCAAGCAAACATGGAGGTCTACATCATGGAATAGGGTCATGGCTGAATAAAGGTGGCAACATTGAGCTTCTGGAGCTCAAGAGTGCCTAGATCGGAAGTCCTTACATCAACAAGAGTTCAAATCTCAGAAATAACCTTAGAAATGGTCCAAAAGTGACACAAGTTCCGGATCTACAGCCTATTTTTTTTGGGAAAGAGGCCAAAGCCCCGACAAAGATATCTACAACCTCTTTTTGAATCACCAATGGTTTCCTTCCTTCTTCTAGCTTTAAATCACACAAATGGCAAGAAAAAGCTCAAGAACACTCACGGGTTGATTAGGGTTTCGAGAGTAGGGTGTGAAGGTGATAGAGGTTGGGGTGGAGGCCAAATATGATGCTTAAATAGGGTGCAAATCCTAAAGATTAGGGTTTCCTCCTTGCGGCCCTACTCGTCGAGTCTAGTCTCTTGACTTGTCGAGTAGTTCACTTAAACCCCGCGTCCAAACTAACATCTACTCGACGAGTTAGGGCTACCACTCGTCAATGTTGTAAATGTAACGCCTGTGTTTCTGGGCTTGCCATTTTTAGCAATGTAATAGTCTAGGTTAACCTTTGTAACTCAACTTGAAATAATAAGAATGTATTATTTGTGAATTATGTGAATTATGTGATTTATGTGTTTATTTTCTTGATTTTTATAATTTGATTAATTAAAAATAAAAACAAGCGTCAAAATTTAAGTGTAAATTAAACTTGATATCTTTAGATAATGTTGTAGTAGTTGAAACAAGGTTTCCGAAGATATAAAGAATGCCGAAATCCGAGTTATAACGAGGAAGTTATGACCTGTCGAAGTTTCGCGACAGAACCGGCACCGCTGATTAACGTAAAAAGTGAGATTTACGTTAGAGCGATATTTAGCCTTAGTGATCTAAACGAGAATCGAAGATCTCGTTGTTAGTATCAAAGCGATAAAAAGTTAGGCGAGAACGGACGTCAAACGAAGAAGTTATGAATTTATAACGAAATTTTCTGTCCCGGCCTATTGAAAATAAATAATAAAAATAAAAGTCAAAATTAGCCGACGGAGTCTAAACGAAAGTTGTAGAGCGTAGTCTCACCTTCGCGTGGATATAAAGAACGTCGAAAACGGAGTTCGTATGAAGGAGATATGAATTTTTTAAGTTTTAATAAATATTTTATATTTATTTTTATTTTACTCCGATATTATCCGAAGAGAGGAGAGGCGGTCTATCCGAAGTACGCAGCGCGTACTGCTGTACGCCCCGCGTACAGCATAGGGCACTCGAGTTCTACGGAGTAGCGAGTCGTATGCAATGACGGAGATGGACCGATGACGTAAGCGCTGACGACCACCAAGGCGTACGCCCCGCGTAGCCTTGTACGCCCCGCATACTTGCGAGGGTTCAGCAACTATAAAAGGAGGTCCGAAGCAGCCGAGTTTTCTTTTACAAATTCTTCATTTTCTCTCATCTTTTGCCTCGATTTGCGTGCCGATTCCATCCCGAAGCCCCGGTAATATTCCCGAGTCCCGAAGCGAGTCCCGAGATCCCGAAGATCCCGAGAAGTGCGGTTTCCGAGCCGAAGCTCTGCCCGCGAGAAGTTCGATTTTCGTAGAGATCTTCCAGATCTGCGGAGGATTACTACTTCTGCAAGCCGTAGTGCTGCCCGATCATCTTCTGATCAAGTGAGTGTGTAGTTACTTTCATTCCAACACAATATTATGAAGTATTTCCTATAAAATACGTGTTATGTGTATATATTTGGTTGTTATACGTGTGAGTGTATATTCACTCTCTTCTATCTTATAGATCTGAAGTATTCTCTATGAAATACGTGTTATGTGTGTATGCCTCATCTGTTATGTGAAAAATGTTTTGATTGAGCATGCTATACAGGTTTTGAAACTACGTATAAAAATGTATATTTTATCTACTAATATGTTGGGTAGAATATGGGTAGATAGTTGGTGTGTAATAAACAGATGAGAGGCCTCGATGTTGTTTTGATCCAGTCATCTAGCGGAATTTAGATGACGACCACGGACTTTTCTAGATAGTCCAGTGGAACGCTAGCAGGCTCATAACCTGTAGGTGTTAATGAACTTGGGTGTTCATTCGCTGTATTCCATCCCCCCATGGTTGCCTTATTTGACTTATATTGCTGAGGAACCCCCGAAGCATGTGTAGTCGCCCCGATGAAATATTCTTAGACTAGGTCCCTTGTGTTAGTTATTTAGGGACATAAAGTGAGAATAACGGGAATGGGTAACTGGGTTATTGTTGGTTGATAATAATTAATTTAATTATTTATTGTGGGTTGAAAACCCTATATGCTCACCAGGCTCCCAAGCCTGACCCACTCAGTTGATTTATTTTACAGGAAGTGGCGCAAGAGCTTAAGATGGGCGAACATCAAGTTGTTTTGTTTACAAGTCTGTATATGTATATATTTGTTGAAAGACTTGTAATGCTATCGTTTATGCTTTATGATCTGTATCGGAACATGACATCCCGACTTTTGATTATGAAATGAAATCATATTTCTTTATGAAATGTTTTGATAAATATCTATTTTATCATGTTTTGTTTTTGGGAACAAATTCCGCATCTCTTTTAAAGTTAAAAGGATTTACTCTGAAAATTATTTTAAAAAGCATAAATGAAATCGGTCTTTTCGGGCCGAGATTTTGGGGATGTCACAGTTGGTATCAGAGCATTAGTTTAAGCGAATTAGGAATTTGTAGGATTTCTAAACTTAAACTTAGCATTCTAAGTGGAGATTGCGAGGTGTGTGTCTGTTGGATCTTAGACACAAGCACTAGTTTATTTTAGGAAAGTTGCCTAAAATGCTTTTATGTGCTAAATGTTATATGTTGCCATATATGATATTATTGTTCGGATCTACGGTTTATTGCCAACCGGATCTGAAGGTTTATGTGTTTAGGATTCTAAGCGTATATGTACGATATTAGAACTAGCATGTAATCGTTTGGAGTAATAAGGTGAAATTATTCGGTGTATAGACCAAAATGGTGAGAACAAGAAGCGGAGTTGGAAATGCTAATGAAAACAGGAATCAACCACCTGTAATCGAACAAGTACCTGTCGTAGCTGCTGCACCTGAGCCGATAACAATGGTTGGTGTACAAATGATGATTCAAATGATGTTGGATCGTCAGATGGAAGAAACAAGATGCCTGCTTAGGCAGAATCGTGAAGAACCGTCAATTCAAGCGGAAGAGCCCGAGGAGAATGGAGGGCAGTCTGAAGGAGGAAACTTTAGTGGGATCATTGGTCAAGACGAACAACCAGTGGTTAGACGCAATAACCAGTATGGAGGAAATGATGGTCGTGGGTGCAAGTATAAGGATTTCATGGCATCCAAACCACCATGCCTATCCGGAAGCCCAACGCCGGTGCAAGTTATGGACTGGGTCTCTGAAATGGAGACTATGTTTGAAAGTTGCGAATGCAGCAACAGGCAGAAGACCGCTCTTGCGATCCCTCTGCTAAAATCTGGCGTGTTAAGTTGGTGGAAGCTGTTAGCTGACTCTATGCCCAAGGGAGAAGCAAGCAAAATGTCTTGGGAAGACTTTCTGGAACAACTAAAACTGCAATACTGCTCCGAGCAGGACCTTCTGGAAATTAGTAATGAGTTTCAGAATTTGAAGAAAGGGAAATTGAGCGTTACTGAATACGCTACAAGTTTCACGGAAAAGATGAAGTTTATCCCATATTTGGTGCCTACAGAACTCTCTAAGGTCAACAAGTTTGCCCTTGGACTACCAGCGGACTATGGTCCAATGGTTAAGCAAGCAACCACATTGAAAGCCGCCATCTGGGCTGCTAGAAATGTTGAGACCCAGATCAGGGAAAAAGGTCTAGAAAGGTCAGAGGTTGGTGAGAAAAGGAAAATCGATGGATTTTCAGGGTCCAGCAAGAAAAGTAAATTCTCGAAGTCTAGTTCGAGAGGAAGTGGAGGAAAGGTAGAGGCGAAATGGTGCGACAAGTGCAAGAAGAAGCATCATGGGAAGTGTGGCGGGGAAACCACATGCTACAAATGTGGAAAGCCAGGGCATTATGCCAACGAATGCACCTTCACCAAGAATGTTTGTTATGGTTGCGGTGAGGAGGGGCACATCTCAAGGGATTGTCCGAAGAAGAAGGAGGCAGCAAGACCCAACATTCCGCCAAAGCCAAAGGCGAGAGCATTCCAGATGACACTGGAAGCTGCTAAAGATGAAGCTGATGTCGCTTCAGGTACCTTTCTCGTTAACAAATTGCCTGCCCAAATTTTATTTGATTCTGGAGCCAACTACTCCTTTATATCGCATGAATTTGGTAGAAAACTAGCTTTGCCTATTGTGAGACTAGATAATGCTTTATTAGTCGAAGTTGCTAGTGGAAAGTTTGTACCTGTTAGCCATCGTATGAAAAACATCTTAATCGACTTGAATGGGAATAAGTTCCACGAGGAATTATTGCCTATCGAACTTAATGGTTTCGACATCGTGTTGGGAACGGATTGGCTTAGTGCCAATGATGCCGAAATTTTATGCAAGAAGAAAATAGTGAAAGTGAATCCGCCTGGAAAGGAATCGTTTATGGTGTATGGAGATAAACGCAGAGTAAATTCTGGAATCATTTCTCTAATGAAAGCCAGAAAATGTTTGACCAAGGGGTGTACATCATACTTAGCATTCGTGATCGATGCTAAGAAGGAAAAGAAGGTGATGCAAAATATTCCCGTTGTGTGTGATTATCCGGAAGTATTTCCCGAAGATCTTCCTGGATTACCGCCCGATCGACAAGTAGAATTTCGTATTGACTTGTTGCCCGGAACAACGCCAATTGCAAAAGCACCTTATCGATTAGCACCGACGGAGATGAAGGAGCTAATGATGCAACTTCAGGAGTTATTGGATAAAGGTTTCATTAGACCTAGTTCATCACCCTGGGGAGCTCCGGTGTTATTCGTAAAGAAGAAATATGGAAGCATGAGGATGTGCATTGATTACCGAGAGCTGAATAAGGCAACAATAAAGAATAGATATCCGTTGCCGAGGATTGATGACCTATTCGATCAGCTACAAGGTTCAAGTTATTTCTCAAAGATCGACTTGAGGTCAGGATATCATCAGCTAAAAGTAAGAGAGCAGGATATAGAGAAGACCGCATTCAGAACCCGATATGGACACTATGAGTTTTTGGTTATGTCGTTTGGACTAACCAATGCTCCCGCAGCATTCATGGATTTAATGAACAGAGTTTGTAACCCGTTCCTTGATAAATCTGTGATAGTGTTCATAGATGACATTCTGATTTATTCAAAAAGCCAAGAGGAGCATGGCAGACACTTGCGAGAAGTTTTGGAAGTCTTGAAGAAGGAGAAGCTGTATGCGAAGTTCTCCAAATGTGATTTTTGGATTCGAGAAGTCCAATTCTTGGGTCACGTGGTCAACCAAGAAGGTATAATGGTTGATCCAGCAAAGATTGAAGCTGTAATGAAGTGGGAACAACCAAAAAGTCCCACGGAGATTCGAAGCTTTTTAGGATTAGCTGGATATTACCGAAGGTTTATCCAAGGATTTTCTTCGATTTCTAGTCCATTAACAGCTTTGACCCACAAAGGAGCTACTTATGCTTGGAGTGATAAGCATAAAGAAGCATTCGAGAAGCTAAAGAAGAAACTATGCGAGGCACCGATACTTTCTCTACCCGATGGAGTTGAAGACTTCGCTGTTTATAGCGATGCGTCTGGTGTTGGATTGGGTTGTGTTTTGACCCAAAGAGATAAGGTGATCGCGTATGCATCTCGACAGTTGAAAGAGCATGAAAAGAACTACCCGACTCATGATTTGGAGTTGGCAGCAGTAGTTTTCGCTCTGAAGATATGGAGGCATTACCTCTATGGCACTAAGTGCAAACTTTTCACTGATCATAAGAGTCTCCAATATCTCTTTAATCAGAAGGAATTGAATATGAGGCAACGACGCTGGCTGGAATTACTCAAGGACTACGACTGCGAGATACTTTACCACCCCGGTAAGGCTAATGTTGTTGCTGATGCTCTCAGTCGGAAAGTCAATCTTGAAAGGAAAAGGCCAAGAGCGTTGAGAATTGAAGTTGTCTCGACCATTGTGGAAAGTATAAAGAAAGCTCAAGAGGAAGCTTCTGAGAAAAATGACCGAAAGGAGGAACGTTTGGGTAAAACGTTGGTGTTTGGTACAAACGGTCATGGACTGAAGGTATTCCAAGATCGTATTTGGGTACCTAAGTCAGGAGGAATTAGAGATCTTCTGATGGAAGAAGCTCACAAGACCATGTATTCGATTCATCCCGGTAGCACTAAAATGTATAGGGACCTGAAACCCTACTACTGGTGGCCGACGATGAAGCTTGATGTTGCAAAGTATGTGGCCGAGTGTGTGACTTGTGCGAGAGTCAAGACACAACATCAGAAACCGTACGGGAGTTTAGAACCTTTACCTGTGCCTATGGGTAAGTGGGAAGACATTGCCATGGATTTTGTCACTAAACTGCCCAGAACAAAGAATGGTCACGACATGATTTGGGTGGTCGTTGATCGATTCACTAAGAGTGCGCATTTCATAGCAGCCAAGGAGAAATGGTCTATGGAAAAGCTTGCGAATTCTTACGTAAAGGAAATTGTGAGGCTTCACGGTGTTCCGTTAACAATTGTGTCGGATCGTGATAGTCGTTTCACCTCGCGATTTTGGAAAAGTCTACAAGAAGAATTGGGTACCAAGTTGTGTTTAAGTACAGCTTACCATCCGCAGACCGATGGTCAGAGCGAACGAACGATACAAACACTTGAAGATATGCTGAGAGCATGTACCTTGGAATTCCTAGGTAATTGGGATGAACATTTACCGTTGGTAGAATTTTCCTATAACAATAGTTTTCACTCGAGCATTAAGATGGCACCTTACCAAGCTTTGTATGGACAAAAGTGTCGTACGCCGTCTTGTTGGCTTGAGGCTGGGGAAAAGCAGTTTATGGGGCCGGAGATAGTCCATCAAACTGCTGAAAAGTTGAAAATAATTAGGGAAAGAATGTTAGCAGCTCAAGATCGTCAAAAGAGTTATGCTGACAAAAAGCGAAGACCGACGACTTTTGAAGTTGGAGATTCGGTTTTGCTTAAAGTCTCGCCGTGGAAGGGACTTATAAGATTTGGAAAAAGGGGAAAGTTAAGTCCAAGTTTTATTGGACCGTTTAAAGTTCTTCAGAGGATTGGGAACCAAGCTTACAAGCTCGAACTACCAGAAGAACTGAGTGGAATTCATAACACTTTTCATGTGTGTTATTTACGAAAGTTCACGGGGGAAGTTCCCGACATGATTCCACTTTCGGAGTTGAGAATCGATGAGAACAAAAGGTTGATTGAAGAACCAGAGGCAATTGTTGACCGAAAAACTAAGAAATTGCGACGTAAGATGGTGGAGTTAGTGCTTGTCCGATGGAAACACACGAATGGGCCAAATCTCACCTGGGAGACGGAGAGTGACATGAGGAGTCGCTATCCGCATTTGTTTGTTGATGTGTGATTCCGGGGACGGAATCATTCTAAGGTGGAGAGAATTGTAACGCCTGTGTTTCTGGGCTTGCCATTTTTAGCAATGTAATAGTCTAGGTTAACCTTTGTAACTCAACTTGAAATAATAAGAATGTATTATTTGTGAATTATGTGAATTATGTGATTTATGTGTTTATTTTCTTGATTTTTATAATTTGATTAATTAAGAATAAAAACAAGCGTCAAAATTTAAGTGTAAATTAAACTTGATATCTTTAGATAATGTTGTAGTAGTTGAAACAAGGTTTCCGAAGATATAAAGAATGCCGAAATCCGAGTTATAACGAGGAAGTTATGACCCGTCGAAGTTTCGCGACAGATGAGAGGCCTCGATGTTGTTTTGATCCAGTCATCTAGCGGAATTTAGATGACGACCACGGACTTTTCTAGATAGTCCAGTGGAACGCTAGCAGGCTCATAACCTGTAGGTGTTAATGAACTTGGGTGTTCATTCGCTGTATTCCATCCCCCCCATGGTTGCCTTATTTGACTTATATTGCTGAGGAACCCCCGAAGCATGTGTAGTCGCCCCGATGAAATATTCTTAGACTAGGTCCCTTGTGTTAGTTATTTAGGGACATAAAGTGAGAATAACGGGAATGGGTAACTGGGTTATTGTTGGTTGATAATAATTAATTTAATTATTTATTGTGGGTTGAAAACCCTATATGCTCACCAGGCTCCCAAGCCTGACCCACTCAGTTGATTTATTTTACAGGAAGTGGCGCAAGAGCTTAAGATGGGCGAACATCAAGTTGTTTTGTTTACAAGTCTGTATATGTATATATTTGTTGAAAGACTTGTAATGCTATCGTTTATGCTTTATGATCTGTATCGGAACATGACATCCCGACTTTTGATTATGAAATGAAATCATATTTCTTTATGAAATGTTTTGATAAATATCTATTTTATCATGTTTTGTTTTTGGGAACAAATTCCGCATCTCTTTTAAAATTAAAAGGATTTACTCTGAAAATTATTTTAAAAAGCATAAATGAAATCGGTCTTTTCGGGCCGAGATTTTGGGGATGTCACAGTAAAACTCGTTGAGTTGGCCGATTACTCCTCTGAGTACTCGCTACTCGGCCCCTTACCGAGGCGAGTTACAAAATCCCGAGTATTCCCTAATCGGCCCCTTTAATGAACTGGGTAGTATTGTGAAACACAGTCGACTCGGTGAATAATATCTATAATATACTTAATGATTTATTATTTAACACACACATGTGATTATTGCTACATATATATCTTAAATTTTCAGTAATTATTCACGAAGTGAGGCCATTATATGTTTTTTAGCTTTTGTTTATTCACATGTATCTGATTCTGTTATATATTTCAATCAACTTATGATTTTGACATATATAATTTTCCTAAAAATATTTCTACATGAATTACCGAATCTGAGTACTCCCCGAGTACTCCCGGGTACTCATTACTCGGTAGTTGGCCGAACAAGTACCGAGTAACGAGTTATGCAACCTTGCCACTCGTCGAGTAGCTCTTGCAAAATGAATTAAATGTGTGCCAAGAATGGGACGTTACAATTCTCCCCTACCTGTCTTAAACTTATATATATATATATATATATATATATATATATATATATATATATATATATATATATATATATATATATATATATATATATATATATATATATATATATATATATATATATATATATATATAGGATAACACCTACCATACCATCTTATTTATATATAGGTTAATATATAGAATAAAGTAAAATACAACCAAAAGTGAAAATATAAATTATTATTACGGCTACGCATCAACAGTTGTTAAATGAGACCCTTTATTCATCCCTTAGCTAAATAACATTTAGCTAACGTAGCATATAATCGTTAAATCTTAAGTGAACGGAAAAGATATGTATAGATATATATGGGGCAGACACCCCCACCTACAGTTGCTAGCTACAACCATGGTAGGAAAGTCACGACATGCATAACTTTCTAAACACAAGTGACCTTAAGAGAAGACATGAGCATAAGAGAAGACATGAGCATATGGAAGAAATAGATAGTAGATTCCTATTCATGTAATTTCCTTTGTTGCTCCATTTTGTATGTAGATTTTATTGTAAACCCGTGATTGTTGCCTAAGATGTAAAGGTTTTAACTAAAGTAGAATTTCGTATCGTATAGATAAAACTCTAGTAAATCTCATTGAATAGATGTATAGAATTCTAGGTTTGTGTGTAAAAATTAATATATATTTCTACTTCTGATTTTATAAACAAATGGTTATATTAAATCATATTGTAGAGTGACAACGAGGTGTTACATGATGAAAACTTGATGTACCTTTCCGTTTTCCCTCTTTAATAGGTCGTGTTTTGACATTTCAATTTAGTGTTTCCTTCGTCTATTCATCGTCATCCGAGATAGTAACATTGTTTATGCCGCTACCACTAGCCTTACGTTTTTCCTTTTGTGTTGTTTCTTTCAAAATACCTCGCATTGTGAAACAAACTTCTTGAGATATTTTAGTACAAGGTACTATGTCACCCATAACGAATTTTACTTTTGACAAATATTACATATGTTCTCCTCACTATAGTTATATGTTCTCAGTTTTTATCCGTCTTTGTTCTTACATTTGATTGAACGAAAGGTTTAGATTGAGATTGAGATTATGTTTCCATTGGTTGTTTGTCTCTAGATTCAATGTTGAATTGTATTATAAAATCATAGAACAATTTCAAAATCAAAATAACAAAACATAAGTTGATGATAACAAAAAAATTACAATCCAACGTAACAAAAACTAAAACTAACACTAAAATATTAACAAATCAAATTGACAAACCAAACAAAATCTGAAGTTCCATATATATAAAAATAAACTTAAATAGTGGGTTAAGGTTTCCTTCGATGGCCAAAATTAATTAAAATAAGAGTAAATTACACGAATGGTCCCTATGGTTTAGGGTAATTTGCACGTTTGGTCCCTAACTTATTTTTTTAACTCGGAAGGTCCCTACTGTTTGTTTTTGTTACGAGCTTGGTCCCTATCTTACCTAAAAAGACTATTATGCCCTTGATTTTTTTAATTTATTTAAATAAACACTCCCCTAATCCCACCATTTCACATTACCTCACCTACCCCATCATTTTTTCCTCTTTAAATAATAATCTTTTTAGATAAGATAGGGACCAAACGCGTAACAAAAATAAACAGTAGAGATCAAACGCGTAACAAAAACAAACCATAGGGACCTTCCGAGTTAAAAAAATAAGTTAGGGACCAAACATGCAAATTACCCCAAACCATAGGGACCATTCGTGTAATTTACTCTTAAAATAATGTATGGTGAAAGTAAACAATATAAGACTTATGTATTGATTTTGTCAATAGACTTAACTAAAATCATGTACTAATTGTAAGTTGTGATCAATTAAAATTGACCTAAAAAAAGACATGTGATCAATTCTTATCTGTAGTAGGTTATGACTGTTGCGACTGTGGAAGACGAATGTTGTATTGATTACGTTGATCATGGAGATAACGAGACATAAGAAATCGACCTATTGTGCGTTACATTCAATCGAAATTGTAATGGGCTATATTTGTTGCAAGTTGTGAAGCCTATACTCCGTATTTTAGCCCAAAAATTAGTCAAGTTCTCAATTCACCAGTTTAAACGGTATTTGACCAGTTCACTACAACCAGTTCAACCCGAAAATATCAAAAACCAGCCGGTTCTCTCCGGCATAGAATCTAGCATAAAACCATTCACTATATCGGTTCCGGTTCTACCAGTTTTTAAAATCTTGCAAGGAAGTTATGCACTTAAGAGATGTCAAATCTAATAACTATATTTGATACAATAAATCCTTTTATCATGATTATGATATGGTTTACAACCTTCCTTAATAAACCAATTTTACCCAAAAAAAAAATCTTTAAAAAAGAGGTAATTGACGAGCCTTTAGCCTTGGGAACCAAACCACTGGTGCAAACGTATGATACATGGCCCCATCAAAACTCACACACCCAAGATATTTTTAAAAAATAATTTGAATTACTTAAAGTACATTTTAGTAGCTGTAAACTTTATTGTATAATTGGGGAATATGACTTATCAAGGTAATTAACATTTCGGTATGTTCACATCTGGGTAACTATCTTTTTTTTGTACATATGTAGGTAACAAACTTTTTGGAAGTGTTCATATATGACCATTATGACATGCTATAGCAGGTTAAATCCTAGATGTGAACTCTTTCAACAAGTTTGTTACCTAGATGTGTACAAAAAAAATAGTTACCCAAATATGAACAAAATGAAAATTAAAAATTAAATTACATGAATGGTCTCTGTGGTTTGGGGGAATTTGTGGTTTTTGTCCCTAATTTATTTTTTTAACTTAAATGGTCCCTACTATTTATTTTTGTTGCGCGTTTGGTCCCCGTCTTACCTAAAAATACTATTGTGCCCTTATTAATTTATTTTTTTAATTAATTTTCTTATCTATGTGTTTATTTTATACATATTTAAAAAAATTAATAGACCACACATATTTGTATCTCCTCGGATGATCTCTACTGTTTATTTTTAATTAATTTTTTTTTTTTAACTTGGATGATCCTTACTATTTATTTTTGTTACACGTTTGGTCTCTGTCTTATCTAAAAATACTATTTTTCCCTTATTAATTTTTTAAATTAATTTTCTTATTTATGTATTTATTTTTTATAAAAAAAATTAATATACCCCGCATATATGTATCTTATCACTGTAAACCTGAAACCACATTTGAGAAATTTAATTTGAGTCTTACCATTCACCATCTCATCTCTGATCCTCCCAATCTTCTATTTCTTTTCCATCTTTAGTAACATCAACGTCTTCACCGTCCTTTTTTTTGGTACTTTAACTCTGGAGAACCAACACCATAACCTACTGTCTCTTCATATTTAGTGGGTTGTAGTGTTGTTTCGACGGAGTTGAAGGACCGAAAAAAGAAGTGATGATGAAGACGTCGATATCACTAAAGATGAAAAATAAATAGAAGTTGAGAATGATGAAAGATGGGATGGTGAGGAGATACAGATATGTGAGGTCTACTAATTTTTCTTAAACATATAAAGCATAAGTACATAAACTAGAAAATTAATTAAAAAAATTAATAAGGGCACAATAGTCTTTTTAGGTAAGACAGAGACGAAGTTCGTAACAAAATTAAATAGTAGGGACCATCCGAGTTAAAAAATTAAATTAATTAAAAAAAATAAATAGTAGGGATCATCCGAGGAGATACAAATATGTGTGGTATATTAATTTTTATAAATATGTAAAAAATAAACATAGATAAGAAAATTAATTAAAAAAATAAATTAATAAGGGCACAATAGTATTTTTAGGTAATATGAGGACCCAAACGCGCAACAAAAATAAACAATAGGAACCATTTAAGTTTAAAAAAAGAACTTAGAGACCAAAACCACAAATTCCCCCAAACTACAGGGACCATTCATGTAGTTTAATTTTTACTTTTCGTTTTGTTCATATTTGGGTAACTATTTTTTTGTACACATCTAGGTAACAAACTTATTAAAAACGTTCACATTTAGGATTTAACCTGCTATAGCAGGTCATAATGGTCATATGTGAACACTCCCAAAAAATTTGTTACCTACATATGTACAAAAAAAAGATAGTTACCTAGATGTGAACATACCGAAAAGTTAATTACCTTGATAAGTCATATTCCCGTATAATTGTCTACTACCATTTCTTTATTATAATTAATCAAGTTATTTTTATAAAAATTTGACTGACTGAATTAGATGAGTAGACATGTCACAGACATCTAACTAAACAGATTGGTTTGGAGAATTTTAATATAAATCATTTATGATTTATGAGTTTTTAATATGAAATAAATATTATTTTAATATGGAATAAATATAATATGAGTTGTTACTTTACTTTCTCGCTTGTCATCCACACTCCCTAAAATCCACGTCCTCCTCGTATTGATTTTGAAAATCCCAAACAACCAATCAAAACCCACCAAAAATCATCATCATACCCCCTTCTCAGATAGACCCAGATTTCATTTCTACCCCATTTTCTCTCTCACACACTAAAAAAACACATACTCTCTAAACGAAGCTCAACCTCATGCACCACGTACCTTTCCTACGTGTCTTCTTCCAAAACCATTAATTCTGCAAGTATGCAACTGCGATTTTTTCACTTCACTCGAATATATAATCCAGAAATCCCAAGAAAAACAGAGAGAAGGGCACGGATACAACAAGAAACCGTCTGCCATTGTTGTTATCGAGCTTCATAAGCTCAACATACAGAGCTAAGTTCACACATACTAAACTCAAACCCTTCTTTATTTATCCCTTTTTATTTTTTCTTTTTTTTCAATTTACAGAGCGGTTTGCTGTATATAAATGGCATCATCTTTGATTTCAACACCATTTACATTACCCACAACCAAATCCGATCAATTATCTTCAATCTCTCAAAAACACTACTTTCTCCACTCATTTCTACCAAAAAAATCTTCATCGCATTTACCCAATTCAAGAACACCACACAGTTTGGGTGTGAAATGTGCTGTTGTCGGGAACGGCCTTTTCACCCAAACGACACAGGAAGTCCGTCGGATCGTACCTGAAAACAAGCAAGGCCTCCCGACTGTTAAAATCGTGTATGTGGTGTTGGAAGCCCAGTACCAGTCGTCACTTTCAGCTGCAGTCAGGACTCTGAACAGCAGCAACAAGTTTGCTTCGTATGAGGTGGTGGGTTACCTGGTGGAAGAGCTTAGAGACGAAAATAACTACAAGAGCTTCTGTTTAGACCTTGAAGATGCAAACATCTTCATCGGGTCGTTGATTTTTGTGGAGGAATTGGCGTTGAAAGTGAAGGATGCGGTGGAGAAACAGAGGGACAGGATGGATGCGGTGCTGGTGTTCCCTTCGATGCCTGAGGTTATGAGGCTGAACAAATTGGGATCGTTCAGTATGTCTCAACTGGGGCAATCAAAAAGCCCCTTCTTCCAGCTTTTTAAGAACAAGAAGAAGTCATCGGCGGGGTTTTCTGATCAGATGCTGAAGCTGGTGAGGACGTTGCCAAAGGTGTTGAAGTATCTGCCGAGTGATAAAGCTCAGGATGCGAGGCTTTATATCCTGAGTCTGCAGTTTTGGCTTGGTGGGTCCCCTGATAATTTGGTGAATTTTGTGAAGATGATTTCGGGGTCTTACGTTCCGGCTTTGAAAGGGATGAAGATTGGGTATTCGGATCCGGTAATGTTCTTGGACAGCGGAATCTGGCATCCATTGGCTCCATGTATGTATGAAGACGTGAAGGAGTATTTGAATTGGTATGATACAAGAAGGGATACAAATGAGAAGCTAAAGAACCCGAATGCTCCTGTCGTTGGATTGGTTTTGCAGAGGAGTCATATCGTGACAGGAGACGACAGCCATTATGTGGCTGTCATCATGGAACTGGAGGCAAAAGGTGCAAAGGTGATTCCTCTTTTCGCGGGTGGGCTTGACTTCTCGGGTCCCATCGAGAAGTATCTGATCGACCCGATCACAAAGAAGCCGTTTGTGAATTCGGTGGTGTCGCTGACTGGGTTTGCATTGGTGGGAGGGCCCGCAAAGCAAGATCATCCAAGGGCCATCGAGGTGCTGATGAAGCTGGATGTGCCGTACATCGTGGCGTTGCCTCTTGTGTTCCAGACGACTGAGGAATGGCTGAACAGCACTTTGGGTCTTCACCCGATTCAGGTGGCTTTGCAGGTTGCTCTTCCAGAACTTGACGGAGGAATGGAGCCGATTGTTTTCTCAGGACGAGACCCACGAACCGGTAAATCCCATGCCCTTCACAAGAGGGTGGAGCAGCTCTGCACCAGAGCAGTCAGATGGGCAGAACTGAAGAGGAAAACAAAGGTTCCTACTTACTTTTTTTTTCTCTCTCTCTCTCTCTCTCATCACATATGCCTTGTGGTGCTTTTCTTTTAATAATAAACAGAGAAGTATGAATGAAGTTAAAAAAAAAAAAAAAAAAAAAAAAAACTTAATTTTGATGTAAAACTTGAATGCAGACTGAGAAGAGGGTGGCCATCACGGTGTTCAGTTTCCCACCAGACAAAGGCAATGTGGGATCCGCTGCATACCTGAATGTGTTTGCGTCCATTTTCTCTGTGCTTCAAGACCTGAAAAAAGATGGTTACAATGTGGAAGGCCTTCCAGAGACTTCTCAAGAGTTGATTGAAGAGATTCTTCACGACAAAGAGGCTCAGTTCAGCAGTCCAAATCTGAATGTTGCATACAAAATGGGAGTGAGAGAGTATCAGCAGCTGACTCCGTATGCCACTGCCTTGGAGGAGAACTGGGGAAAGCCTCCAGGGAACTTGAATTCTGATGGGGAGAATCTCTTGGTTTATGGGAAAGCATACGGAAACATATTCATCGGAGTCCAGCCCACTTTTGGGTACGAGGGTGATCCCATGAGGCTGCTTTTCTCAAAATCAGCAAGCCCACATCACGGATTTGCAGCTTATTACACTTATGTTGAGAAGATCTTCAAAGCCGATGCTGTTCTTCATTTTGGAACCCACGGATCCCTAGAATTCATGCCTGGGAAGCAGGTCGGGATGAGTGATGCTTGTTTTCCCGACAGTCTTATAGGGAACATCCCGAATGTCTACTATTATGCAGCTAACAATCCTTCAGAAGCCACCATTGCCAAGAGAAGAAGCTACGCCAACACCATAAGCTACCTGACTCCACCTGCTGAGAATGCTGGTCTTTACAAGGGTCTGAAGCAGCTGAGCGAGTTGATTGCATCGTATCAGTCTCTCAAAGACACGGGCCGTGGTCAGCAGATCGTGAGCTCCATCATCAGTACAGCCAAGCAATGCAATCTTGATAAAGATGTGGATCTTCCTGAAGAAGGTGTGGAGATTTCAAGCAAAGAACGCGATCTTGTTGTTGGAAAGGTGTACTCCAAGATCATGGAGATCGAGTCGAGGCTGCTACCATGTGGGCTTCATGTGATCGGTGAGCCTCCGACAGCCATGGAGGCTGTTGCCACTCTGGTCAACATTGCCGCCTTGGACCGACCGGAAGAAGGGATCTCCTCTCTTCCATCGATACTGGCGGAGACGGTTGGTAGAGAGATAGAAGATATTTACAGAAGCAGTGATAAAGGAATCTTGAAAGATGTGGAGCTGTTGAAGCAGATCACAGAGGTGTCTCGTGGGGCCGTTGATGCTTTTGTGCAGCGGAGCACCAACAGCAAGGGTCAGGTGGTTGATGTGTCTGGTAAATTAAGTACATTCCTTGGGTTTGGTCTGAATGAGCCTTGGATTCAGTATTTGTCTGAAACCAAGTTCTACAGAGCCGACAGGGACAAGCTGAGGGTTCTGTTCCAGTTCTTGGGCGATTGTTTGAAGCTCATTGTGGCTGACAACGAGTTGGGCAGCTTGAAACAGGCTTTGGAAGGAAAGTATGTGGAGCCGGGTCCAGGAGGCGACCCGATCCGGAACCCGAAAGTGCTGCCCACGGGAAAGAACATTCATGCGTTGGACCCACAAGCAATCCCGACAACAGCAGCCATGCAGAGTGCAATGGTGGTGGTGGACAGGCTGCTGGAGAGGCAGAAGGCGGACAACGGAGGAAAGTATCCGGAGACGGTTGCATTGGTGTTGTGGGGGACGGACAACATCAAGACTTACGGGGAGTCTCTCGGTCAGGTGCTATGGATGATCGGTTGTAGGCCGGTTGCAGACTCACTGGGACGAGTCAACCGGGTTGAGCCTGTGAGTCTTGAAGAGCTCGGAAGGCCAAGAATCGATGTCGTTGTCAACTGCTCGGGAGTCTTCAGGGATCTGTTCATCAACCAGGTACCAAATCGATTTCTTTGTCAAATGCTTTTTTTCATTTTCCAGGTGTCTCTTGATTAACACTATATATATGTTATGTATGTTGTTACAGATGAACCTGCTGGACAGGGCAGTGAAGATGGTGGCTGAGCTGGATGAGCCGCTGGACCAAAACTATGTTCGGAAACACGCACTGGAACAAGCGGAGGCTCTTGGGGTGGATGTGAGAGAAGCTGCAACTCGAATCTTCTCAAATGCATCCGGATCCTACTCATCAAATGTAAATCTTGCAGTTGAGAACTCATCATGGAACGATGAGAAGCAGCTTCAAGACATGTATTTGAGCAGAAAGTCGTTTGCATTTGACAGCGACACTCCTGGTGCTGGAATGGAAGAGAAACGACAAGTGTTTGAGATGGCGTTGAGTACGGCCGAAGCAACATTCCAAAACCTGGATTCGTCTGAGATCTCTCTGACAGATGTCAGTCATTACTTTGACTCCGACCCCACCAACCTTGTTGGGAGCCTACGGAAGGACGGGAAGAAACCAAACGCGTACATTGCAGACACCACCACGGCTAACGCTCAGGTGCGGACCCTCTCGGAGACGGTCCGTTTGGACGCAAGGACAAAGCTGTTGAACCCGAAATGGTACGAAGGGATGCTGTCGAGTGGTTATGAGGGTGTCCGTGAGATTGAGAAGCGGCTCACAAACACGGTGGGGTGGAGTGCAACTTCAGGGCAGGTGGATAACTGGGTGTATGAAGAGGCCAACACCACCTTCATTCAAGATGAGGAGATGTTGAACAGGCTCATGAACACAAACCCCAACTCCTTCAGGAAGTTGGTGCAGACCTTCTTGGAGGCCAATGGGAGAGGCTACTGGGACACTACGGAGGATAATATTGAGAAGTTAAAGCAGTTGTACTCAGAGGTTGAAGATAAGATTGAGGGTGTCGATCGGTAATTTATAGTTATGTGATGTTTATAACCTTGTCATTTGTTTCCTTTTCCCCAAAACTGTAAACATTTTGATCGTTAATGGGGACTACTCTCATTGTATGTTAAGATTCTAATTTACAAAAAGTTTAATGTAAATTCAATAAGTTTCACATTGCGAAACAACAGATAGAGTGAAGGTGCCATCATAATCTATCGTATATGACTGAGTAATACCATTTGCCTTAGAAATTGATAGTGCTTCTGTTTGCTTTGTGTTTGAGTAAGAACACCCATGGAAGCAAAAATGAAACAAGTGCAGACAGAGAGAGTCAGGCATCAGACGTGATAACTTCAATTTATCAAATCACAAACAAAGTTGTAGAATCATTGAAGCAGTTTCTAACATTACATTACCATACTTAAAAAAAAAAAAAAAAAAAGAATGTCATTGCTGTGGTCATTTTATGCCAACAAATACCCTCAGCCCATGGCACAAGACTCTTGAACTCTGTCACTGGGAATCTTGATATGTCAAATACTGGCTCACTGTTTACAATTCAACATGTTTCTTGAAAATTAAACTTTTAATTAGGTCAAAAGGAGAAAAAAAATCAGCTCATGTGTTTCTGTTTCTCTCCTTTACTTTAGCATGATCCAGCATGCAAAATCCATAGAATTTTCATGACACAGGAGTTCATGAATTGTGATATATCAATAGAGAGATTGAACATTATGTCAATAGATACTAATGGACATGACAATACAAATATAATCACCCGAACAGTTAATTTCTCAACTTATCTTTTTCTCATCATCTTTACGTGTTTTCAACAACTTGGGCCTTGGCTTTAAGGGTTTTAAGAAGGAAGCCTGAAAACTGACCATTGTTCTCAAAACACTAATCAACTTAGACTCAATATCTACCCCATTTGGTTCAAGAACTCGTAAACACCGTGCAACCGCCTCCATTGTACTCATGCAACCACCAAAAGGTTCCTTCCTGAGTATTAACTCAGAGTTGTATATTGTTCCGCCATCAACATTAGCATCATAACTCAAACATACCTGAGTTGCAAACTTTGACAAAAATGGAAAGCTAGAGCATACCATCTCCTTTGCGTGCTTCCATGTCCCATCAAAAGCAATCAGAACAAATTTGTTTGAATCATCATCCCCAAATGAAGACTTCCACTGGTTAATCTCCATTGAAGGAGTGAGGTCCGTACCTATAAAGTGAAACAGGTCAGCACTCAGCAGTCTGTACCTGTAAAACAATGCAGGACAAGACTACATTCACTTGAATTCCAGAAGCCCTCATTAGGTGTCCTGCATTTGATTACCATGAACTATCTAATGGAATTGAGTTTTATTGTTTATCAATTTTCAACATTGGAGTGTGTTTTGTCGAATCAAAGTAATCCGCAATGAAAAGGTTGAATTCCTCATTGTTGGTGATCCGTGACTGAGTATCATACCCAGACAAATTCATTTCCAGAGCATCTTTTTCATGAATTATATTAACAAGAATACCATTAGCAGAATATAAACAAGTATCTAGCAAAGTTAGAATCATACCAGGAAAGAGAAAAGCCGCATGTAGACATTGGTTAGGGTTTTCTTCGGTGGCAGCATCATGGAGAGAGTCAAGAAGAGCCGACCCACCCCGTCGTAATCGACGGCCAATTAGGGTTTGGCAGCTGCGGAGGCATTTGCTAAGCACCGGCACTGTAGCGAGTGGGTGGCGCTGTTCGTGTGGATGCTGCAGGATTATGATTTGCGTGCTCGTGGAGAATGGTTCGGCCGGAATTGAGTCACATAGACACACGGTCGCCGGCCTTTCGCAGACATTGCAGATTCTCCGCCGTGCGTTTGGGTGGTTGAATTGGTTGTCGTCGTCCATAAAATCCGACATCATAAGGTCAAAAGCATGGACTCCAAATATTTGTTATGCGAAGAAATAGTTGCAAGGTCTAATTGCTCCAATTTTCTAAGTTTACCTATTATACACCATTTTATAATTCCAAATCAAAAGAGTATACTTCATAAAAGTTCCATCGTAACAGAAATTTATACTATATACACAACAAACAAGTTCTACACCAAACTATACAATTATACATGAACATAATCACATTATTTTTTGTAATTCATACATGGTTTTAAGTACATAACATTCTTCGTATTAATCCTTTAATGATAACTTAGATATAATCTTGGGTGATATTCAAAAAGGTACTGAATCTATCTTCTTCTACCAACTTTACTTTGACACACGTGAGATGGGTCCATAGCAACGAAATTTCTTCATCACAAACAACTTCCAGAGGGCATAAACCCTTGACTGACAATGGCAGCTCACGCAGCCCTGTGCATCCTCTCATATGAATCATTCGCAGACTACTCAATTCACCTATTTCCCCTGGCAACTCTAGCAGATTTAAACAGTCTGTCAGATCAATCACGCTTAACTTCTGCATGTTTCTAATCCATTTGGGTAACGTTGCAAGATTTGAGCATGACGCAAGCCGCAAAACTTCCAAATTTGATAAGTTTTTTCCAAATTCTTCAGAAAGCGAACTCAATTCGAGGCAATTAGTAATGTTGAGTTTTCTAAGATTGACTAGATTGCATAACATGGTGGGAAATGTGATTAAATCATCACAAGAGTCGATGTCGATCTCCAAAAGGCTTTGTAATTTGTTGGGTGTGTATTCGGTGAAACTGTTCCCGATTTTGCACATGATCAAGGATAGCTTCTGCAAGTGTGGTAACTCCAGAATTGATGTACTGATTGAAGATATTGAAACGTGTTCTAATCTAATGGTGGTTAGACCAGATAAATATTGTGGTGAGGGAAAGTTTTGAAGCTCTGAGAAGTGATAGCCGTAGTTTGTGAAAATTATAATCTTTAAGCTCTCCATGCTTTGCATAAACTGTGGCAAGGGATATGTCCTTGACATGAAGTTCAACACCAAAACTTCCACTTTGGGGGCTTGAATGTCATTCCATTTCAAAGAGAATCTTTCATCTGTTATCAAGCATGGATAGTAGGATTAAAAGAAGGGTTAAATGCAGGAAAAGGCAATGTACTTTCTTGGACTGTTTATCGTGACATCTTACTTTCATGGTATTAAGAAAAATCTACACAAATTATAATTGAATACAAAACAATT
Source organism: Lactuca saligna (assembly GCF_052625555.1). Classification (NCBI taxonomy): domain Eukaryota; kingdom Viridiplantae; phylum Streptophyta; class Magnoliopsida; order Asterales; family Asteraceae; genus Lactuca; species Lactuca saligna. The sequence goes on along the minus strand of NC_136425.1, from coordinate 23,171,840 downwards.
GGTAACATTTTATAAATGTAAAGTCTGGATAAGAAAAATATTGAAAGTACAATGCTACAATTAGATAGATTTTTCAAAGTAAAATGCCTTGATAAGAAAAAAAATGAAAGTACACTGCAGTGATAAGTAATAGAAAGCAATGAAAGTAGGATCTTATAGTTCACAAATAAATGAAAGCATGTTGCTATTTCTTACGATTACAGTTAAATGTAAGAAAATAGCATTGTACTTCTATTGACTTGTTTATTAAAGCATCCTAATTTCTTTCTTGCCGATAAAACAATTTTTTTGAGAAATTTACCCAATTACAACATTGTCATCCGAAGACAACAATTTTCGTTACTATAATTGGGTGGATAACGTCCAAATAAGAAATATAGTGAAAGTAAAATGTTGTGACTGGGTGGATTTTTCAAAGTGCAATGCTTTAATAAGAAAAAAAAATGGAAGTACAATGTCGTAAGAAAGTAGGTTGCTTTAATACAAAACTAAATGCAAGGACGTTGTTATTTCTTGCATTTGGCCCTTAGAAGAATTGAGGAATAGACCCCACGATGGGAGCCTAGTGGTTAGGGAGTGGAATTCCACACAAATATTGCTAGAGTTCCGTGATTGACCTCTCACATGAGCTGCTCAAATGATGCAGTTTACCATTTTTTTTAAAACACATTTATGAATAGATACCTACTTTTAAAATTGGGGAAACAAACCTGTGGAAATGGAGAATAGACGGGCATCGATAGTCTTTGGCAATTTGGGAAGGTCTTGTCCATTTGCATGTATGATTAATCTCTTTCTATGCTCTATTGGTTCTTGGTTGCTTAAACGAATAGCTAGCGTTCTCATCAAATCGTGTTGCACAAGAGCTTTGTCCTCACAATAGTTGCTAATCACAGGCGAATGTTTCCTGCAATCAAATAAAAAGTGTATGACCAAATGACTCTTTGTTTGTGCATAAGGGTGGTATTGAAATCAGAAGCCACTCACCTTATTGGCAACAGAGTTGCTAGGTTTTTGTAGGAAAGTTCAAAGAGGTGGTTCATTGTGGCTAATCCCTCTTCATCATCCTTGTATAGATGGACCCACATGTCCAATAGCATTGTAGCTGCTATCCTCTGATCTTCAGGAAATAACCCCAAGTCCAAGTAACATTGCTTGATTACTGATTCTTCTTTGAATACTTCTAAACTTCGTGCTAGACAAAGTGGTATAGACTCTTCCAAATCCAAAACAGTTTGCTTCCCATCAGACAGATTTTTCAACATGCCAAGCCAGCTTGTGATGTCTGCCCCCTTTAACAAACCACCAATCACACTAAGGGCCAGTGGATGTTGCTTGCAACACTTCACCAACTACACAAAGCGACGAAAAAAGGCTAAAACTATGTTATATAATGGGAAAAGAAAAGTTGATTCCATCTGAAAAAAGGTTTCGTTATACCTTGTCAACAAGATCATCTGATATATCAGCATCTTCACTTTCACATTCTGAAAATGCAGAGTGCCGAAACAGAGCAGTTGCATCTTGGTGGCTCAAAAGTTGCAAGTGATATGTGTTGAATTGTTTAAAGGTGAACCTAGATGTAGCAAGAATCTTGTATCCACGGAACTTGAACTTGAAGCGTTTGATAATGGAATCAGACCATACATCATCGAGTACTAATAGTGTTTCAGATTTATTTTCACCCAAAAAGCGCCCCCATTGGTTGATTGCGTCATCGTCATTGATAAAATCAAGCTTCTGACCTGCTTGGTTCGACTGAAGTAAATTTTGTACAACCATCTTCAAGTTGGGGGTCTCCGAGATGGTAGCAAAGTAGATGTTTCTACCAAATTTTTCTGTTCAAATGAGAATACAGTCGTAAATAATGGAAAGATTTGATAAAAAGAATGGAATAGATTTGAATACCTTGAATAGCGGGATCGTGGCAGAGCATAGTTACCAAAGTAGTCTTCCCTGAACCTCCGGCAGCGGAAACAACTACAACTGAACATTCATCACCACTAGCAGAAACTTTGAGGACCATCGCCTTCAAATCCCTAACTCGATCGTCAAATCCAATAACAACGTCTTTCAGCAATGGAGCGCGAGACGACCAACGACCTGCATCCCCTTTCATCATTCTCATTTGCATATTTTTCGCCACCAGCAGATCCAGTATACCCCTAGTATTCAGCAACTGAAGATCAATCTGACAAAATCTAAGCAACGATGCATTTAGGTCATCCAGCTTCAACGCGTGAGTATATTTCTTGTAGAAATTCCATTTGATACGCTCGCATTTCAGAACGAGGGCTTCAGCACCTTCCATTTGAGCGATGAACATCTCTTTTTCCTTTTTCGGTCGATCCAATACTTCAATTAGCTTCTCGATTTCATCGAAGATCGGCTTGTTTCTTGTTATGGTGTTTTGTAATTGAATGAGATTGGGTTTAAACTGCGAGGTTTTCTTTATTACGTGTATGATGGCATCTGATAATTTAGAAACAGCGTCCCCTAGCCCAGCTCCTACTAGGTCTGCAGGATCCATTGATGAAGAGGAAGAAGTTGAATTCTTGATGAACTTTATGATTTGAATTGTGATCGGAAAATGCCTTCCCAGCGGTGGTGTACTACAGACAGTTGAAGATGATCAATCTAGAACGCGTCAAAGAGGAAACAGGGGAGAAAATTCCCTCGTTTTAATTACATTTCGAGAAATAATCGTTGCTTTCCTACAGCAGCTAAACGACATCGTCTTCTTATCCTACATTTTAGAGACATATCTCCGACTGCTGCGACGTAGCACATGCAAAATTTTGGAACATAGACGGCGCGGATGAAGCGACGGCGGCTTAGGTTTGCTTGAGACGGACGCTGACAGCCACAACATTACGATATCATATATTTTTAATTTGTTATATAAATAATATTTGGTAGTCGGTTTATGACGAGTTGCATACTTGCATATTTCCTTTCTATAATTGTATTGCGATATAAAAGGTTATCATTCAACAGATATTTCTTATTCTGTGTTGTTTATGTTGGATTAAATCTCGTTAGTACTTGGTAGTGGCCTATAGACTAATTATGTAATAAATTACATACATAGGGCATAATTATGTTGTATACCATAACTTTGTCATAATAACAAAAATAGGTCTTTTTACTTACTAAATTGGTAGTATGATAGATACAAACTCAAGGGACAACCAAACTTGTGTGGTGTCTATTCTTAACCATAAGATGTAAATGATCATAAATATATATATGTACTTATTGTTTCATTTGGAGGATACGGGATCTCATTCTACAAGCACTCACATCGGTGTGGCCATGTAATAAAAGCCAAGTCATCAATTTCTTGCATCTGCTGTGAGCCTTGCAAAATGTTGGTGGTGGGCCATCTAACATAATATATATATATATATATATATATATATATATATATATATATATATATATATATATATATATATATATATATATATATATATATAAGGCTTCATAACTTTCTTTGACATCTACTATATGTACACTTTGTAACACCCTGTTCCGAATTGACTCCTAGTCTGAGGTTGTGGCCCGAAGGTCGGTCATTATAAGGATTATGGTTTTTGAGAAGGTAAGATCTAGGCCCATTTGGGTGCGGGTAATGTATTAGAAGTGATTCGGGTGTTTGGTTCGTGTTTTGAAGCCTAGGGGTATTTCAATAAAATGACAGTTCGGGCTCTTGTGGAAAATAGATTCTTGTTTGGAAGGTCTTAAGAAAGGTATGAGTTACTAGAAGTGTAGGGCTTCTCGTTACCTTTGCGTGGATATAAGGATCGCTGGAATCGGGCTTAGAACGAAGAAGTTATGGCCTTCAGAAGTTTCGTGGTTTTCAGGCTTAGCCGAGTACACGGGGAGTACACAATGAGTACGCGGGGTGTATTAGTGAAGAAGGCAGTACGCGGGGCGTACCTTGGAGTATGTTGGGCGTACTGACCAGGATGGTCGCGAATGTTCTTCGGAGTATGATAGGCGTACAATAATTACGTCGGGCGTACGCCAGTCAGATCAGAACCTTATTTTAGGGTCATAGACCCTATTTAAGCTCCTTATCTCATAACCTAACCCTAATATCTTCAGCCCCTACCCTCTAAAACCCTAGAAATCTTCATATATCATTCATGGTGACATTTTGAGCTTATGGAGTTCATTTTTGGGATGTTTGACCCGTTTTCAAGAAAATGGAGCTTGTTGCAAAGATAGGAAACAACGAGGAGCTTATAGATCTGACTTTTGGGACTCATTCTCAGCTTGATGAAGGTATAAAGATTTGAACTTGATCATTCATCTCTTAGATTTACCATTTGTGAGTTTTTGTTCATTTTGGTCCCAAGTATGAGATCTAGTGGTCTTGATTTCATTCCAGGAGCTTTGATGTAACATCTGGTTCCTTGTACGTATTTTAAATAAGAATTTTTGCACTTTTACTCTGGGACTAGACGTGTCAGAAGCCCCAACTCATCGAGTGGAGGCTTAATTTGGATGCGGGTGGAAGAATCTACTCAATGAGTCGGAAGCCCCGACTTGATGAGTAGACATGTCTGGATGAAACCCTAAATTTCAGGGTTTGCACCCTATTTAAGAAAGGTATGAGTTACTAGGAGTGTAGGGCTTCTCGTTACCTTTCCGTGGATATAAGGATCGTTGGAATCGGGCCAAGCAAGCAGAGTGTTGACAACAGTTTGCAATGTGATTGGCCGTAGAGAAACTTCGAGGATGAAGTTTAGTTTAAGTGGGGGAGAGTTGTAACACCCCAAAATCATAAAGTCCAAAAAAAGGGAAGAAAACCCTAAGTCAAAGGGTCAACTCGTCGAGTCCATGGAGGAACTCGACGAGTCCGAGTGGGATCCGGATCGAGGAGTAAGTGACCGACTTGGCGAGTCGGAGAATGGACTCGGCGAGTCCGGTCTGAAGAGAGAAACCCTAATCCCAGGGGTTGTACTCTATTTAAGGGATGATATGTCCCTTCCTCAGCCTCTATATCATCCTAGAGAACCTGTAAATCCTAGATTTCATGGGAGCTTCCATCATTTGGGAGAAAATAGCTTTGGAGGAGGGAATCTTTGAAAGGAACAAGAAGATCAAGAGGGTTGCTTCAAAGGAGAGGTGTAGATCCGAGAACTATTTCAATTTGTGCTCATCTTGGAGGTAAAAGTTGTTATCTTTCCTCCTTTGCATCTAGATCTATCTTGGTTATGAGTTTTGGGGCTTTTATGCCACGTCCTTGAATCATTTCGAGTTGGAGCCCAAATCTGAAGTTGCTACTTCAGATCTAAGTGTATTTTGGCCTAGAAAGTCATAAAGCATCAGTATTTGGGTTGGTTGTTAAGCCTCTTTGTCTTAAACCCTAGTTTGTAGTGTTTTGAGCCTTGATCTCCTTAGTTATATGTAAAGTTTGCAACTTTACATGGGGAATGGACTTTGGAAGTATGGATCTATGATTTGGAGCCCCTACATGGCTCGAAAAGCCATTCGGCGAGTCACATGGGTGGACTCGGCGAGTTGGATGAAGTTGGGCAGGAACTCGGTGAGTTGGAAGAACAACTCGGCGAGTCTGTTGAAGATTGCCTTGGACTCGGCGAGTCAAGTCGCAAAACCCCAAACCCTTCGAGTTAAGACTCGGATCAGTGAGTTGAGTAGGGACCCAGTGTGAAACACCCCAAAATAAGACCCAAAAATTTTTGTTTAACAATTACTAAAAATACTAAGATAATATCATAAAATAAAACTCATACGTCAATATCTCAAAACAATAGCAAAGTGTTATGTAGACTGTGTCAAACTGTATCAAATCACATTTATGAAAAACTAAAACATCTCCCAGGACAACTGAAATTGTGGTGTATGCGATGCCATCAACCCGAGCTCTTCCCTTTGCTTGCGGAAGTACCTGAAACCAAAACTGAAACTGTAAGCACGAAGCTTAGTGAGCTCCCCCAAACTACCACATACCATACAATACATATAAACATATACTGGGCCTTGCCCACTGCATCGGACCAAAGTCCGGAAACTGCAGCGGACCGAAGTCTGGAACTAACCAGGGCCTTGCCCTCTGCATCGAACCGAAGTCCGGAACTACTGAGGCCTTGCCTCCTGCATCGGACCGAAATCCGGAACTAACTGCATCAGACCGAAGTCCGGAACTAACTGCATCGGACAGAAGTCCGGAACTACTGAACATAGCATAGCATAAACATATCAATTAGCATGAACACATAAACTGCATACTGCATCGGGCTGTAACCCGGAACACATAACACATAAATCCTGTCTGAGCCACGAAGGCATCAAACATAATAAAATCTGCATCGGACCAAAGTCCGAAAACTACTACTAGCTATATGGGCCGACATTGTGGCCTTAGACCTGTTGCTACTGAAAGGAAACTCACCTCGTGATCTGGCTGCTGAGTGTATGGCTCTGGAAGTTATCTGCTGCTACTTCGGTATCTCCCCGGCTACAATTCCACAAATACACTCAATCAAAAAACTAATAACTGCATTGGGGTAAAATAACTATTTTACCCCTGGCTAAAGTCAACTCTCCTGGTCAAGGTCAACTCTTCTGGTCAAAAACAACTCTTCTGGTCAAAGTCAACTTACAGTTGACCTGACTCGCCGAGTTGGGCCGATACGGCGGACCAGTCACACAGTAGAACCGATATGCATGGCTATTCTATGTTCTGTTATGTTATGTATGCTATTTATGTTATGGTCCGGAAGGCAATATGTTATGGGACGGAAGGCAATATGTTTTGGACCGGAAGGTCGTAGCTTGGAAGGGTGTATATGTGGTTGGTATTTTGGGGGTATCTCACTAAGCTTTCGGGCTTACATTTGTGGTTTAAATGTTTTTCAGGTTCTTCCGGAGACCGTAGCAAGGCGAAGGCGTGATTGTACCGCTCCTCGTGTTTATGTTTATAGCATGATTCTGGGAATACTCTGATAATAAATGTATTGAAAACCTTTTTGTAATAACGTTATTAAAATGAATTGTTTTTGAAAAGTTTAAATTGTGTTGAAATTTTTTGTTGTTACACAGACTATTTCAACAACTTCATCAGACTAATATTCTCGATATCCTTTCCTTTACCTTTGTATTTGACCGAGGCTCCTGGAGTTGAAAGGTTTTGCAATTGTTGAGTAGCAGGAGTTACTATTACTTCAGTTATTTCATGATGACCAATTGCATACCGACCTTTCCATGCCACGAGAAAATTTATCTATTTCCAATGCGTGTAATCAATGCTTCCAATCATACCCGAAAAAACTTGTCTTTCTTGTATTAGTGGTAAAGAATTCCTCCACAATGAGTAGAGAGAAATTTGGCAATGATGAATTTTTGTGAGGGAAGATATGTGTACTAAACTCAACATGGCGAGAGTGATGGAGTCGGCGAGTTTCAGGATGAAAGCACCTATAAGCCGACTTCGCAGTTGAGTAACCTAAGAAAATGTAAGGGGGAGATCTAGGATAAAGTTTTTAGGTGGAATAGGGACAGAGCCATGGGTAGCAAAGGCATCCGAAGGGTTTAAGTTTCTTGTTGTTCGGGTGACGGCCATACATAAGATCAAATGGGCTTTGGGAGTTTAGAATTGGTGCGGTTGATGAGGTGAACAGCTGTTTGGAATGCATGATAGCAAAAACGTAGGGGAAGACCTGCAAAGTGTAAGAGAGTGAGTCCGGTTTCAACAATGTGGCGATGGTGGCGTTTAATTATGTCATTTTGTGCGGGTGTGTGCGATGGAGTGGTATAATGAGAGATGCCCATGGATTTAAATATAGGAATGGGAGTGTGATACTCCCAGTCATTATCAGTAAACATAAAGATAATGGATGTATTAAAATATATTTCAACCAAGGTTTTGAATTATGGAAATAGTTTGTCAACACCGGATTTATATTTGATTGGATAAAGCCATATGTATTTGAGTAGTAATCAACAAACACCACATAATAGGCAAAACCATCAATGAATTGTTGCACAGGACCCCATACATCCGAATAAATGAACAGTAAAGGTTTTGTTGCAACAAAAGAGTTTTTACCAAAAGGAAATTTGTGACTTTTATTAATGGAGTATGAAGCACAATGAAAATTAAATTGCAAAGAGGATTTGAAACTAAGATCTAAGTCTTTAACAAGATGTTTTAAAATGTGAGTAGATTGATGAACGAGTGTGTGATGATAATCAAGAAGAGATGCTTTAAAGGTTGTTGCATTGCTGCTTCAAGGATGGGTTGGTATAGTATACATCATTCATGTTCTCCCCGCGAATTAAAGGCGCCCCGTGCACATATCCTTCATGAGAAAATGCAAAAGAAAGAATTCAATAGAAACTTGGTTAGTACGACATAATTTAGCAACATATATAAGATTTTTACAAAGACGAGGAACACAAAAAACCTTAGATAAGGATAGGAAACGAGATGAAGTGGGAAGATTAGCAAGACCAATATGAGAGATAGAGAGAGTGGTACCATCGCCTAGAAGAATTTCATTCGATCCACCATATTCGGATACTTTGTGAAGAGCGGATCAATAAGAGGTAAGGTGACGAGAGGCTCCACTGTCAAATGTCCATAGAGCAAGAGTGGATGTGGAAGTTTGATTAGAGGAATGACATTGACAACTGGGTTGTGGTGGGTGACATGGTTGGTGATGTGGTAGTATTTTAGGAAGCGAGTGAGTTTTCAGCAGTCTCGGGTCTCGTGACCAGATATAGTGTAAAAGTGACAGAATGATGAGGAACGATTGTTGCTGTTATAGTTGTGGTTGGATCGATTGTTTTGCGACTGATTTTCAGTAGTGGATCGGTTAGGACGGAAGGAAGATTCATTTGACGAACGATTGTTGAACCGTCCAAATTAGCACTAGGAGAAGTTGGCAATGACAATGATGAGAGCAACAACAACCTCAGTTTCCTTGAGGTATCTTTCAAAGTCGACAAGTTTGTCGAATAATTATGCAAATGAAATAGAGGTTTCGTGAACCTTTAGAGTAGTAGTAGTTGGTCCATACTCTTCTTCGAGTTGGCTAAGTATGTGGACCAAGAGGTCTTCTGCATGAATAGGGCTTTATACGAGCGCAAGCTTATCGTAGATAAGTCTCATATCATTGAGAAATTTAGTGACTGAGCGATTTCCTTTAGGATTCTTAACAAGTCTATATTTGAGTGAGATGATTCGGGAACGAGATTGACCGACATAACTCTTGCTTAATCGATCCCAAGCTTCCTTGGCAATGGTGGCGGAATTGATGATTGGTTGAATGGCATCGGAGCAGCTTCCAAGATTTGTGTTGAAGATGATATGATCTTGGCGATACCATATTGTGTATACTGGATTTGTTGTGATGGTGTCTTTATCAGTTATCGTTTTGGTTGGTGTGAGATCGCTAGTGATGAAGTTTTCTAGATCAAGGCCAATTAGGGTTGATTGATCTTGTTTATGCCATACTGGAAAATAGTTGTGGTGAGTTTGATCGAAAAGTGATCGGCGATTGTGATTTGAATGATAGTGTTAGAGGAGGAAGCCATAAGAGGCGGCTGATTAGGGTTGTGAAGGAGAGGATCGAATCAAAGAGACTCGTTAGAGTGGGGGGCTCAAATACCATATAAATGTAACAGTTCTTATTGTGTATCAGAGTTACAAGTCGGCATATAAATACTTGAGATATACCCAGGAATATACACTAATCGAGAAGGCATACATGGAAATATGGAATGCATTGAATAGATGAATCAATGAATCCAATAATCAAGGAGAGTAAGATAAGGCAAGGATATCAAGGTATATCCTTAAATATCTATAGTTGTTGCATACCATTCAACGAATGTTTCTGCAAATAATTGTCACAAAATGTTTCAACAATACCTATTGCCAATCTATACAAACTTTCTTTTGTAGTTCTATTAGACATTCTCATATAATCGTCAATAGAATCAGACAACTCCCCCATAGCCATCAACTTAATTGCCGCAACATATTTATGCAACCATGTGAATCAACGTCTACCTCTAGTATCATATCTCATTTGAAAAAAAATTATACCTAAACATAATTATACCTAAACATATATTTAACAGGTAAGAAATGTATTTATGTTATCTAAAACCTACATTTAGAAAATACAAAAAATGAAAAAAAATGATATATGCTTTCCAAGGCGTTGGCTATCCGTACAAACACATTTTTCGCAAACGAAACCTTCTTTTGAAATTGTTTGGCTGGTAGATACAAGCATCCGCAAAATAATCACGAACTAGACGTTGGTGTCCTTCTTCGCGATTTATGTTTAACATCGCACATCTTGTTACTAGATGATTTGGATCTGGTTGTAGTAGCACGTTCATGCAATACTCGTACATCATAGTGACGAAGATATCATCATCATCGTTAGACAGGTCGAACATATCCATTTTTTTGTAGAAGTATTAAAATTTTATAAAATATAGAGAAAAAAAGAATGGTGTGAATGAGTTTTAGTTAGAAAGTAATGAGACTTACCTTAATGCCGGCCGGGGGCGGTGTCGAGGGGCATTACAACACCGTTAAGGTGTCTCTACATCGGTTAAAACGCATTTAACGGGTCCGTACCGATCAGTATAATAAAGTTAATTTAGGGTTTTCTAGTTTTAATAAAGGTTTTTTTGTTTTTTTTTTAAATAAAGTTAACCACCCAACTTTTTGGCTGTTACCTTTTATTTCGATGGAAATACTATTTAAATTTATTTCTATATATAACCAAAATCCATTTGAAACCAAAACCTTATGAAATCATTTGGGACCAAAAATGATTCAAATTTAAAAAGATTTTTTTTTATGATATTTAGAGTTTCCACGTGTTATTGCTAGTAATTTTGACCCCACTGTCACCAAATCCACCAAAATAGCAGCCGTTAACTTGAAGTTACATTGAAGAATTTTAGTAAAGAAATCAAACATCAGCTGTCGGTTGCAACTAGCCTTGCTCACCTGCTCCTTCCTCCCTCCCTCTTTTGCTCATATACACACACTGCTGTGTGATTTCCAAATCATAAATGAGACACTTCTGAATTCAACTCTCATCTTTCAATTTGACTTTGCGAGTGTATGGGCGTGGGATTTGATCCAATGTTGGTCCAGAAAGAGCGCGACTCCAAACCCCAGAACCCCAAATCATCTTCACTACCAACAACCATTCGCCCAAATCGATTCTCTCCATCCAAATCCCTTGATTTCTCCACATGGTTCTCCGAAAATCTTTACAAAATCGTCACAATTGGCCTCCTAATCTCAACCGTCGCTGCTCTCTTCTTCCTCCGTAACGTCGGGGACTCCGCCGCTCTCCTCTGCTTCCAGTCACAAACTCAACAACTCGAAACCATCCATTTCCCTCAAATCAATTACAACTCAATTTCACCCATCCCCGATAAGACTACCCCTTACTCAAATTTCAGATCAGAGCAATGGATTGTTGTTTCGGTATCGGATTATCCCACGGATTCGTTTAAAAAGCTGTTGAAGATCAAAGGGTGGCAAGTTCTGGCTGTGGGAAACTCCAAGACTCCAAGTGATTGGAATCTTAAAGGTGCTATTTATTTGTCACTTGAAGATCAAGCTAAATTAGGGTTTAGAATTGTTGATTTTTTGCCTTATGATTCATATGTTAGAAAAAATGTTGGCTATTTGTTCGCGATCCAACATGGTGCAAAAAAGATATTCGATGCTGATGATAGAGGGGAAGTGATTGATGACGACATTGGTAAGCATTTTGATGTTGAATTAGTGGGTGAGAGTGCCAGACAAGAGGTTATATTACAATACACTCATGAAAACCCGAATAGAACTGTTGTCAATCCTTACATTCATTTTGGTCAAAGATCTGTTTGGCCGAGGGGATTGCCATTAGAGAATGTAGGTGAAATTGAGCGTGAAGAGTATTACACTGAAGTCTTTGGTGGGAAGCAGTTTATCCAACAAGGTATTTCCAATGGCTTACCTGATGTTGATTCAGTTTTCTACTTTACTAGGAAACCCAATCTTGAGCCTTTTGATATTCGATTCGATGAGCATGCCCCAAAGGTGGCATTCCCTCAAGGAACAATGGTACCCATGAATTCTTTCAACACATTACACCATTATTCAGCTTTTTGGGGGTTAATGCTCCCTGTTTCCATAAGTTCAATGGCTTCTGATGTGTTAAGAGGTTACTGGGCACAGAGACTTTTATGGGAAATTGGTGGGTATGTTGTTGTCTACCCTCCAACTGTACATAGATACGATAGAATTGAAGCATACCCATTTGCAGAAGAGAAAGATCTTCATGTAAACGTGGGTCGTTTGATTAAGTTCTTGGTATCTTGGAAATCAGATAAACACAGATTGTTTGAAAAGATAATGGAATTGAGTTACGCCATGGCTGAAGAAGGATTTTGGACTGAAAAAGATCTAAAGTTCACAGCTGCTTGGATTCAAGATTTGATTGGTGTAGGGTATTTGCAACCTCGATTAATGACACTTGAACTGCATAGGCCAAGAGCATCCATTGGTCATGGAGATCGAAAGGATTTTGTACCTCAAAAGCTGCCATCTGTTCATCTTGGAGTTGAGGAAACTGGAACAGTGAATTATGAAATAGGGAATTTGATTAAATGGAGAAAGAATTTTGGAAATGTTGTTCTTATTATGTTCTGTAATGGACCTGTTGAAAGAACTGCACTTGAATGGAGATTGCTGTATGGAAGGATATTCAAGGCTGTGGTTATCTTGTCAGAAAACAAGAACCCTCAACTTGCTGTTGAACAGGGCCACTTAGATCACCAATACAAGTACGAATTCTTCTTAACTATTCATCTTTTATTTTTATTCAAAAAATAAAACATTCACCAAATTGTATTTTCATTTTTACTGGAAAATAGAAATCGTAACTTTGTGTAGAATGACAAAAATCATAAAAAAGAATTTGTTTTCAAGTATTCAATTATTGATGATATCGGTAGGTGTGATCTCAATTTCAATCATCCACTGTATTCAAAGTGGTTGCCTTGATGCATTCATAGATAATTGAACATTTGTTGGACCATCTTTTCTGTAACTTATTGATGTGACTGTTCATATTCCTTTTTTTTTTTTTAATTAAAATATCCTACAGTTAGGTTGGCCTACCACCCTTTCTTTAATTTCATAAATAACAAACATATTAAATATGATTACAAATTTATTATTAAAATAATAAATTTCCTTTTTTCTAAAATTTTCTTTTTTTTTTATCGCAGGCATCTTCCAAAATTGTTTGATAGGTTTTCAAGTGCAGAAGGATTTTTATTTCTCCAGGATAACACAGTTCTTAATTACTGGAACTTAGTCCAAGCTGATAAGACTAAGCTCTGGATAACAGATAAGGTATGATTTAAAGTGTCATGTTTTACTTTTATTTATTTGTTTAATATAGTATCTTACTTCCATTTCTCTCTATTACACCTTCTTAGGTTTCAAAATCTTGGAGCACTGTTTCATTCAATGGTAATCAAGACTGGTATGGAAAACAAGGAGAAATGGTGAAGAAAGTTGTGAGCTCAATGCCTGTTCATTTCCAAGTTAGTTACAAGAAGCATATGAGTAGCCATGATTCAAGCCTCACAATTTGCAGCTCTGAGGTGTTTTATGTTCCCCGAAGACTAGTCAATGACTTCAAAGATCTTGTAAATCTTGTGGGAAATCTTGATATTCATCAGAAGGTTGCCATTCCCATGTTCTTTTTAGCAATGGATTCCACTGAGAATTTTGACTCTGTGTTTAGCACAATGGTGTATAAGCAAGAAGTACCTTCAAATGCTTCTTTGAGTTATTATTCTCCTGAAGCAGCTGCAGTTCATCCATGGAGTGTGTCAAGTGAGCAAGAATTTATAAAGCTCATCAGAATAATGGCAGCAGGTGACCCTTTATTAATGGAGTTGGTTTAAAGAGAACTTTTAATACCCCTGTTGGAAATGGCTGCATTTTTTGTATCATTCTTTCCATAGATGAATGTGAACCTTTTGTAGATTTTCTTGATGTGGACTGTTGGAGATTTTGTGTAAAATTTATAGGGTGGAAGGAGGAGGTGGAAAAAAGAAGTAAAATCTTGATGTCCCAAGATTTTGTTTCTTGTTTCATTTCTTCCTGAATTTAGTACAGATTGTTTAAGGCAAACCTAATTTGTACATTGGTATTCAACTATTCATACAGGTTAAGTAAAAAAATCTACAACTTGTTTCCTACTGCTTGCGAACAGCATTACTCAAACACTTTGTTTCGGTTTGGTGCCCGCTCAAACTGTGTTTGGTTGATGGGTTTTGAAGGAATTTGAAAGAATTGGAATGTAAATTCCAGTAAAAATTGTATTTGGGTGACAAAATCAAAGGAATCTGAATTTTTTTAAATTCCATTAAATGACGTGCTTGAAGGAAATATGTAAATTCCAATAGAAATTGTGTTTGGGTGACAAAATCAAAGGAATTTGAATTATTTAAATTCAATTAAATAATGCATTTATATGTCAATCTGTCTTTGGTTTAGGGCAAAGATTTTAGATTTTATTAAAAGGACAAAAAAATCTAGTTCCTTTTTATTTTAGTTATAATTTATCAAATGAAACAAATTATAATCATCTTTTTGCACTCTATCCATACAACCTTATCCTCATCCACATTGCCACACCCATGTCACCCCCACATCCATATACAAACTCTGCCCCACTACCACACCTATACCCACATGTCAATGCCCAACTCCGATACATATACCCACATCTCTTCAACATCCCACCCATACAACCCTATCCTCACCCACATGGCTACACCCATGCCACCCTCACATCCACATACAAACCCTGCTCCACCACCACACTTATACCCACATGTCAATGCCCAACCCCTACACAATCCACCCTTCCTCATCCCATATATCCACACACATTGATTCTACCTCCACCTTCATACATACATAGCTACGCCTATACCTACACTCAACTCCATAAATATGCCCCGTCAAGTCTTTATAAACGTTGTGATGTGTTTCGTTATTATGTATCTCCGCTCTTCTTGCTATGTATTGTTTGTCATCGATCTTTGTTGAACACTTTTGTTTTGTTTGTACATATACATTACATCTTCAAGTTTCACCAAAAAAAGTATCAGATGTTTCAGTATTTGCCAACAGTTCTTAAGGGCTCAAAAGACTCGTTTCACATTCTTCCTAGCTCTTTCTTTTGCTTTCCTATTTTTTCCGTTTAGTATCATTTGGATATGACAATGTTTTAACAAATACAACATACTCAATATGGATCCCATTAACCAGATAATAATCGTACTTGTATGACGCTTCAACGAAGAATCTTGTGCAATTTTTTCGTAGATGTTGTTGAATAGATGTGACTTGTTAAGAACATTGACGCATCAAGCGAACTAGGAGAACCAAAGAAGGCATGCTAGATCCACTGCTCTTGTGAGGCCGCTCCTTTTAAGTATTACGTGAACCCCATGTATACATGATTACCTCACTTGTATTGACCATGATATGCGGTAAGACAATTCTCTGATGCCCATAGAGACAATTCAAGCCTGTTAGTGGTGGATTTATTGTTAGGTATTTTAGCCCATTAGTAAACCCAAACCTATAAGCATATATATATATATATATATATATATATATATATATATATATATATATATATATATATATATATATATATATATATATATATATATATATATATATAATGCTCAACTTATTTTCATTTAGTGTGTTATGTAAGATTTGCAACTATCATAGAGAACAAAAGAGAGAAAAACAAGGGTCTCTCTTGCACATACATCTTGCAGTTCTCATCCAAAGCATCGATGAGATGTCGTATGTTAATTAAAGAAGTACGATTGTTTGGAATTTATATAGGATAAAAGTTAAAAAAATAAATAGAAAAAAGAAAAAAAAAAGTTGCCTTGGGAATGAGATGAGGAGAGAGACGTCGGCAAAGCTAAGCAACGACATTGTTTGTTGAGCTGAGTCACCTAGCCGACTCATACGTCTTTCATTAATCCCATAAAGTTTACAGATCGGAAATGCTTTTGTGCATGCATTTTAGTCTTTTTGATTTGTCACTAACTTTTTCACTAAACACTAATCATTTTCCAAACTAATTTCGTGTAGCTAATTTCGTACAACGGTCAAAATATAATCCTAAGGCCAACTGCTATGGATCTCTAAAGCACCATTTTAAATGTCATTTTTACTCCGATCAACCTTCAAAAATCACATTCTTTTTGTGTTAGCTTCTTTTTAACACCAAATATAGAGACCAAATATGAAATCCTCTATAAACCATCATTTTAGATGTTGGTTGGAATGCAATTGCTAAAATGATGTGAATAATCACCATTATGGTGTGGTTGGAGAAGCTTTAAGAGCATTAGGTATGAGTCTGTTGAGGTGGTGTTAAAACACCGTATAACACCAAGGGAGAAATGATGTTCATGGTGTTATGAAGAGGTTAATAAGAGAAAAATAAAGAGAGAACAAATGTGCAGCCAATCAATGTTCCCATTTCAATATGTCATAACGTCAACAAGATATGCCATAACACCAAAGGGGAAATGGTGTTCATGGTGTTATGACCATGTTATGAGATGTTACATCAGCAAAAATACAATTTCTCGTTGCCCATACCATATGCTCTAAAAACCACAATTTTAGAGATTGGTTGAATGCTACCATTAAAAGTCTAAAATGATGTTAAATCCCTATTTTGATGTTTGTGGTTTCAAAGGAAGTTGTATTGTTAATTAATGTTAACACAAATCCAAAGTAATTAATATCATAGATCCCACTAAGAAGCTGTTTGGATTATTTTTTGAAATAACTTTTTCAAAAAGTAAAAAAAAATCCTAAAATCTGTTTGGAAAATAGAAAAGTTTTTTCAAAACAACATTTGGTTAAGAATGAAAAGTTTTTTTTTTTTTAAAAGTTACAAAATCCTATATTTTTGTAACTTTTATGACTTTTAAATTGAAAAGTTAGACTTTTACCCTTATACACACATTTAAAAAAATTTCTTTTGGAAAAAATCACCCATCAAAAAGTTTTTTTTACAAAAATGATTTTTAAATTGAGGAGAAATTAAATATCATCTTACTATTTATTCTTTTAAATATTTCTACTAAATTAAATGATAAAAATATAACTGGTATAATATTTAATGTTTATCCTCTTTAATAAATGAAGTTTTTTTTTTACCACATGTTATATTCTCCTTCATTTTAACATTTATCATTTTGTGAGAATTTTAAAAAATTTTCATTTTCTTAAATTAAAGTTCCATAAAATTGTAATGAGTATAATAACGAAATAAAATCATTCTAAAAATTTGATAATAAATTCTCATAAATATTTCAAACGATTTAATTTTTTTTTTTGTAAATTTTCAGAAAATTACATTATGTTATGTAAAGTATTACATTATAAAATATTTTATATTTATATATTAATATTAAAATTTATTTTTAATAAACCCGTATAATCCACTGTTATTACATCTAGTTTAATAATAATTGAATATTCAGTTTAATAATAATTGAATAGGAACTAGGCATTGATAACGGTTTGTTAGTAGTACATGCTCACGTTTCGAGGAAATGTTAAAAGAGAAAACTTGTTACCTGGAAATCTTTTATTAGTAAGCTTTCGTTGATATATTAGGCCTACTTGCATCGATCTTGTTCATGTAAAGATTACCGGCAAGTAAAGCTAAAGAATTTCCAAGTTCCAACTTGCTTCCCACTCATTACTCCCTATTGTGAAAAACATCAAGACCTCATTTATTGGTTTTAAGAGTTATAAAGCAGTCATTGTCAGTATCACAGCATGAGGTTATTCGCCATTAGAAGCTCTAAGAGATGGAGGAGAGGACCATTCGCTGTTTGGCTGGAATGGCCAGATTTATATATCACACCATGTGCAAATGCGGCAAGAATGCACACAAGCTGTTCGAGGAAATGTCCAAGTGAAACTTGTTCACCAGAGTTCCTTATAGCTGGGAGTCGTTCTTTGCTAACTTAAAGGTAATTTTCTTGCAAGTAAATCATGCCCTATATTTGATGAATTCATAATAAACTCCTAAAATTTACATTGAAATTTTGGTGAATCAGAATCCTGAAAGTATAGAATACAATG
Source organism: Lactuca saligna (assembly GCF_052625555.1). Classification (NCBI taxonomy): domain Eukaryota; kingdom Viridiplantae; phylum Streptophyta; class Magnoliopsida; order Asterales; family Asteraceae; genus Lactuca; species Lactuca saligna. Next base: position 23,153,620 of record NC_136425.1, on the reverse strand, counting down.
AGAGTAGTCCCCATGAGCGATCAAAATGTTTACAGTTTTGGGGAAAAGGAAACAAATGACAAGGTTATAAATATCACATAACTATAAATTACCGATCGACACCCTCAATCTTATCTTCAACCTCTGAGTACAACTGCTTTAACTTCTCAATATTATCCTCCGTAGTGTCCCAGTAGCCTCTCCCATTGGCCTCCAAGAAGGTCTGCACCAACTTCCTGAAGGAGTTGGGGTTTGTGTTCATGAGCCTGTTCAACATCTCCTCATCTTGAATGAAGGTGGTGTTGGCCTCTTCATACACCCAGTTATCCACCTGCCCTGAAGTTGCACTCCACCCCACCGTGTTTGTGAGCCGCTTCTCAATCTCACGGACACCCTCATAACCACTCGACAGCATCCCTTCGTACCATTTCGGGTTCAACAGCTTTGTCCTTGCGTCCAAACGGACCGTCTCCGAGAGGGTCCGCACCTGAGCGTTAGCCGTGGTGGTGTCTGCAATGTACGCGTTTGGTTTCTTCCCGTCCTTCCGTAGGCTCCCAACAAGGTTGGTGGGGTCGGAGTCAAAGTAATGACTGACATCTGTCAGAGAGATCTCAGACGAATCCAGGTTTTGGAATGTTGCTTCGGCCGTACTCAACGCCATCTCAAACACTTGTCGTTTCTCTTCCATTCCAGCACCAGGAGTGTCGCTGTCAAATGCAAACGACTTTCTGCTCAAATACATGTCTTGAAGCTGCTTCTCATCGTTCCATGATGAGTTCTCAACTGCAAGATTTACATTTGATGAGTAGGATCCGGATGCATTTGAGAAGATTCGAGTTGCAGCTTCTCTCACATCCACCCCAAGAGCCTCCGCTTGTTCCAGTGCGTGTTTCCGAACATAGTTTTGGTCCAGCGGCTCATCCAGCTCAGCCACCATCTTCACTGCCCTGTCCAGCAGGTTCATCTGTAACAACATACATAACATATATATAGTGTTAATCAAGAGACACCTGGAAAATGAAAAAAAGCATTTGACAAAGAAATCGATTTGGTACCTGGTTGATGAACAGATCCCTGAAGACTCCCGAGCAGTTGACAACGACATCGATTCTTGGCCTTCCGAGCTCTTCAAGACTCACAGGCTCAACCCGGTTGACTCGTCCCAGTGAGTCTGCAACCGGCCTACAACCGATCATCCATAGCACCTGACCGAGAGACTCCCCGTAAGTCTTGATGTTGTCCGTCCCCCACAACACCAATGCAACCGTCTCCGGATACTTTCCTCCGTTGTCCGCCTTCTGCCTCTCCAGCAGCCTGTCCACCACCACCATTGCACTCTGCATGGCTGCTGTTGTCGGGATTGCTTGTGGGTCCAACGCATGAATGTTCTTTCCCGTGGGCAGCACTTTCGGGTTCCGGATCGGGTCGCCTCCTGGACCCGGCTCCACATACTTTCCTTCCAAAGCCTGTTTCAAGCTGCCCAACTCGTTGTCAGCCACAATGAGCTTCAAACAATCGCCCAAGAACTGGAACAGAACCCTCAGCTTGTCCCTGTCGGCTCTGTAGAACTTGGTTTCAGACAAATACTGAATCCAAGGCTCATTCAGACCAAACCCAAGGAATGTACTTAATTTACCAGACACATCAACCACCTGACCCTTGCTGTTGGTGCTCCGCTGCACAAAAGCATCAACGGCCCCACGAGACACCTCTGTGATCTGCTTCAACAGCTCCACATCTTTCAAGATTCCTTTATCACTGCTTCTGTAAATATCTTCTATCTCTCTACCAACCGTCTCCGCCAGTATCGATGGAAGAGAGGAGATCCCTTCTTCCGGTCGGTCCAAGGCGGCAATGTTGACCAGAGTGGCAACAGCCTCCATGGCTGTCGGAGGCTCACCGATCACATGAAGCCCACATGGTAGCAGCCTCGACTCGATCTCCATGATCTTGGAGTACACCTTTCCAACAACAAGATCGCGTTCTTTGCTTGAAATCTCCACACCTTCTTCAGGAAGATCCACATCTTTATCAAGATTGCATTGCTTGGCTGTACTGATGATGGAGCTCACGATCTGCTGACCACGGCCCGTGTCTTTGAGAGACTGATACGATGCAATCAACTCGCTCAGCTGCTTCAGACCCTTGTAAAGACCAGCATTCTCAGCAGGTGGAGTCAGGTAGCTTATGGTGTTGGCGTAGCTTCTTCTCTTGGCAATGGTGGCTTCTGAAGGATTGTTAGCTGCATAATAGTAGACATTCGGGATGTTCCCTATAAGACTGTCGGGAAAACAAGCATCACTCATCCCGACCTGCTTCCCAGGCATGAATTCTAGGGATCCGTGGGTTCCAAAATGAAGAACAGCATCGGCTTTGAAGATCTTCTCAACATAAGTGTAATAAGCTGCAAATCCGTGATGTGGGCTTGCTGATTTTGAGAAAAGCAGCCTCATGGGATCACCCTCGTACCCAAAAGTGGGCTGGACTCCGATGAATATGTTTCCGTATGCTTTCCCATAAACCAAGAGATTCTCCCCATCAGAATTCAAGTTCCCTGGAGGCTTTCCCCAGTTCTCCTCCAAGGCAGTGGCATACGGAGTCAGCTGCTGATACTCTCTCACTCCCATTTTGTATGCAACATTCAGATTTGGACTGCTGAACTGAGCCTCTTTGTCGTGAAGAATCTCTTCAATCAACTCTTGAGAAGTCTCTGGAAGGCCTTCCACATTGTAACCATCTTTTTTCAGGTCTTGAAGCACAGAGAAAATGGACGCAAACACATTCAGGTATGCAGCGGATCCCACATTGCCTTTGTCTGGTGGGAAACTGAACACCGTGATGGCCACCCTCTTCTCAGTCTGCATTCAAGTTTTACATCAAAATTAAGTTTTTTTTTTTTTTTTTTTTTTTTTTAACTTCATTCATACTTCTCTGTTTATTATTAAAAGAAAAGCACCACAAGGCATATGTGATGAGAGAGAGAGAGAGAGAGAAAAAAAAAGTAAGTAGGAACCTTTGTTTTCCTCTTCAGTTCTGCCCATCTGACTGCTCTGGTGCAGAGCTGCTCCACCCTCTTGTGAAGGGCATGGGATTTACCGGTTCGTGGGTCTCGTCCTGAGAAAACAATCGGCTCCATTCCTCCGTCAAGTTCTGGAAGAGCAACCTGCAAAGCCACCTGAATCGGGTGAAGACCCAAAGTGCTGTTCAGCCATTCCTCAGTCGTCTGGAACACAAGAGGCAACGCCACGATGTACGGCACATCCAGCTTCATCAGCACCTCGATGGCCCTTGGATGATCTTGCTTTGCGGGCCCTCCCACCAATGCAAACCCAGTCAGCGACACCACCGAATTCACAAACGGCTTCTTTGTGATCGGGTCGATCAGATACTTCTCGATGGGACCCGAGAAGTCAAGCCCACCCGCGAAAAGAGGAATCACCTTTGCACCTTTTGCCTCCAGTTCCATGATGACAGCCACATAATGGCTGTCGTCTCCTGTCACGATATGACTCCTCTGCAAAACCAATCCAACGACAGGAGCATTCGGGTTCTTTAGCTTCTCATTTGTATCCCTTCTTGTATCATACCAATTCAAATACTCCTTCACGTCTTCATACATACATGGAGCCAATGGATGCCAGATTCCGCTGTCCAAGAACATTACCGGATCCGAATACCCAATCTTCATCCCTTTCAAAGCCGGAACGTAAGACCCCGAAATCATCTTCACAAAATTCACCAAATTATCAGGGGACCCACCAAGCCAAAACTGCAGACTCAGGATATAAAGCCTCGCATCCTGAGCTTTATCACTCGGCAGATACTTCAACACCTTTGGCAACGTCCTCACCAGCTTCAGCATCTGATCAGAAAACCCCGCCGATGACTTCTTCTTGTTCTTAAAAAGCTGGAAGAAGGGGCTTTTTGATTGCCCCAGTTGAGACATACTGAACGATCCCAATTTGTTCAGCCTCATAACCTCAGGCATCGAAGGGAACACCAGCACCGCATCCATCCTGTCCCTCTGTTTCTCCACCGCATCCTTCACTTTCAACGCCAATTCCTCCACAAAAATCAACGACCCGATGAAGATGTTTGCATCTTCAAGGTCTAAACAGAAGCTCTTGTAGTTATTTTCGTCTCTAAGCTCTTCCACCAGGTAACCCACCACCTCATACGAAGCAAACTTGTTGCTGCTGTTCAGAGTCCTGACTGCAGCTGAAAGTGACGACTGGTACTGGGCTTCCAACACCACATACACGATTTTAACAGTCGGGAGGCCTTGCTTGTTTTCAGGTACGATCCGACGGACTTCCTGTGTCGTTTGGGTGAAAAGGCCGTTCCCGACAACAGCACATTTCACACCCAAACTGTGTGGTGTTCTTGAATTGGGTAAATGCGATGAAGATTTTTTTGGTAGAAATGAGTGGAGAAAGTAGTGTTTTTGAGAGATTGAAGATAATTGATCGGATTTGGTTGTGGGTAATGTAAATGGTGTTGAAATCAAAGATGATGCCATTTATATACAGCAAATCGCTTTGTAAATTCCGCTATTTTTTTGAAAATAGATAAAAGGATAGGTAAAGTGGGGTTGGATGTATGAATTAAGCTCTATAGTTGAGCTTTTGAAGCTCAATAACAATGGCAGAAGGTTTATTGTTGTATCCGTGCCCTTCTCTCTGTTTTTCTTGAAGTTCCGATATATATTTGAGTGAAATGAAAAAATCTGAGTTGTAGGATTAATGGTGTGAGAAAATGACACGTAGAAAGAGAGGAAGACAACAAAAGGCGAAAGGAGTGTAGGCATGAGGTTGAGGTTTGCTCGGAGAGTGTGTGTACTTTGAGTGGAATGAAACGAGGGTTTATCTGAGAACGGGTTATGAAGATGAATTTTGATGGATTCTGATTGGTTGTTTGGGATTCTCAGAGAAAACCAAGTGGGTAATTGGGCGCTGGGGGTGTTGATGATGAGAGAGAAGGTTTCTTTTTTTGTATTTTCTATATATTTTATTGTGATCGGGACAATGAATGTAATGCGAAGGTGAGTTATTTCCTTATTTATCACAAAGATTACAGACAATGCAGTTAAAAATCTGGTAGTTGTGCATTCATATCACACTTTTTATTTTTTAATTTTTTTAAAACGTTTTAATAAGTATCTTGATAGACATATAACATTGAGTAAATTACAAATTTCGGCATTCTATTTAATTAAACATACAGGCCGAGTCCCTTGAAAAAATCAACTTTCCTCCCTTAAAAATTGTCCTCGAGTTTGACGTCGGTAAAAGTTGTCACAAAGTTTGACAAAATGACAAATTTGTTCATGAATTAGACTAAATTACAAAAATGGTTAATCTGGTATAGTGAAAATCGCACTTCTTGTCCAAGTCACCAACAATTTTTATGACTAATATCACATTTTAATGCAAGTTTAACGTATGTAAAATGACTAAACTGCTCCTCTATTTTTTTTCCTTTTTGTTTATATTATTTTTATTTGACAAAATTGTAAAAATGATCCTGCATTTTTTTCAGAAAAATGTCAAAAAACCATTAAAATTTGGATGAATGGTTCTTTTCAACCAATTTGTTTGCAGTAGTTTTGGTATCTATCCAAGCTAAAAAGTCTTTTTTACCTTAATATATTTATTTTTCATTTTTCATTTTTTTTCTTTTAAATTATATTAAATACAAAATGATCCACAAACTATCTTTTTCTCACACATACACACATATCAATAATCAGTAAAGAAAAAATACCCGACCCCAATTAGGTTGTATGCACTAACTTTTGACCGCTTATTTTACAAATACAATCATAGAACTCTACACATGACACATTCATCTGCTTAACCCCTTCACAATCTTCATACTCTACACAACCATATAGTTTAGTTCATCTCTCTTTGGCATTTTAGCTTAGTTCCTCTCACCGGGTTTTGGAGGTTTTTACCCATAGGCGGATCCACCTTGGATCCCAGGGTAGCCCGGGATGCCCCAAAAAGAATTCATTAGTATGAGTTTTTTTCAGAAACCTGATACTACTCTCCACTTGCTGGAGTACTGAGCATGAGTTTCATTTTCAATCGGACCTTCACCTTTCTTTTCACTCTAATCTATGTCGATCTCTCTAAGAATGTGAAATAGAAATCGCAAGTGGGTCACATTGCACCCTTGCTTAACAAAGTGCTCTCCTGATCTCGTTACTCACTAAAATCACCGGAGAAGCATGATCTCTCTGAAGTTCAATTCTCTATCTCTCTCTTTCTGTCGGGATTTGAACTCAAGGGGGGAGGGGGATTGCACTATAATAGACATAATCGTGTACAAGAGGGTAGGGATCAAAAGACTTTTGAATCTCCCTATACTAGTTTTACTATCCTTTTGCTATGTATCACCTTAATACACATCCTAATTAATACTATGCCATGTATCACTTTATTGCTTCTTCATTTTAAATTTACCCCCAATAAATCAGCAATAAATGTGGCTCAAAAAATCAAGATATAATCTCATAAAATCAACATTCCGCTTACAAAATGCTATACGTGTAGTGTCACCTAGTTGGTAAATATATGCAGGTCCAAAAATGGAAGAGAAAAGAGTTCCGGTCGATGCATAGCTGTTAAAGCGAAGAAGACAAATTGATTTCTGAATTAGGCTGTTTTGGTCCCTATGGTTCAGCATCCTGACAAATTTAATCCCTAAGCCTAACTTGCATTACAAAATAAATTTCCAGAAAATACAATTTACACCCTGAACTTATATACTCCAAAAATTATTATTATTATTATTATTATTATTATTATTATTATCCATTTATTTAGACGCCTTTCATTTAACTAATTCACTTGCCAAACTTACAAAATTTAGTCTTTAAAATTACGGTTTTTATTTATTTTTTCTTATTTAACTAATTCTCTTGCCAAACTTTCATTTGAACTTTAGGTCCAAAGAAATTTGCAGTCTTTTTTTTTTTAATTATTGTATATTACATAATTTTTTTGGGATATCCCTTTATTTTGACTCTGCGTCTGCCATAGCTTTTACTAGATTTTGGGGCCGTTTTGGATCCGAGTTTTAGCAAATCTGGTTTACTGGTATCAAATCCGATTTTACCCTTAGGATTAGGATCCAGTTATAATCCGTTGGATTAGATTCGATACAATCCTGCTTTGACCAAAATCGGTTTCAAATTGGGGATTTGGTTTTTGTGCGCATCTCTGCCTGCATGAACAAATCAGTTGGAATAACTGGTTAGTTCCTGCATGGCTGCATTTTTGTTTCATATCACGATGTGCATGTATGCTAGGGTAGTTTACCAACAATTAGGGTTTCATTGTAAATGTACTGCATCTTTTCATTGGGGATATACATAATAATTGCTCATTCCCCTCTCTCGTTTGTGTGCTCTATTTAGAGTCTAGTGTACTCGAATTGGCTGCTATGGTTTGCCAATCTAGAATGCGTTTTTATTGAGATGTTATGATTGAGAGAGAAAATTGTATTTGATTCTCATTATCTGAATGCTTAAGTTACAACTGAAAACTATACAAGAATATATAACTATCTATAATTACTTGTAACAGAAGATTTCAAAGAAAAGACTAAAATTCCCTTAAGGCTAAACAAACTCTAATGACTTAACGACTTATATTGTAACACCCCCTCAATGTGGAGTGTATGGACGAAGACCCAGATTGGATGTAGCATGTTGATGTTGAGAACCATTCAATGATTTGGTGAAGACATCGGCCAATTGAGAAGTAGTAGAAAGGTGAGATAATTTGATTAAACCTTGTTGTAACTTCTCTCGAACATAGTGACAATCTATTTCGATATGCTTGATATGCTCATGAAAGACGGGGTTACGAGCAATAAAGATTGCAGCTTTATTATCACACTTCAACGGTATAGGAATGATATTAGGAACTTGTAATTCATTAAGCAGTCTACTGAGCCAAGCTAACTCAGCAGTAACTCGTCTCATGGATCTATATTCAGCCTCAACGGATGATAAAGAAACAATTGTTTGCTTTTTAGATTTCCATGAAATTGGAACACCTCCAAATAGTTTAAAGAAACCACTTACAGACCTTCTTGTTATAGGACAAGCACCCCAATCAGATTCGCAAAAAGCTTCAACTTGAAAAGACTCCTGTTTGTTGAAAAACAATCCTTGTGTGGGATTACTTTTGAGATAGTGTAAAACATGAAGAGCAACTTCGTAATGTTCTTGACAAGGAGTTTGATTGAATTGACTTAGATGTTGAATAGCATAAGACAAATCAGGGCGTGTATGCAATAAAAAATTCAAATTTCCAATCAACTGTCTGTAAGTTGTTGGATCTTTTAGAGGATCTTTCATAACAAGTGTCAATTAAGATTTGGAAGGCAATGGAGTTTTGACAGATTTGGTGGAATCTATTGAATAAAGATTCAATAGTTCATTCATGAACTTTTGTTGATGTATAATTATTCCATCATTAGTAGACTGAAATTCTAATCCAAGAAAAAATGAAGAAAACCCACATCTTTGATTTGAAATTGGTGATGAAGAAAAGCTTTCAAACTATTGATTTCTGTGGAATCATTTTCTATTACTAAAATGTCATCCACATAAACAGCAACAACAATTAAGGATGTATTGGTCTTCTTGAGAAACACCGAATGATCATTTTGAGAAAGATAGTACCCTTTAGACCTTAATGCTGTAGAAAGCTTAGAATACCATTGCCTTGAAGCTTAATTGTCTTAATCCATATAAAGAGTTCTTGATTTTACATACTAATGATGGTGATGAAATGTGAAATCCAGGAGGAGGTTTCATGTATACTTCTTCGTGTAAATCTCCATGTAGAAACGCATTATTGACATCAAATTGATGAATTGGCCAATTCTTTTTAACAGCAAGAGCAACAATACAACGAATTGTAGTAAACTTGACAACATGAGAAAAATTCTCGTGAAAGTCTATTCCTTCCTTTTGGGTAAAACCCTTTGCTACCAAACGTGCTTGTGCCTTTCAAGAGTTCCATTAGCTCTATATTTGACTTTATATACCCACCTACATGATATTGGTTTCTTGCCTTTCGGTAATTTCACCACATCCCATGTTTTATTCGCTTCTAAAGCTTTTAGTTCATTAACCATAGCTTGTTCCCACTCGGGATGTCCCTTTGCTTGATGATAAAAGGCCGGTTCAAAAACATGAGTAACAACATTGAATGTATATCTTGTAGGAACATAATCTGAATTATGATCAGAAAAATCATGAAGACAGTAATTGGTGATAGTATGATAACAAGAATGAGAATTACATTCTCAAAATGTATGATTACATACATAATCACGTAAATGAGAAGGTGGTTAAATAACACGAGTTGAACGTCTTAAAGAAACACCGTTTGGTTCAGGTGGATTTCGAACAGGAGGTGGAACAGGTACAGGGATAGCAAAATCTTGATTGAGGGTATCTTTGGAATTTGTGGGTAAAAAGGAGAGTGATGATGGATCAATGGATGGTGATATGATGGAATGCAAAGGAAATATATCTTCAAAAAACTTAACATCTCGAGAGAGATATATTTGTGCATTTGCTAGATTCATCACTTTGTAAGCTTTTGTCCCAGTTCGATATCCAAGAAAAATGCAGAATTAGAACGAGACATGAACTTGTCACGACTAACTGCCAGAGTATGAACAAAACATAAACAGCCAAAGGCTTTTTAAGTTTGAAAAATCAGGCTTGGAACCATGCAACATTTCGAATGGAGTTTTGTTGTTGAGAATATTAAATGGCATGCGATTCATTAGATGAACAACAGTTCGTATACATTCACTCCAATAAGCTACTCCTAATCCTGATTGAAAAAACAAAGCACGAGCTATTTCAAGGATGTGACGATGTTTTCGCTCCACTAAACCATTTTGTTGAGGATTATAGGGTGTGGAAGTTTGATGAATAATGCCTTTTTGCTGATAGAACAGTTGACCTTCATTTCTTGAGCCTAATTCATAGGCATTATCTGAACGAATAACTTTGACCCTTTTTGAAAATTGAGTCTCAACAAACGCAACAAAACTTTTGATCAATGAAAAAGCATAGCTCTTATTAGTCAAAAAAATGAATCCATGTATGTCTGCTGTAGTCATCAACAATAGTGAGAAAGTATTTGTATCCATCATGAGAAGTGTGTTTGTAAGGACCCCATACATCGACATGGACAATTTCAAATGATGTATTTGTATTAGTAACAATTTTTGGAAAGGGAAATTTATGTTGTTTGGCTTTAGCACAAACAGAACACATGTCAAGATTATGATTAGAATGTGAATTAGGAATGAGAGAAAGAGTTTGCAATTTTTGTACAGGAAGATGCCCAAATCGTCTATGCCATAGCAAAGCATTACAATCTGATTTTATTACAGCTATATGAAAACAAGAAGGAAGAGGTAGGGTAAAAGACAAGGTATATTTAAGAGAATTATGAAAAAAAACATGAAGACTATTTGTAGAACTTGGTTCTTGGTACGTATTATTTTAATTAATATTTTGCATTTCGGCCTTGGACTCGGCGAGTTGAAGGATCAACTTGCCGAGTAGAAGCGGGATGAGACGCGGGGTTTAAGTTGTGGACTCGACGAGTCGGGTCCCGGACTCGACGAGTCGGGTCCCGGACTCGACGAGTAGGCCCTTTCTGAACAAAAACCCTAACCCGAGGGTTTGCACCATATTTAAACACTTTAACTCGGCCTCATTCGTCCCATTTCCTCCCAGAAGACCCCCATAGCAAACCCTAGCCGTTATTGAAGCAATCTAAGGCATTTGGAGTGATTTTGGTGCTTTTGTGACCCAAGGAAGGAAGGAACAACTTGAAGGATCAAGAAGAGGCTAGAAGGATCCGATTTTGAGCATCATTTGCAGTCTTTAGAAGGTATAAAGTCTCTACCTTGTTAGTTCTTTTGATAGATCCCATTTTGTGGAGTTTTAGGGCTTTTCTAAGCCATTTTGGTCACCAACCATGATTGCAAGCATGGTTTGGAGTTGATGTTTCGGATCTAGGTCTTTAGAGGGGTTACAAGGCAGAAACGAGTGGCTCTTGCACTCAAAGAAGGCCCCATGCATTGAAAGAGCTTGTTTAAGGACCTTTTGAGCTCAAAGTCCCATGCAAGCACGTAAACGTTGTAACTTTACATGGTAGATTGATTGTAGAAGCATAGATCTATCTTTTGATCAAGGGTTGTACATCAGAAATCGAAGATTTAGTGAGAGGATGTGACTGTTGGATTAATGTCTAAGTCCATAACTATAATTAGTAAGACTTGACCTGACCCGACATGGTCCATTTGGGTTGCATGGCATCATGCACTTGGATAGACTATAATGAGAGAAATAAGACACTTATGGTTATTAATATATTATAAGTTCTAGTATATTAATAATAAGAATAATAAGATTATTTAATTAGTATTGATCAAGAATTAATCTAGGATTAATTAAGTGATCAAAAGAAGACTAATTAAATATATGGGTTGATTGTACAAATCATCCATACTTATATAGTGGGCTAATACTCCATGGATTATCTAGTTGGGCTAAAACCCATATGATGCTCCATGGTGTTTTTGTACCCATGGATCATGGAAATGAAAGGCCATGTCAATTAGGGTTGACATGGTGTAACCCTAACTATATAAGCATCTTATTCTTGACCAAAATCGGCCACTAGAGAGAGTAAGAAAGGGCTAGCCGATTTTCATGAGTGTAGAATTCTCTCAAGTTATTCCAAGTGTATTTGGTGTTGTGTGAACCATTTGAGGTGTCACACTTGGGGCACTAGGCACTCAAGCTTGATGAAGACTTTCTACATCAATGAGGTATGTAATCTATCTTGCTATAGTCATTGTTTTGTATGCTATTAGGATAATGCCTTGGATGTTCATATTTGCATGTATAATAGAGAAAACATAGATCCAAGGTATTTAGGGTTGCATGTACACTTAGGAGTGTTAGAATGCTCAAAACCCAACAGTGACAAACTCGACGAGTCCATTCTTGGACTCAGCGAGTCCAAGGTCTCTGTCCCATATCAGTTGAGGGTCATAAGGACCCAATTAAGTGTGGAAAGGTTTTAAGGGGGTCCTGGGGAGTGACCCAACGTTATGGACTAAGCCATTGTTCTGGAAGTTCATGGGACTCAGCGAATGCATGAGCAGACTCGGTGAGTCCAAGGCAAACTTCTTAAGGATGAAGATGAACTCGACGAGTTGTTCATACCATTCGGCGAGTCAAGGACAGGACCTGTGTATCAGTTGAAAATGAACTCAACGAGTTATTCATACAACTCGGCGAGTCGGATGAGGATTCAGTCGATGTTCATTTAGAAGGAAAACTCGTCGAGTCATCGCCTAACTCGACGAGTAGAGACGAGTATAAGGACAAATGGAAGGATAGGGACTCGGCGAGTTGGCTCGCCAAGTCAGGCCAACTAGAAGTTGACTTTGACTTTGATTTGGTTAGGGGTAAAATGGTCATTTTACCCTAAGAACAGTTAGCAGTGTATGACTAAGTGTTTTGTTGGAATTATAGCCGGAGGATTTCCGGAGCAGCAGCGGCAGCAGTCAGAGGATTCCCGCACAGATCAACAACTAATACGAGGTGAGTTACCTTCCAGTAGCAGCGGGTCTACAGCCACAATGTCGGCCCACCAGTAGGAGTTGTATGATTAGATGATTGTCTTTGTGATATCATCTAGGTTTGCTACTACCTGATATGTTATATGCTGGCATGATATGTTATATGTGATAGTAGTAGAGTTCGGTTGTTAGGACCGAAGGATAGGTCAGACACCCCAGATATGTCTGATAATATGTGTTGATATGTTTATATGCTGGCATGATAAGTTATATGTGATAGCGGTAGTAGGAGGGGAATAGTCACCAAGTTTGGTTGTTAGGACCAAAGGGTAGTTCGGACACCCCAGATATGTCTGATAGTATGCTTATGTTATGCTATATGTGATAGTAGCAGTAAGGGGTGGAATAGTCCCCGAGGGTCGGTTATTAGGACCGATGGGTAGGTCAGCACCCCAAAATGGCTTGAGATGGGTAGGACGACACCCCAGAATGGCCGCATGGGTAGGAAGACACCCTAGAATGGCCGCATGGGTAGGTCGGCACCCAAGAATGGCCGTACCGGGTAGGTCGGGCACCTCAGAATTACCCGATAGTATGTATGCTATATGATCGTATGGAATGTGGTACGATGAGGGAACTCACTAAGCTTCGTGCTTACAGTTTACAGTTTTGGTTTCAGTTACCTCTTCAGCGAAGGGGAAGGAGCTGGCGCGGTAGCGGCACATCATACACACACTCTTTGTTTTCCGCATTATGAGTTATTCTGGGATTTGTACTCTGAAATTATTATGTTTTTACGATTTGGTTTTCAGATAAGAAACATGTTTTATTTAATGATATGATCAGATGATATTTTGTTACAAATGTTTTGCAAATCACTTAATCAAAAATGAAATTTTTGGACGTGATAATTGGGTCATTACAAGTTGGTATCAGAGCCCTGGTTTGAGGGATTCGGACACACCTTTGGGGGTGTCTGGACTCAAACCAAGGGATTAAAAGATTTTTACAAGGAAAAATGACTTTCTAAAAGCTAAGATAAAAGAGTTTTAAGAAGGAACAAGTGTGTGATGTGCGCAACCGGCCGAGCTCAAGTAAGTATTCCCCATAGTACCCATACCCGTTATCTTATGTTTATCAGTTTTAGTAGAACAGCATGCTAGAATAGGACTAAGGATTTAGGAATGATGCCTTATGTGCCTGCTTTATGTGATTCAACTTATGAGAATTGCATGCTATTATTGAGTAGACAGTAGTAGGATAGACTGTTTAGGTTATGCTTGGTAGTATGAACTCAACATTGTATGTTAGTTCAGCTTCTCAATATGAGGAAAGATTTGCTTGAGTAGTTTTCATGCGTCCGAATGCCGCTTGCTTTGTGCTTTGTGGGACTCTGAGTGATGGGAGTTAGCCATTAGGTGAATACGTCATGCCACATGTGATCAGGGTTGAATAATCTCAGAGTGCTGGATTTGGCCCTATTGCACAACTCTCGTCTGAGTCTAACCGTTGTAGGGACGCGTCTGTTACTCGAAGGATTATCTGAGCATCATCACATGTGATGGTATTCAAGTAATGGATAATTGGCATTACAAGGAGGCCTTCAACAGTTAAGGACCGGTTTGGGTGGAGTTAGAGATTTTCCCTAGGGTAAGCCTCGGATGGGAATAGCAAAGAATCAGCAGTGGTGAAAGGGACTTGGTGGATTCAAGGTAGTTCTTGAGGAAGGTACGGATAGATGTGGAAGGTACGGATAGATGTGGAAGGTAGTATGGTCCTATACTACTGAAAGCAAAGGATATGTACCTAAATTGAGGAAGGCTGAGACAAGACCAGGGAACTTGTAGTGGATGTGATCCCTTGAGATGTATCGGTATCACTAACGGTTGGTATTATGTTTTGCATAATGGTGGTACTTCGACAGAGGCCAGTAGTTGGCAGTTCAGGAGAGGGATCGGGTTCGGGATAAGGTTCCGAGCCAGTAGATGAGAGGCTATGTGAGTTCATCGTGTCAGAGATCACCAGAGGCATCCTTGAGTCAACCCCCATCATATTTGGGTCGATCAAAGAAGGGATAGTTGAGCTGATGGAGGATCGGCTCAGGGAGTTCATGAGTAATATGGCGTCTGTCCAATCAAGATCCCGCACACTGTCCTTTAAAGACTTCAGGGGCAGTGGTGCACCAGATTTCCACGGGACGAAGGACCTCATTGCTACTAGACGATGGATTGCAGACATTGAGTCCGCATAGCTGACCAGCTTCTGCCCCGAGGAGTCAAAGGTACGATTTGCAGCAGGGTGTTTGAGGGAGTGGGCTCGGGATTGGTGGGAGTCGGTTGGTGACACTCTGGGAGCCTCGGCTGTTGAGGCTATGACATGGTCAGATTTTGTGACCCGGTTCCGAGCAGAGTTTGCGCCAGCTGTAGAGCTTCAGCATCTGGCGAGGAAGTTTTTGGACATGAGACAGACTACGGAGACTGTGGTGGAGATCACCACCAAGTTCCGGGAGAGGGAATTTTTGGTGCCCCAATATGCAGGAGATGAGGATATCAGGAGGACCCGCTACCACGACATGCTACGGGCCGACATTCGGGAGCATGTTAGTTTCTCAGCGTGCCCTACCCTGGATTCCATGATTGCCAGGGCAAGGGAGAGAGAGATTGATCTAGAGCATGTCGGGAAAAGAAAGATAGAGGAGGGTCATATGACTGGGGCTTCGGGGAAGAAGCCTAAGGGATCAGACAGTAGGCCGAAAGGTGTAACGCCCGTAGATCCGGGCTAGTCAATTTAGAGATAATAGGGGTCGAAAATGACTTTTCAACAAAATAATATTTAGAATAAATAATTTGAACCAAGTTGTAGTATATGTCACAAGGTGTCCGTACATATAAAGAACGCCGAAATCCGAGTTATAACGAAGAAGTTATGACTCGTCGAAGTTTCGCGACGGAACCGGCACGACACCGGGAAGCGTAAAAAGTGAATTTATGATAGAGCGAGATTTAGCCTTAGTGATCTAAACGAAAGTCGTAGAATATGTTAAACCGAGAAAATCCATAAAAAGAACGCCCAAATCTGACTTCGTATGAAGAAGTTATAATTTTTCTAAGATTCGACTTAGCAGTGTACAACCCGAAACTCGAATTTTAGTTCGAACGGTTTTTGGCTTATGCGACCTAAATGAAAGTTGAAGATCTCATTAATAGGAACTCAACGGTAAAAAGACAGACGAAAACGGAGTCCGTACGAAGGAGTTACAAATTCTTCGCGGTCATTTAACAGTCTAAACGCCTCGTACTGTTAAATTTAAGATCGGTCAAGAATTAGCCTACGGAGTCAAAATGAAAGTTGTAGATATTATTTTTACCTACGCGCGGATATAAAGAACGTCAAAAACGGAGGTCGTATGTGAAAGTTACGGATTTTAGAAGTCGGAAGTGTGCTGTGTGAAAATGGGTGATGTGGCACAATCTTGGCCATTGCTTTCTCCCCAAGTCTTGCCACTAGATGGTGACATGTGGCACCAAGTTCAGCCATTTACACCCTATAAATACCACCTCTCCCACCCTCATTTTCTTCACACCTTTCCCATTCTTTCTTCTCTTTACTCTCTCTCTCTCTAGAACCTCTCTCTAGCCCCGAAATCCCCCGAAAAGCCTAGGGAACCTCCCTAGTACGAGGCGGAATCCCCGGAGTGCTCGAAGGCTCCGAGAAGAAGAGCTTTTCGGCTCGGAAACGCTGCTCCAAGAAAAGCCTGGTTTTCTATAAAACCCGTTGTAAGTGAGCTATGCCTACGCTATTTTTAATATAGTTTTTATTTAATTATATTAACGTTATTAAGAACATATAATAAATACTCGGGCTATTATTATGGGTTATATAAGTATTTTTTTTAACGCTTATATAATAGTAATAATAGCTAGACTATTAATTAGTCTCGGCGAATAATAGACTAAAATCTATTGGTGATAATACTAGGTTTCGTCGAAGGAAATTATTTTAAAGTAAACGAAGCGCTGTCCGAGTACCGAGTCACCACCTTCTCAGGTGAGTGCATGGTCCCTTTCATCTTACACATAGATATGAAGTATTTATTATATAATTTACGTGTTGTGAGTGCATGGTCTCTTTCATCTTACACATAGATATGAAGTATTTATTATAATATTTACGTGTTGTGAGTGCATGGTCCCTTTCATCTTACACATAGATATGAAGTATTTTAATATAAATTACGTGCTATGTGTACATATTGTCTGAATACTTGCTGTCTATGCTGAGTGAAAGATTTTTATACATGTTTTAAATGATTTAAACTGTATACGTATTTTATATCTATAAAACGTGTTGGGAAGAACATGGGTAGATGAAATAGTTGTTTTGTGATAACACGATGGGAGACATTAGTGTTGTCAGTGATCCAGTCATCTAGTGGAGTATAGATAACGACTATGGACGATACTAGACGGTCCAGTGGAACGATAGCAGTTTCGTAACATGTAGGTATTTTTGAACTAGGTGCTCATTAGATATTTTTGAACTGAGTGTGTTCACTACGTATCTTTGAACTGAGTGTGTTCACTAGGTATTTTGAACTAAGTGTGTTCACTAGTTACTTTTGAACTAAGTGTTTACCAGATGTTTCGGACTACGTGTTCACCAGATGTATTCTATAAGCCTTGGTAATGATGGACTTCGTGTCGATTCCTTAGGATGATCCTTAGGACTAAATAAACGAGGAATAGCTGATTCTTAGGGTGGATCCTTAAGACTAAAGAAGATAATGGGGATGGGTAATTGGGATGATTGTTTGATTGTTTAAACATAATAATTATATTATTGTGGGTTGAAAACTGTTGGATTAATGTCTAAGTCCATAACTATATTTGGTAAGGCTTGACCCGACCCGGCATGGTCCATTTGGGTTGCATGGCATCATGCACTTGGATAGACTATAATGAGAGAAATAAGACACTTATGGTTATTAATATATTATAAGTTCTAGTATATTAATAAGAAGAATAATAAGATTATTTAATTAATATTGATCAAGAATTAATCTAGGATTAATTAAGTGATCAAAAGAAGACTAATTAAATATATGGGTTGATTGTGCAAATCATCCATACTTATATAGTGGGCTAATGCTCCATGGATTATCTAGTTGGCCCAAAACCCATATGATGCTCCATGGATGCTCCATGGTGTATTTGAACCCATGGATCCAAGGAAATGGAAAGTCATGACAATTAGGGTTTGCCCTAATTGTAACACTATATAAAGACATTATTCTTGACAAAATCGGCGACTAGTATTATTCTAGAGAGGGCTAGCCGATTTCATGAAGTGTAGAATTCTCTCAAGTTATTCCAAGTGTATTTTGGTGTTGTGTGAGCCATTTGAGGTGTCACACTTGGGGCACTAGGCACTCAAGCTTCATGAAGGCATTCTACATCAAAGAGGTATGTATTCTATCTTGTTATATTGATAGTTTTGTATGGTAGATTAGGATAATACCTTGGATGTTCATATTTGCATGTATAATAGAGAAAACATAGATCCAAGGTATTTAGGGTTGCATGTACACTTAGGAGTGTTAGAATGCTCATAACCCAACAGTGGTATCAGAGCCTAGGCTTGTTTTCTTGTTATACCTGCAATAGAAGCTGAAAAATCGAAATTGGTGCTGTCAGCCCAGCAGACTCGCCGAGTCCATGAAGGGACTCGACGAGTCCAAGGCAAAATGCATCCAACTCGCCGAGTTATGTTCATGCACTCGACGAGTTGGACCCCAGACAACATATTTTCGAGGTTTTTGGCTAGAAATGGACTAGGAACATTACCCTAAGTTGTTTTTGAACTTATAAACTTGTTTTTTAATGTGGTAATGTTCATGCTAATCCATTTTCAAATATAATTGTCAATAGATTCATGTTTTGTATTAGTTTAAGGTTTAGACTAATTACATGAAAAAGTTTGATTTCAATTATCTTGTTCTTATGAGTTGCTTAGATTAATAGAAAAGTTGAGTGAAATAGTTGTTTTCAATCCAAATTAATCTAAGAGTTGATTCTAAAATGTGTTTTTGTAACTTGTCCTCAAGTTATATGAAAAGTCACATTTAAGTTTCATAAAACTCATAAAAGTTGGCAAAGGTTACAAAAATGAAGAGTCTAGTTCTAATTAATTGGAGTTATGACTCCATAATTTGTCCTCAAGTTATGGAGGACCAAGAGTCTCTTCATTAAATAAATATAAAAAAAAATAATGTAACCTTAATTAATTCCATAAGTTATAAAATAAAGAAAAGTTAATTCTTTTATTAGTTTAAAGCCTTCCATAACTTGTCCTCAAGTTATGGAACTTGAAGAGTTTTTGGATTAAAACTACTTTAAACACATAAGTTATGGAATTAATTAGTTTTGAATAGTTTCAAAACTTGCCCTCAAGTTTTGGAATTTGTAAAGTTTTCACTTATGAATACTTTAATTCCAAGTTAGCCCTTATAATTTTAAAAGTTAAAATTCAACTCTTATACTTTATAATATTATAAGTTAATAATAATAATAATAATAATAATAATATATATATATATATATATATATATATATATATATATATATATAAGAGTAAAGTCGGTCTTACTGCTAGTACGCCTCATTCACGAAGCCGGTCTATAAGGTGGGTATAAGGTTGTTGCTTATAAAATGGCAACTTAATGGGTGTCCACTCTCACCCACTGCTTGCTTGACCGGTGGAGGGTCGTTAGCCGAACGGGTTTGACAGGACTATAATTCTCCCTTCATTAAAAGTATTAATGAAAATTACTAAGTAACTAAACTCTTAATAATACCCAATCTTAGTTACTTAGGAAAAATGTGAATAAGGTGCTAATCCATGAAATTACACTTTACACTTTGTCTAAGTCGTTAGTGGAGCGTGTGTGGTTAACCGGCACACTAACTTGGACTTAACAAGGTAGGTAAACGGTGACTTAATATTTATCATAGTATCGATGGAGTGTGTGTGGTTAACCGGCACATCGATTGAGGGGTAATTTCTTAAGGGTACCAAGTAATTTGCATGGTTACTTCACACCTTGTTTTGTGATCCTCGGCATCCCTGTCACAAAACCTGAAGGGCACACTCGAGATTGAAACATGCCATTGAACAGTTCAATGAATCTCAAAAGATCTAGGAGTTTCAAAACCAATTAAAACCTAATAATACATTTCGTTTATCTTGGTGGAAATTGGTGAATCGTCATTCACCTACCTTCAAATTGTTTTATAGCTTGGATTACGGCATACCTCTTCTAAGTTATAAAATAGTTTGTTGGGTCCTAGCCTTAATATTTCATATTGGGTGTCATATTAAGGACTTTAAGATCAACTATCTTGAATATCTCCCAAAACATGTCTGGTTTAGACATTTATGATCTTCCCAAATCTCTTGAAACAAGCTTTCCTAAATGAAGATGATGTTCCAATGGAAATCATACTTCTTTCTCCTCCTCCAATTATTCTCCCTAACCCACAAGTTCTTGAAAAGTTTAAGGTCACTCAAGCCCTATTGGCAAGGCAAGGTCTAGGTGTGGTCACATCTTGGAGATGTAGTCACATATTGACAAGCCGGGAGAGAAGGGTGTCAAAGTCTTGAGAAAGTTGGTGGTTCAATCACTTTCTAAGTCACATAGTGAGTTCTTTTGGAACACCTATGAAACAAACTATGACAAGACCCTTAATGATCTTATATATTTTTTAAGATCAACTTCCTCAAAACTTGATGGACATTGACAATAGTGACACAGGAAATACAGAAAAAGCATTCTCGTCCCAAGGAAAGGGATTGACCATAGTCAACTAGGTTGACCAAATGGTAAAGAGAAAAGGCTAAGTCTGTAATAGTCTCGTGTACCATTATCAAAGGTTCCATATGTTTATATTGCCAAAAGAAAGGGTCATTAGTTGTGAAGCTGCCAAATTTACCTTAGGATGTTAAAGTCCATAAGTTTGACTCTACTTCAGGTAAAGTCCACTATCTAACTCTGATAAGTTTCTATTCTGAGATTCTTATTACATGATGTGACTGGGTCACATGTTGATGTTTTAAGAATCAAAGAAAAGTAAAGGAACTTAAAGAAAGAATATGTTGAATCTGATCGCATAGATGGATTTCTATCGCGTAGTTTGAAAATTGGATTCTTGAGCTACTTCTTAGGAGTTATGAGATCTTGCTTAGGAATAGATAACAACAAGTTTTCATATGGATTGTAAGGATAAGTTTTTCCGCATAGTTTTAAAATAAAAGAAAATTTTGATTTTATTTATTTTAAAATATCCTTACAATGGCATTTGAGGAAAAATTGTTGCTTATACGATTCCATTAATAGCAAGAGTGGAAATATGTAATTGATTCTTTCATTTGTTGTAATGTCTAAATTTACCAAATAAGGAAAGATTCTCATCACCCAAGTTTCAATTGGACCGGAACTTGGAATCATGCAAGTTGTATAGCATGATGGATGAGAACCTTCAAGTATTGGAAAATTAAGACTAATTACTTATTCACATGGATGTGTGAGTCAAGTAATGGACTAAGGGATCGAGTACATAGTCATGTGCACTGATTAAGTCCACCACAAAAGATATAAGGCTATTCGTCATATTTTACTAGAGCTCAGTAAATATGATTATACTTACAAGCTTAAGTGTAACTCTGAGACATTGGAAAAGGTTCCAATGTAAGGCATAGCGAATAAGAAGAATCAAATTAGGCAGAAGGATAAAAGTTTCTCAAATCTGAAAAGATGGGAGAGTACTTTAGTATCAGTTTTGTGATCATCTTAATGATTAAGAAACCATATCAAAATTAGTTCTCTAAGGAAGTCTTAGTTCATTCTTATGACTAAGAAGAAGGGATCTTGAATTGTTGAAATGGTTAAATCAAGAAGATGAGTCATACTTCGTTCCAATACAAGTCTTAGAGTCATACTCCAAGATTGTAATTTGAGTGACATGTCTTAAAGAAGGTTTAAAAACACTTATCAAATGTAAGAGTAAAAGTTTTCTACTCTTGTACATTTGAAATTGGTAAGTTGTGATGTTTTGGATAAAACAAAGACCAACTAAGGCCAATTGTGTGAAGTGTTTGTCTTGATTAGAATCCACACTATCTCTTGGATGTTTGACAAGGGAGTCTTATAGGTCAAGAGGACAGTGGGAGTCTTAAAGGTCTTGAAAGTCTCAAGAATGAAACCTGAAGTTCTTCTCTAGCACACGACTTAAGGTTTATAACCTATCGTGTTGACATATTCTGTGCCCATTCCAATTAAAGTTGGCTTTGCATATGAGTTCTTAGAGTTCTCAATGTGTTGCACAACAACTTGGAAGCAATGGCAGGCCTTAAGCTACCAGGTGGCAAGAAATTAAGATTGAGTTTAGTCCATATGAGTTTGGATTTGTCATTATCCTTGTCTTGTGACTATGGTTTTGACAATTCACATGGATAAGAACACATACACCATTAAATCTAAGTGTCATAAGGTTTCTCTCCGATTCATGAAAATGATGGTGAGGAAACACTTTCACTAAGTAGATTTTAACTAGATAACAATTGTGATATTTGCATTCTCAAAGTCGTTAGTGGAGCGTGTGTGGTTTACCGGCACACTAACATGGACTTGTGAGAAGTGGAAAAAAGGTCTAACCATTATGATTACGACATCCCTCTTCATAATTGTCTAGACACACAAGTGTGCTATCTAAGGGAAGGTGTATGTTTTTGATAAAGTCTTATCAAAACAATCTAGTATCAGAAATCTGAATAAAGTATCGATTTCTAGAAGTCGAGCTTTCTGAGTACATGTCAAAGCTAGTGGGAGCATAAGTGTTATGCTAATAATCATCATGTTAGTGGGAGCATGATAATTATGATAAAGATTGCAAGTTAGCAATGTTAATTATAGAAAACAAAAGGTTTCAATTGGGAAAAAGTTGTTTTGCTATAATTAAGGGAGAGGAAATTATACTTCATCTCAAATCTATAAGCTTAGATCGTGAGGTTTTAATCATTTAGTCAAGAATATATATGAATTTCATGTTGGAATGGCTCAACATAAGGAAATTCTGTATATGGATCCATTATTTGCGTTCTAAAATTCGATTATGATTACGGCATCCCTTTTCATAATCTGAATTATGAGAACTTGGAAAATAGAAATGGAAATGTTATAGCAAAAGACTGGTTTAGTCTTTATGTGAGACATCATGAATCGTGTCCCATATGCTTCAGATATAGGATCGATTACATGTGCTATAGTTATCCGTTCTAAAAGATTCCAAATGTCTGGGGCATTAAGAAGGGAAAAGGTTTAGAACTGGATATGACTAAAAGGATTAAACAATTGTCGAGGACAATCTAAGGGTTACCAAAGATTGGTTGCTCAAGGACAGTTGGAAGTATAGTGATAATTCTGGAAGGACCATATTGACATAATCTGGAAGGAAGCAACTCTTGTTCAGAAGTGATAGTCAAAATGGAATCTGGAAATGTTTCAAAGTTAGAATTTTCAATCTGTTTAAGATTAGGAAACTTAATGCAAGAAGGTTGTTTCCAAGGAGCTGATCTCCTTTGGAATACTCTGTAATGATTGTTGTCAAGTCTTTCTGACTTTGTGCATAATCATTACAAGAGTAACAATGCATATAAGTTTAGAATCTAACAAATTTCAGTAAATAGCATGAATATGGAATTCTTGCATTTGCAGTAAGGATTTGGGAGTGTGAAAAGAGAATCATTGAAGTTATGTTCAATTGATCTAGTTCACAAAGTAAAGATCATAGACAAACATAGTATGCATACTTGGTGTATGGCATGACTAGTGTTTAGAAAACATAGTGTACATGCTTGGAGCATGGGACAACTATTGTTTTAAATTCAAGAATAAAGTTGATAGCTGAAACAGTATACAATGAATAATGTGTAATCATATGGTGATAAATAAAAGGTGTTTTATTTATGTTCATAGGTTTTGATACCATATTGGATTCAATTATTCTTGTGTTTCATTTTGCATGTTTTGACTTCCAGAATAAACTAGGTTATTCTTCCGGAATGACTAAGTTATTCAAACCATCCACAGTCAGTCATATGTTGGAAGTAGATATGAATCAAGACTGTCATGGGTTGGCTTGTAGAGGTCTAAGATGTTGGACAAAGGGCTACAACACTCATGAGTACTCATAAGTTCTGAGTATTGGATTCAACCCGCGCTCATTGGAATCACTTCATGGATTTTATCACGAGTGATCATGAGACGATAATATCTTATATTCTTCAAACCTAGAGATATGAGTTGTTACTATGAGTTGGTTGTACATTGATTGCACGAAACCGCATTTGGTAACTCGGTGCTATAAAACGTGTCTTTGTGTATGATTCAACAAGTAGTAGAACAAGCCATATGAGTCGAAGTTTATCTATTCCTTTTACCTTCGGGAGAAAAGCGATATCTGTGGGCCCCTCGATGATTTGATGATGACAAATGGAAGTGCTCGGCCGAGCCAGGACTGATTTGATTTGTTCAATTAGTCAGTTGTCATAAATCGGAAATCGGGAAACAACAAATGGACAGAGAGAATGATTATAATCCATGTCTTAGTCCATATGCTATCTAGAATGGAGGAATATATGATCCCTTATCTAATGGACAAGTCATTGACAGAGGTCATCGTTTATCGACAAGGTCAGAGTTCGACAGAAGCTTTTGTGAGCTACGATTGTCAGTTGGTTCCTGAAGTCATACGCAATAATAGTTTTAGACTTATCCAAGTGGGAGACTGTTGGATTAATGTCTAAGTCCATAACTATATTTGGGAAGACTTGACCCGACCCGGCATGGTCCATTTGGGTTGCATGGCATCATGCACTTGGATAGACTATAATGAGAGAAATAAGACACTTATGGTTATTAATATATTATAAGTTCTAGTATATTAATAAGAAGAATAATAAGATTATTTAATTAGTATTGATCAAGAATTAATCTAGGATTAATTAAGTGATCAAAAGAAGACTAATTAAATATATGGGTTGATTGTGCAAATCATCCATACTTATATAGTGGGCTAATGCTCCATGGATTATCTAGTTGGGCCAAAACCCATATGATGCTCCATGGTGTATTTGAACCCATGGATCCAAGGAAATGGAAAGTCATGACAATTAGGCTTTACCCTAATTGTAACACTATATATAGACATTATTCTTGACAAAATCGGCGACTAGTATTATTCTAGAGAGGGCTAGCCGATTTCATGAAGTGTAGAATTCTCTCAAGTTATTCCAAGTGTATTTTGGTGTTGTGTGAGCCATTTGAGGTGTCACACTTGGGGCACTAGGCACTCAAGCTTCATGAAGACATTCTACATCAAAGAGGTATGTATTCTATCTTGTTATATTGATAGTTTTGTATGGTAGATTAGGATAATACCTTGGATGTTCATATTTGCATGTATAATAGAGAAAACATAGATCCAAGGTATTTAGGGTTGCTCATAACCCAACAAAAATCCTATGTACTCACCAGGTTTCCCAACCTGACCCACTCAATTTATTTATATCATAGGTGTTGATACGAAGTCACTTTACACTGAGAGATTTAAAGAGATGTAGATCACTAGTGTAAATAAATTTAAGTTCTGTTTATGCTTATGTTCCTGTATTGATGATGACATCCCAAACGTTTTAAAATGAATAAAGTACGTTTCTTCGGAAATGTTTTAATAACGTATTTATCATGTTTTTCTAGGAACAAATTCCGCAACATTTTTATTAAAAGAAGAACTCTGATTTTTATAAAGCATAAACAAAAATTGGTCTTTTCTGGCCGTGAAAATGGGGATGTCACAGTTGGTATCAGAGCATTAGTTTAAGCTAACTAGGAATATGGATTTATTTCTAGACTTAAACTTAGAATGCTAACCGATGATTGTGAGGTGTGAGCACTAGCTTAATTTAGGAATGATGACTAATTTACTTTTATGTGCTAAATGATTTGTTATGCTATAGTTTGATCGGATCTATGGTCTGTTGCCGACCGGATCTGGAAACCTTATGTGTTTAGGATTCTAAACGTATGAATACGATATTAGAACTAGCATATAAACGTTTCGGAGCGATAAGGATGATTTAAACGTCAATCCTATGTAAGGGTGTAGATTCACCTTATTCGGTGTATAGATCAAGATGGCAAGGACCCGTAGCGGAAACGTGAATGCAAATGAGAATAGGAACCAACCCCCAGTGGTTCAGCAAATACGTGTTGTAGAAGAAGTTACACCTGAGCCAGTCACTATGGCTGGAGTTCAAGCCATGATTCGGGTTATGCTAGCTGAACAAAGGGAAGAAATGAGGCGGATTTTGAATAGGGAGGAACCTACTATGCCCACTGAGCAACCCGAGCTGATTCCCGAGCAATCGGAGGAAGGGAACTACAGCCGCCAAGTGAGTTAAGTGGGGACTCAAGGTGATCAAAGGGATAGCCCGGAGAGGAGAAACGGCAAGGATGGGCGAATGTACAAGAATTTCTTGGGTGCGAAACCACCAAGTCTCTCAGGAAGCCCAAAGCCTGTTGAGATTATGGATTGGATCTCCGAGATGGAGATGGTGTTTGAGAGTTGTGACTATAGCAAGAAACAGAAGACCGTCTTCGCTGTAAGACAACTGAAAACTGGAGTTGTGAGCTGGTGGAAGCTATTGGCAGATACGATGCCACGAGGAGAAGCCTTAAGGATGTCATGGGAAGAGTTCTTGGAACAGTTGAAAATGCAGTACTACTCAGAGATAGATCTGATAGACCTAAACAACGAGTTTCAGAACCTGAAGAAAGGGAAGATGAGTGTTGATGAGTATGCCACCACATTCACCGAGAGGATGAAGCTATTCCCCTACTTGGTGCCTACTAAACTCTCCAAGATTGATAGGTTTGCTAACGGATTACCCACTGACTTTGACCCAATTGTCAAAATGGCAACTACCTTGAAAACAGCTGTTAGGGCAGCTAAGAATGTAGAGGCCCGGATAAGGGAAAAGGGTCTAGAAAAAGATAAGGTAGGAGAGAAGCAGAAGTTTGAAGGATCTTCAAGGTCCAACAAGGAGAGAAAATTCTTGAAGCCTGGAGGAGGAGGTGAAGCAAGATGGTGTGATAAATGCAAGAAGAAACACTTTGGAAAATGCGGCGAAGAGGTGACATGTTTCAAGTGTGGAAAGTCTGGGCATTACGCCAATGAGTGTAAATCCAACAAGAGGTTGTGTTATGATTTTAAAGAAGGGGGCATCTTTCAAGGAATTGCCCAAAGAAAAATAAAGTAGCAAGACCAGAAACGCCACCGAGGCCAAGGGCATTCCATATGATCCTCGACGAAGCAGAAAACAATGGGAGGAACCATGGATGAGGAATTCATACCCGAAGATCAAGCTATGAGGTAGCCAAAGAGATAGAACCATATGATGTAGCCTATTAGAGGCATAGTCTAGGGTGAACTTGAACACCTATGTAATAGTTTCAAGAAATAATAAAATCTTCGTTTTGTTATCTAGTGTGTTAAACTGTTATGTGATTTTCTTGAATGGTGACTTGGAAAACTGCGAGACAATACTTGGGATGAGTATGAGTAGGTTTGAAAGGTAGTAGATGCATATACTACCGGAAGCACAGGACTCACGCTTGGATCAGGGAAAGTCACAAGGTTACCAAGAAGATAGTAATTGATTTCGTTTTATTCAAGTATGTCGTTACCATTGTTTCGGTAATGACTAAGAAAATTGTTGTTATCCCGACCCTAGTGGTCATATCACATTGAGTCCGACTACGATGAGTAGGTTACGTGGTTCAGAGAACCAAGTTTGATGTAGCGTCCGACTTAAACCAAACGATTGAAATCAAAGCCATCAATAGAAGTATCGCGCTCGTTGTTAAAAAAAGTTGGTAGCTAGAAATGCTACATGTTAAAATCTGATTATATCACATTAGACCATGAAGGAAGGCATATTTCATTCCGGAATTTGACTCTAAGACACCTGAGTCTAAGCGTTGTTACGTACGATAATAGGTCATTAGAATATGACACCTCGATCAATTGTAGCAATCAAATTAACTTGTCCTAAGAAGAAGAAGGTGTCTCTGATAAAGAATGAGCTTGTGACACGAAAGTCATGACTGAAAGTCTAATGAGCAGGTGCAAGACCAAGCACCGCCTGCAATCAAGGAGTCCAAGAGTTAGATACCCGTTCGAAGCAACATAGAAGTTACAATTACTACTTAGGATGAAGAGATAATGAATGGAGTCATTATACTGCCCTGTTACGTTGATGATTCCGGGACGTAATCATCCTAAGGGGGAGATAATTGTAACGCCCGTAGATCCGAGCTAGTCAATTTAGAGATAATAGGGGTCGAAAATGACTTTTCGACAAAATATTATTTAGAATAAATAATTTGAACCAAGTTGTAGTATATGTCACAAGGTGTCCGTACATATAAAGAACGCCGAAATCCGAGTTATAACGAAGAAGTTATGACTCGTCGATGTTTCGCGACGGAACCGGCACGGCACCGGGAAGCGTAAAAAGTGAATTTACGATAGAGCGAGATTTAGCCTTAGTGATCTAAACGAAAGTCGTAGAATATGTTAAACCGAGAAAATCCATAAAAAGAACGCCCAAATCTGACTTCGTATGAAAAAGTTATGATTTTTCTAAGATTCGGCTTAGCAGTGTACAGCCCGAAACTCGAATTTTAGTTCGAACGGTTTTTGGCTTATGCAACCTAAATGAAAGTTGAAGATCTAATTAATAGGAACTCAACGGTAAAAAGACAGACGAAAACGGAGTCCGTACGAAGGAGTTACAAATTCTTCGCGGTCATTTAACAGTCTAAACGCCTCGTACTGTTAAATTTAGGATCGGTCGAGAATTAGCCGACGGAGTCAAAATGAAAGTTGTAGATATTATTTTTACCTACGCGCGGATATAAAGAACGTCAAAAACGGAGGTCGTATGTGAAAGTTACGGATTTTAGAAGTCGGAAGTGTGCTGTGTGAAAATGGGTGATGTGGCACAATCTTGGCCATTGCTTTCTCCCCAAGTCTTGCCACTAGATGGTGACATGTGGCACCAAGTTCAGCCATTTTCACCCTATAAATACCACCTCTCCCACCCTCATTTTCTTCACACCTTTCCCATTCTTTCTTCTCTTTACTCTCTCTCTCTCTCTCTCTAGAACCTCTCTCTAGCCCCGAAATCCCCCGAAAAGCCTAGGGAACCTCCCTAGCACGAGGCGGAATCCCCGGAGTGCTCGAAGGCTCCGAGAAGAAGAGCTTTTCGGCTCGGAAACGCTGCTCCAAGCGAAGCCTGGTTTTCTATAAAACCCGTTGTAAGTGAGCTACGCCTACGCTATTTTTAATATAGTTTTTATTTAATTATATTAACGTTATTAAGAACATATAATAAATACTTGGGCTATTATTATGAGTTATATAAGTATTTTTTTTAACGCTTATATAATAGTAATAATAACTAGACTATTAATTAGTCTCGGCGAATAATAGACTAAAATCTATTGGTGATAATACTAGGTTTCGTCGAAGGAAATTATTTTAAAGTAAACGAAGCGCTGTCCGAGTACCGAGTCACCACCTTCTCAGGTGAGTGCATGGTCCCTTTCATCTTACACATAGATATGAAGTATTTATTATATAATTTACGTGTTGTGAGTGCATGGTCTCTTTCATCTTACACATAGATATGAAGTATTTATTATAATATTTACGTGTTGTGAGTGCATGGTCCCTTTCATCTTACACATAGATATGAAGTATTTATTATATAATTTACGTGTTGTGAGTGCATGGTCCCTTTCATCTTACACATAGATATGAAGTATTTTAATATAAATTACGTGCTATGTGTACATATTGTCTGAATACTTGCTGTCTATGCTGAGTGAAAGATTTTTATACGTGTTTTAAATGATTTAAACTGTATACGTATTTTATATCTATAAAACGTGTTGGGAAGAACATGGGTAGATGAAATAGTTGTTTTGTGATAACACGATAGGAGACATTAGTGTTGTCAGTGATCCAGTCATCTAGTGGAGTATAGATGACGACTATGGACGATACTAGACGGTCCAGTGGAACGATAGCAGTTTCGTAACATGTAGGTATTTTTGAACTAGGTGCTCATTAGATATTTTTGAACTGAGTGTGTTCACTACGTATCTTTGAACTGAGTGTGTTCACTAGGTATTTTGAACTAAGTGTGTTCACTAGTTACTTTTGAACTAAGTGTTTACCAGATGTTTCGGACTACGTGTTCACCAGATGTATTCTATAAGCCTTGGTAATGATGGACTTCGTGTCGATTCCTTAGGATGATCCTTAGGACTAAATAAATGAGGAATAGTTGATTCTTAGGGTGGATCCTTAAGACTAAAGAAGATAATGGGGATGGGTAATTGGGTTGATTGTTTGATTGTTTAAACATAATAATTATATTATTGTGGGTTGAAAACCTTATGTACTCACCAGGTTTCCCAACCTAACCCACTCAATTTATTTATATCATAGGTGTTGATACGAAGTCACTTTACACTGAGAGATTTAAAGAGATGTAGATCACTAGTGTAAATAAATGTAGGTTCTGTTTATGCTTATGTTCCTGTATTGATGATGACATCCCAAACGTTTTAAAATGAATAAAGTACGTTTCTTCGAAAATGTTTTAATAACGTATTTATCATGTTTTTCTGGGAACAAATTCCGCAACATTTTTATTAAAAGAAGAACTCTGATTTTTATAAAGCATAAACAAAAATCGGTCTTTTCTGGCCGTGAAAATGGGGATGTCACAAAAGGCCAGTCAGGACAGGGCCGATGTAGGAAATGCGACAGGCCTCACGAGGGGGCGTGTAGATTGGGATCGTCGGGCTGCTACAAGTGCGGCACGACGGGGCATTTCAGCAGGGATTGTACTACCCCTGCATCGGTTATTCAGACGTCTGAGTTGCTATGTTTCCACTGCAACCAGAAGGGCCACAAGAAGGCCACTGCCCCCAGTTGACAGTAGCATCAGCGCTAGCTCCAGCAACTCTACAGATCACTGATGGACGACAGGGCAAGGCAGAGGCTCCATTGGTGAGGAGCAGGGCATTCCAGTTGACTACCGAGGAGGCACGCATTGCACCCGATGTGGTGACGGGCATGATTTCTTATCATTATGCTTTATGATACGCTGTTGTGAATTTGATATGTTATGTATGTGCTCTGTTTAGGATCGTTCCATGTGAACGGTATCCAAGTTCAGGTACTATTTGATTCGGGGGCTACCCGATCATTTGTCTTTCTTGTGCTTAGCAAGAAGTTTCCTGAATCTTCGGGCATATTAGATTGCCCTTTAGAGGTAGAGATTGCAGATGACCGATCGGTGCGAGCATCGATGGTATTCCAAGATGTGTGCTGATATTATTCGAGGAGCGTTATCTGGTGGACCTGGTTCCTATTCCGTTGATAGGGAATAAGGTGATTATAGGCATGGATCGGTTGAGCCCCAATGGGGCAATGATAGATTGCGCGCAACAGCTGGTTCGGATCAGGACCCCAAGTGGGGGAGAGTTGGTAGTTCAGGGCGAGAGGCCACAACAAGGACCAGCGGTATGTTCAGTAGCGAGAGCTAGGTGTTACCTTCAGTAGGGTTGCGCATGATATGTCGCTTATGTTATGGACACCCGGGAGGCGGGTAAGGTGACAGTGGGCGATGTGCCCGTAGTGCGAGAGTTTACGGATGTATTCCCCTAGGAGTTGCCAGGGATACCTCTGGAGAGGTAGATGGAATTTAGGATCGACTTAGTCCCTGGTGCGGCTCCGATAGCCAAGGTACCGTATCGGTTGGCTCCTCCTGAGATGCAGGAGTTGTCTACACAGCTGTAGGAGCTGTTAGACAAGAGATTCATTAGACCGATTAGCTCTCCCTGGGGAGCCCCGATTCTGTTTGTGAGGAAGAAGGATGGGTCGCATCGGATGTGTATAGATTACCGGGAGCTGAACAAGGTAACGGTGAAGAACTGTTACCCACTCCCGATGATTGACGACCTCTTTGACCAACTACAGGGAGCAACTTGGTTCTCCAAGATTGATCTGCGTTCAGGATATCATCAGATGAGGGTCAAAGAGGAGGATGTACAGAAGACTGCGTTTCGGACGCGCTATGGCCACTACGAGTTTGTGGTGATGCCCTTCGGGCTCACCAATGCTCCTGCCGCGTTCATGGACCTCATGAATTGCGTGTGTAGACCGATGTTAGACCGGTCTGTTATAGTGTTTATTGATGATATCTTGGTTTACTCCAAGACGTAGGAGGAGCACGAGGAGCATCTGCGAGAGGTTGTGGAGACTTTGAGGAGGGAGAACTTGTATGTTAAGTTCTCCAAGTGTGAGTTCTGGTTGCAAGAGGTGCAGTTCCTTAGGCATATCGTCAACAAGAATGGGATTTCAGTGGACCCGACCAAAGTGGAGGTCGTGATGAGATGGGAGGTTCCGAAGTCTCCATCCGAGATTCGAAATTTCCTAGGATTAGCTAGCTACTATCGGAGATTCATCTAGGATTTCTCCAAGATAGTCGTACCCCTGACCAGGCTAATAAGGAAGGATGTGGTCTTTCGTTGGGGGCCTGAGCAGTAGGCCGCGTTCGAGACACTGATACAGAGATTATGCGAGGCGCCAATCTTAGCTCTGCCAGAGGGCGTGGAGGATTTTGTTGTGTAATCTCAGGTTTGGGCGCATTATTGATGCAGAGAGGGCATGTCATCACCTACGTGTCGAGGCAGCTGAAGCCTCACAAGGCGAACTACCCGATGCATGATTTGGAGTTGGGGGCTGTTGTATTTGCCCTCAAGATTTGGCGTCATTACCTCTATGGAGTTCGCTGTACCATCTACACAGACCATAAGAGTTTGAGGTACCTCATGGATCAACCGAATTTAAACATGAGGCAGCGTCGGTGGATGGACGTGGTAGAGGATTACGATTGTGAGATCCTTTATCACCCGGGTAAGGCCAATGTGGTGGTCGACACGCTTAGCCGCAATGCAGTGCTGATCAGGGATATCTACCTGAGGATGACAATGGCAACTCCGCTGTTAGAGCAGATTCGGGAGGCCCAACAGGAGGCCATGAAGGAGGAACATCAAAAGAGCGAGCGGATCGTAGGGCAGGTTTCCTCCTTCGACTATGACAACCGAGGATTACTGACACTACACCGTAGGGTGTAGGTGCCATACCACGGGGGTGTGCGCCAGGTTTTGATGGAGAAGGAGCACAAATATCGGTTCTCTATTCATCTCGGGGCGACGAAGATGTATAGGGATCTTCGTCTAGACTATTGGTGGCCCTGCATGAAGCGGGATGTGGCATGGTTCGTGGAGCGGTGCTTGACCTACAGAAAGGTCAAGGCTAAGCATCGGAGACCTCACGACAAGATGCAACCGTTGGATATTCCACTGTGGAAATGAGAAGACATCACGATGGATTTTATCACCAAGCTTCCCAGGACCGCGTGGGGAGTGGATTCAATCTGGGTCATCGTCGATCGATTGACCAAGAGCGCCCATTTTATCTCGATTCAGGAGAGCATCTTGGCCGTGAAGTTGGCCGACATCTATATTCGGGAGGTAGTGGCGCGGCACGGTGTGCCAGTTTCTGTGATTTCAGACAGGGATGTGCGGTTCACTTCCAGGTTTTGGAGGAAGTTTCATGACAAGTTGGGTGCTCGTCTGCATTTTAGCACCGCTTTTCACCCGCAGACGGATGGTCAGAGCGAGCGGACCATCTAGACCCTGGAGGATATGTTGCGAGCATGTGTATTAGACTTCAGAGATAGTTGGGATACCTACCTTCCATTGGCAGAGTTCTCCTATAACAATAGTTATCATGCGAGCATTGATCGTCCTCCCTTCGAGATGCTATATGGGAGGAAGTGCAGGACCCCGATATGTTGGGGCGAGGTTGGCCAGAGGGTAATGGGGAGCACCGAGGTAGTGCTCAAGACGACAGAGAAGATTCAGCATGTCCGGAACAGGCTTCAGACTGCTCAGAGTCGGCAGAAAAGCTATGCCGATAAGCGCCGATCAGACCTGGAGTTCCAGGTCGGGGATATGGTTCTCTAGAAGGTGTTGCCATGGAAAGGCGTTATCCGATTCAGGAAGCGGGGCAACTTAGGCCCCAAGTACATTAGACTATTCAGGGTTATAGGTCGGGTAGGCAAGGTGGCGTATAGGCTGGATTTGCCAGCCGAACTCTGTCAGATACAAAAGACTTTCCATGTTTCTCAGCTGCGAAAGTGTCTAGTGGACGCCTCAGCAGTGGTACCCTTGGAGGACATTTAGGTTGATGACAGCCTGAACTACATTGAGCGACTGGTGGCAATCCTCGACCGGAAGTCGAAGGATTTGAGGAACAAAAGAGTGGAACTCGTGAAGGTGCAATGGCAGCACCGCAAGGGGTCGAAGTAGACTTGGGAGCCGGCGGACGAGATGATGGAACATTACCCCAAGCTGTTTCAGGATCGAGCAGCAGACTTCGATGACGAAGTCTAAAATGAGTGGGGGAGATTTGTAGCACCTGGTTCTTGGTACGTATTATTTTAATTAATATTTTGCATTTTGGCCTTGGACTCGGCGAGTTGAAGGACCAACTCGCCGAGTAGAAGCGGGATGAGACGCGGGGTTTAAGCTGTGGACTCGACGAGTTGGGTCCCGGACTAGGCAAGTAGGCCCTGTCTGGACAAAAACCCTAACCTGAGGGAAACACCTTAACTTGGCCTTTTTCATCCCATTTTCTCCCAGTAGACCCCCATAGCAAACCCTAGCCGTTATTGAAGCAATCTAAGGCATTTGGAGTGATTTTGGTGCTTTTGTGACCCAAGGAAGGAAGGAAAAGCTTGAAGGATCAAGAGGGGGCTAGAAGGATCCGATTTTCAGCATCATTTGTAGTCTTCAGAAGGTATAAAGTCTATACCTTGTTAGTTCTTTTGATAGATCCCATTTTGTGGAGTTTTAGGGCTTTTCTAAGCCATTTTGGTCACCAACCATGATTGAAAGCATGGTTTGGAGTTGATGTTTCGGATCTAGGTCTTTAGAGGGGTTACAAGGCAGAAAGGAGTGGCTCTTGCACTCAAAGAAGGCCCCATGCATTGAAAGAGCTTGTTTTGAGGACCTTTTGAGCTCAAAGGCCCATGCAAGCACGTAAAGGTTGTAACTTTACGTGCTAGATCGATTGTAGAAGCATAGATCTATATTTTGATCAAGGATTGTACATCAGAAATCGAAGATTTAGTGAGAGGATGTGACAAACTCGATGAGTCCAAGGTTTCTGTC
Source organism: Lactuca saligna (assembly GCF_052625555.1). Classification (NCBI taxonomy): domain Eukaryota; kingdom Viridiplantae; phylum Streptophyta; class Magnoliopsida; order Asterales; family Asteraceae; genus Lactuca; species Lactuca saligna. Next base: position 23,118,564 of record NC_136425.1, on the reverse strand, counting down.
CCATATCAGTTGAGGGTCATAAGGACCCAATTGAGTGTGGAAAGGTTTTAAGGGGGTCCTGGGGAGTGACCCAACGTTCTGGACTAAGCCATTGTTCTGGAAGTTCATGGGACTCGATGAGTGCATGAGCAGACTCGGTGAGTCCAAGGCAAACTTCTTAAGGATGAAGATGAACTCGACGAGTTGTTCATACAACTTGGCGAGTCAAGGACAGGACTTGTGTATCAGTTGAAGATGAACTCGACGAGTTGTTCATACAACTTGGCGAGTCAAGGACAGGACTTGTGTATCAGTTGAAGATGAACTCGACGAGTTGTTCATACAACTCGCAGAGTCGGATGATGATTCAGTCGATGTTCATTTAAAAGGAAAACTCGTCGATTCATCGCCTAACTCGACGAGTAGAGACGAGTATAACGACAAATGGAAGGATAGGGACTCGGCGAGTTGGCAAGCCAACTCGGCAAGTCAGGTCAATTAGAAGTTGACTTTGACTTTGATTTGGTTAGGGGTAAAATGGTCATTTTACCCTAAGAACAGTTAGCGGTGTATGACTAAGTGTTTTGTGGGAATTATAGCCGGAGGATTTTCGGAGCAGCAGCGGCAGCAATCAAAGGATTCCCGCACAGATCAACAACTACTATGAGGTGAGTTACCTTCCAGTAACGGTGATTCTACGGCCACAATGCCGACCCACCAGTAGGAGTTATGTGATTAGATGATTGTCTTTGTGATATCATCTAGGTTTGCTACTACCTGATATGGTATATGCTGGCATGATATGTTATATGTGATAGTAGTAGAGTTTGGTTGTTAGGACCGAAGGGTAGGTCAGACACCCCATATATGTCTGATAATATGTGCTGATATGTTTACATGTTGGCATGATAAGTTATATGTGATAGCGGTAGTACGAGGGGAATAGTCCCCAAGTTTGGTTGTTAGGACCGAAGGGTAGTTAGGACACCCCATATATGTCTGATAGTATGCTTATGTTATGATATATGTGATAGTAGCAGTAAAGGGTGGAATAGTCCCCGAGGGTCGGTTGTTAGGACCGACGGATAGGACGGCACCCCAGAATGGCCGCATGGGTAGGACGGCACCCCAGAATGGCCACAAGGGTAGGTCGGCACCCCAGAATGGCCGTACCGGGTAGGTCGGGCACCCCAGAATTACCCTGCAGTATGTATGCTTTGTGATTGTATGGAATGTTGTACGATGGGGGAACTCACTAAGCTTCGTGCTTACAGTTTACAGTTTTGGTTTCATGTACCTCTTCAGCGAAGGGGAAGGAGCTGACGCGGTAGCGGCACATCATACACACACTCTTAGTTTTCCGCATTATGAGTTATTCTGGGATTTGTACTTTAACATTATTATGTTTTTACGATTCGGTTTTCAGATACGAGACATGTTTTATTTAATGATATGATCAGATGATATTTTGTTACAAATGTTTTGCAAATCACTTAATCAAAAATGAAATTTTTAGACGTGAAAATTGGGTCGTTACATCGTTCACTCTTGTTCCAAGAATTCCAAATGCAAATTTACTCTTCAACAAGGGGTCCTGAAAACTATACATGACTATATAACTGTCTATAACTACTTGTAACAGAATATTTCATAGAAAAGACTAAAATGCCCTTAAGGCTAAACAAACTCTAATGACTTAACGACTTATATTGTAACAGTTTTGAGCTGTGGGAACAGAAAATGGTTGCGGAAGTTCCATATCAGCCAAAAAAATACCATCATGGTTGCTTACTGAATCGGGCATAAAAGATTGTTGTTGTGCATGAGGTTCTTACATTGGGATTGGATTGATTAATTATCAAGGGAACTGCAAGCATAAACGGTTTTCACGAATCATATAGATTACTTGCATATATATTGCCATGAAAAAAAGCCTCCATCCAAAATGTAGGGGGAAGTGAGCTTGGAAAAAAGGTATGCAAGGGACATTCTTGATAGTTCGAAGCATACACTTAGATTTCTTGCTTTGTTAGGAATGTATACGGACAAAAAGCATAAATGAACAACATTGTTAGCAAAAAAAATGGAATTGGGAGTTGTCAAATTCCCCTGTTGTCACGTTGAAGCTATTTAATGGTGTATTTAAATTGATTTTTAACATCCGTGAAGAATTTAGTAAAACTAGTAAACACATATAATTTATGTCTAATTGGAAACACCCACAAGAAATGAGAATGCGAGTCGAAAAAGTTAACATAGTATTTGAAACCACTAGTATTTGGAATTGGAGATGTCCAAAATGAATGACATTAAATAACGAACTAGCATTTGAAAATGACAAACCAATCGAGTTTGTTTTCCAAGTTGACATGCATGATATTACATGAGATAAGACTTTAGAACAAAAAATAAAATTATAGGAAATTAAAGATTGAAGGACTTATCACCAAGGTAACCAAAATTTTGATGCCAAATAGATGAATATGATTACACAAAAGCTTAAGGTAAGGATGACGTCATTAGATAAAGATCATTGATAGTCCTTCACAGAAAAACCTAAACTCATCAAGCTCAATCAAACATTTATTGATTTAGTAATTGTCGAACAAATATTAGATTTTTTAATAATATTTAGGGTGATAAGGACATTGTGAAGGTGTAAGGGTAGGTATGGATGGGTATAATGGTGCGGTCGGTTCATATCACAGGAATAGAGAACCTACTATCGATAAAAATAGATTGGAAATAACCATTGTTTGAAATGGATGATAATATACATGTGTCACTGTGGAGATGAGAGGTTGTGCCAGTGCATGTACCACCTATTATCACCATGATTTACAATCTCATAGTACTAACAAGTTATGCAAAGAAGAGAAGTTGGCTCATCCAATCAGTAGGAGGTGCAACTCAGAGCTGCTAGTTGGTAGTGCCGTGATAGGACTAAGCATCACAAAACCTCTCTTCGGTATCGATCAGTAGGAGGTGCAACTCAGAGCTGCTAGTCGGTAGCGCCGTGATAGGACTAAGCATCACAAAACCTCTCTTCGGTATCTGCTAACGGTCTCCGTTGTTTGTTGGTTGTCAGTGATTGTTTCCACCACAATTTATTTAACTCGCCTCTACAATAATTGTAGAATACCCCGATTTGGTGACCAAAACAGATGGAGATGATGAATGATCAAAATGTAACTGATAAAATTGTATTTAATTAAAAATTTTCATTTATTATACTCTTACAGTCTTTACCCTTGAAACCTATGTTATATTTTTATTGAATTTGCACATAATATATAACAAAAAGATGCACTTGATAAAAAAAATAACACATATCTTGCTTTGGGGCTAGGTCTAAGGCCACCGACCACTTAGTCGGAGTTGGTGTAGATTTAAAGAATTAAAGAAAGAAAAGGAAAACACATGTGTATACATGTTTATGGGTGTGTGGGTTTAGGTGTGAGCATATATGTGTGTATGTGTAGGTATAAGTTTGGGGGTAAGGTGATGTAGGGTGGGTGATTGGTGTAGGCTTGTGGATATGGGCGTATGCATGTAGATGTAGGGGAGGGTGGTGGAAATGGGAGTGGGGAAAGCTAGGGTATGTTTGTGTGGGACGTCCACATAGGTGTTGGCTTGTGGGTGTAGGTGTAGGTGGTAGTGGGATGGACGTTGTGAAGGTGAGAGTGGGGTGAGGGAAGGTAGAGGTGTGTGGGTATGAGATAGGGTGGGGTAGGTGGCATTAGGGATGTGAGACGAAGAATGTGTGGTTGTGGGTTTAAGGGTGCAGATTGGTGTAGGTGGTATGGTTGTGCATTAGGTGGATGGGGTGTGGTTGAGATGATAATATTTTTCATTTTCTGAATCAATGATAAATAAAGAGGAGGTGGGAGGACATTTGTCTTTTTTTTTAATAAAATGTGAAGAAGAGGTGGTTGTGGTGGAACAATTATGATACGAGGAGGAAGTGTTGGTGTTGGTGCTCATAGCAGAGGAAGAACGGAAGCGAAAAGAGTGGGAGGAGGTCGTTGTAGTGGTGGAGCAAATGCAAGATCTGTTGGGGTTGAAGTCTGCAGCGGCGGTGACATGGTGGCCAAAAAAGGTTAAAAGCATTTGAATGCTAGGTTTTTTTTTCTTGATGGAGAGGATGGTGAGATGATTTTTACTTTAGATCTCATTTGACTTTCGTATATAATGTAGGGTAATAAGAAAAATGACAGTTGACAATGATATCCTTAACTTCGGGTGTTCCTCACAGTTCCTAACTTTTAGAGGCTGTGACATGTTCTCACATTCTCAACCTTGTAGTATTCTCAATTTGCATGCTTGCCTGCCTATATATATATATATATATATATATATATATATATATATATATATATATATATATATATATATATATATATAATCCGTAAATAAATGTAAATACATTGTTATTATGGGTAAAATAATTACAAATATGTTGCTATTATGGGTAAAAAGGAAATATTGTCCACATTGGTAGCAAGAGTAAAGTACGTTGCTATTCCCTGCAATTTGCACATTCATTATTAGCTAACGTCGCTAACAAGTCAGAACTGCTACCAAGATAAAAACTCATTTTTGTTAAGTGATTTACAACAAAACTAATTCACTCACATACATGTAATATAAGCATAAAAAAAGTGTAGTTTTGGTGTGGTGTAAATGGAATAATCTGCAAAATTAAGTAAAAAAAACATGCCAATTACTGCGAAATGGAAGAGAAGAATTGCTCCAATTGGCTCTCACCTACTAATAACCCAAATTGCTTGGTAAAAACCGCATGAATCTTGTCTTCACCTAAATCTTTCAACACATCTTTTGTTGACATTTCAATGTACTCATTTAGGTTGTGCACATTTCCATCTGCAACAACAAACAACCAAAAAGAAAATAGTTAAAATTTCATGTTAGCACACAATAATGAGTTTGATATTAGTAAAAAAAATTATATTTTATACCTTCAGCTACTATGACTTCATATTCAGGTGGATTAGCCATCCAGTTTCCTTGAGAATCCTTCATGTGTCTTCTATCAGAGGCAAAATAACGGAGAAATATAGGAGCATGGACTATACGGAAAACCCTGTGATCATGGATTAATTTATCATTTTTACCAAAATTTATAAGGAATATATCAGCAATTTAATACCCAAGTTTTTTACCTCTGAAATTCAGAAAATAGCTCGAAAGATGGCCTTATACTCTCTGATATATATGATGATAGAGTTGATGGAAATGGAAGAGATGAATCCAAATCCCATACTAAATCCATGGACTTTCCTTCTTTTCTTCTCTGTTAAAGCATTAACAATTTCAAAATTCAGTAATAAATGGTTTAAGATTTCTATATAATTTCAATTGAATAAATGCATTGTTGAGTGAAAGTTCAAAGGCATTACCTGAATGCAAATTACATGGTAATCCCATAGAATTACCCCATCAGCTCTATGGCTAGCTTTCTGATGCCACAATGGAACCTGCATTATGATAATTAATCAAAAGTTATCCATATTTGAGCATGTATAAAAACGTTTTGTAATATTATCATAAACAAAGGAGAAAACATACATGTTTATTCTCATTGGAAATGAAGACAACAAAGAGATCTGATACATCAGCTACTTTATCTGCACATAGTTTCTTGCAGAGCAAATACACATTTTCTTCGCTACAACCAAATTCAAACACAAAATCTAAGCTCAAAACCCCACTTTTTAAATAATGAAACATCAAAACAAGCTAATGATCAACTCATATATTCATATGAATCCTCTAACAGAGTCTTTGATGCTATAAGTAGCAACAGATTCAATGTCAATTTCCATTTTGAACTTAAAGTATTAGTTTTAAATCGTGGAAATTCAATCTTAATCAAAACTTCATGCCTCAAATCTTGCAATTACTGAGACGCGGAACCATGATTAACAAAAAGAGATTACCAGATCAAAACTTTGTTCTTGACACGATGATGTCAATTGTGTCTTAAGTTCAGCTACTAAAACTTCCAATTCGCAATAGTGAATCATGCTGATTAGGGCATATGCAAATGATCATTTAAGCTTAAAAAATAATTATAATACTCGCAATAAAAATCGCGGATTTAATGAAGTACAAGGCGGTAGAAACGACAAATTCGTCCAAGAAGATGATGTTCATAAAACTCACTGAGCATGTTGATCGATTTTAGGGAGGGCATTACCAGTAAGAAGGGGTGTGATGAAATTGGGGAACGTCGGAGGAAGTGGAAGAATCTGAACCCAAACTCGAAGCCATCATCTTATTTTGATCTTCAGTGACATCCACAGGTGTTTATTACTTTTCAAATTTCATCGCTCATCTTTAGGCTTGAATCTTTGGTTATTAGTTGTTACTTGTTAAATCTAGGGTTCAAGGCTTAAGAAGATGTTCATTAGATGGGCTGTTCACTAAACTCAAATTTGTTTTGGCTATGTTTTTTTTTTTTTCGTGTTTTTCATTATTATTATTATTATTATATAAATATATTGAAGAAGTCTTTGATCTTATTGGACCATTTTTTTATATTTTATTTTATTTTATATATATATTTTTTATTTCTTTTCCATTGATTGGCTGATTTTTTTTTTTCTTTTTGATAATTATACTGCATAGTGTAATGGCCAGGTGTTATCTTCTCAAACTATCCACTGCCGATACACACTTTTCTTAATGTTCCCCACCGCTTCCCATTCTATGATCTCTCTGTATTATTCTCTATCGTTTCTTTTTTGCCTTATTCCTACATCGCCTTACAGTTAACACTTTTAGTTCCCGATCCTTCCATCCTCTAATCGACGTCTCCATCGGTTGCTTCTTCCTCCACCTTCACTCTTTGATCGCTGTCAATGTCGGCAACCACAACCCTACGAGCATTCGTATTAGACACGGAGGAATCAACGGCCTCGGCAGCACCAGTATCAACCACCACAACCATAAATCATAGATAGGGTCTCTAATTCATCACTTTCTTGCGTTTTTTTTTTTTATTTCTTTCACCTGAGGTCGACTCCTGTTTCTTGTATAAAGTTTTTTTCTCACTATTTCACTTTATTCAATGACTCTCTAACATTCAAGTTATATTCTCTTTCTCTACTGTCTGTGCTTAGGAGAAGAGACGACGTCATCATCATCCCAACCAGGAGAGCTCACCAGCTTCAGCGCCGATGCTCGCTGCAATTAGTAGAGTCAGGGGCAGACGCAGGCTACGAGGTATGGAAGAGCTATTTTACTGTTATTTCGATTTTGAATATTGGGGATTCTCTACTCATCACATATTTGTCTCATTTTTCTACACCTCCACCTCCGCTATTATAATATGGAAGGAAAAACCTATTCAGTTCTAAAATTAGAAAGTTCTTGAAGAAATACAAGCAAAATTTTAAGCTATATAGCTCCAAGGAAGCATATACAAATGAGTGATTGCTCCACATTGTAGTTAAGAGCTGAGGGTGTAACTCTTCAATAATCGATATGTAATGGGGATTATTCATCCACTAGGTTTCAGATATGCTTGAACAAGGCATAAAAAAATATCTCATATACAAGTATGTCTACGATTGTCTTCTTTTATCATTTTACAAATTTCAATTGCAGCATCTATCTTTGTTTCTATTTCTTGCAATAGACACAGGACACAAAAATAAAAAGGAGCATCCTCCGTCTCTTAAAAACTATATGTGTAATTGTGGAGATTCATGTTTGTACTCTCACTGTTGTTCATTGTACTCGAGACTTGAAGCAATTCAAAGGTTTTAATGGTAATCTTTTACAATAAGTTAGATCCCCTTTCTCATGAATTCTTGCTTATAGATTTGTTTGTAGTATCAGGTTGTGATGGAAGTTGTGAATAACCCTAGATAAATCAGTTATAAAGGACTCACTCACCTGATTTGCCCTCATTTTGGTCTTCTTCCATGTATGTGCAACTATATATTTTGGTGCTTTTTTTTTTCTAGGGTCATTGGACAAGAATTACTCAACAATGTTGTTCTTGCTGGCTACTTACTGAGACTTCTATGTATGTGAAACTATACATTTTGGTGCTTTTTTTTCTAGGGTCATTGGACAAGAATTACTCAACAATGTTGTTCTTGCTGGCTACTTACTGAGACTTCTAGGAAAGTAAGTATAAGCTTAACCACACTATAGCATGTTATTTTCAGTTACATTGAGGCTTGAGAAAAGAAAATTATGACCTGGTTATGCAAAATGGTTGATTTGGGTAGTCCTCAACTTAATTCTGTAAAATTTTGATTATCAGATGTTGACCAAATTATATGATTCCCTTGACTCAAAGGATTCAGAAGCAACAACTTGGTCCGAGATCTCTCTCCAGATATATGTCAACTAACAGTCCCGTGGTATTTGTAAGTCGAGTTTTCCGTTTACTTTTCATCTTTTTTTTTTTTTTCATTTTGAGTTTCTTTAATTATTTATATATCATTTACATAGCGAAGTGAAGAACAACAATTTACATATGAAAGAAATCTAAGTTTTCAAGTAATAATTACGAATTTACCCCTTTTCATCAACACACCAAAATTTGAAAACATTGGTTTCGGCTATAAGATTTGTTAAATATCTAACCTCAAATGCAAACTCTTTTACCACAAAAGAAAAATGAAAAAAGAAATCTATGAAACAAAGTGAGCGTCAAATTTGATGATGATTCACATACATTTATGCTCTGGAGTATTGGAAACTTCAAAAAGCATATCAAATATCATTTATTACACTTTCTTGCTAAGTATTCAAACTGATATTTTGTGGTTACCTTATTGATTACATGCTTATACAAGTGGCTGGTGGTTGTCGAGGTCAACAAAAATAATAACCCTAAATATTTCACACTAAAATAGTGTATAGTGGTAAAGGGGTTGAATCCACGGAGATTGGTTCAATTTATAACTCTATGAAAAATCTCTTTGTAAAAATACTTGTAAAATAACAATAACAATAAAATGGGGGGTTTTGGTGTTTTGAAATACTTGAAACAAACTAGAATTAACTATGATTTAAATAGACAATTTCAAGAAAAATAAGGGTTTGATGTAAAATCAATAAGGGAGAGATGGTTGACTTAAAGTTTCCTCACTTTGACTTTTGATGAACATATCATTAGAATCCAATGGTGCAATACTTTAATTTAAATCCTTAATTTGGCTATAGTAATCCAAGGAGCTTGAGATTACCTAGACTTTTCCTAATTGTTGAAATGGCTAGAGAAGCTCATAACAATTTCCTTAGTCAAAGTCACTAATCCAAATAGCATGTAATTAGTGAAAGTCAACTAGCATTAAGAACCAAAAAGTCATCAAATCCAAGAGAAGTCAATTGCTTTCACCACCATGGAGCATGTAATTCTTGAGGTGTTCTTGGCCTTCAAAAGTGCTCTAAACTCTAGAGAGAAAGCCTCCAAATCGGATGTAAAGGCTGAAGAGGCATACCAACCTTCCCAATATAGAGCCCTAGGTAAAATCCCGAATTTGCCCTTGTCAGGAATCCACGTGAGCCGCGGGCTCTGACGGGTTTTTGGGCTTCTTCAAGTCTTGGGCCCCCACAGCTAATCCATTGGCCCAATTCGAGTCCAATCAACTTCTAGCCCATTTTTCTTCAATATTTCTTCAATTTGAGCCCAATTTGTCTTTCCACATCACTCAAAACTTCCGCAAACTCCTAAATATCGATCTTGCACACCCAAGAATTCTCTCGTGCCCTTTCAAATTTAAAACTCAACACTTCCACACCTTCAAGCAATTGACAAGCCCACTCCATGAATCACCTCCACAGCGATCAAGCACGAAATCCCCATTGCTCTTCAAGTCCAATCACCTCCCAAAAGTCCCGCTCCGCTAGTCTCCAAAAAAATCTGCAATAATGCTCAAGAAACTAGAAAGTACCCGAAATGGTCATAAAAATAACAAAAAGGAAAATATGCATGGAAATTAACTAAAATGCGAATGAAATGTGCTAAAAAAAAAACTATAAAAGCAAGTAAATAAAATGAAGTTATCAGTGGCTATTTGTTTCTCTTTGACAGCAAAACTATTCACAAAGGGACCTTAGGATTAACAGTTATATAAATTACGAATTTACCCTTTCTCATCCACACACACGAACAAAATTTTGAATTTGTTATAATTTCAGATGACCCTAAACTAAAAAGTGTGTATGCTATTGAGTGCCAAGTTGAGTAAATCGAATTACTTCAAACTCAAGTTAGCTACCATTCACTTTATGCTTTACTTTTATAAAATAAATTCAATTTTTAAAGGTTAATACTGATCTTTTCCATTATTGTATAAATCTCAGGTTTTCAGTGAAATTGCTCCTATAGATGTAACGCCCGTAGATCGGGGTAGTCAAATTAGAGACGATAAGCATCAAAAATGACTTTTTGATGAAATATTATTTGGAAGGATTAATCTTAACCAAGTTGTGGTATATGTCACAAGGTTTCCGTGCATATAAAGAACGCCAAAATCCGAGTTATAACGAAGAAGTTATGACCTGTCGAAGTTTCGTGATAGAACCACATAACCCTGCGCGACCCAGTGCGACGTAAATAATGAACTTAAGGTAGATAGATATCTATCCTTAGTGATCTAAACAAGAGTTGAAGATTTATTCGATAGTAGTCCAACGATAAAAAGACAGACGAAAACGGAGTTCAGTTGAAGGAGTTATGAATTTCGAACGGAGTTTTCCTGTCTCGGCCTACTATAGATAATATATAAGGAATATACTTATAATATATTAAAAATAAAGTCAAAATTAGCCAATGGAGTGTAAACGAGAGTTGTAGAGCATAATCTCACATTCGCGTCGATATAAAAAACGTCGAAAACGGAGTTCGTATGCGAAAGTTACGAATTTCTGAAGTTCAGGGTGCGAAACCCCAAAACTGTCAGAGACCACGACGTGGCAAGCAGTGCCACGACGTGGAAAGTCTCCTGACAGCTCCGGGAGTCCCCCATATGCAACTTGGGATGATGCATGCAGTGACGATCAAGCCCACGATGTGGCAAAAGGATCCCACGACGTGGCAAAAGGATCCCACGACGTGGCAAGGGCCAAATTTCCCTATAAATAGATTTGAAGGGCCAGCCGACTATGGTTGCTCCATCCCTTCTCTCCCACTCCCGATACACCCTCTATGCCCTATTTTAACCCCCCGAAGCCCCGATATCAACCCCGAGACCCGAAGCAAGTCCCGAAGCCCAAAGATCCCGAGAAGAAAAGAGTTTCCGAGCCGAAGCTTTGCCCGCGAGAAACTAGGTGTGTGAAGTGATCCCGGTTTCACCGAAGAATACTACTTCTACAAGCCGTAGTGCTGTCCGATCATCTTCTGATCAAGTGAGTGTATAGTCCCTTTCATAAACTCGATAATAATACAAGTATTGTTTGAATGTATTAAGTATATTGTTGTTTATATGTGTGAGTGTGTGGTCACTTTCTTCTAACACATAAATATTAAGTATTTGCTATGAAATACGTGCTATGTGTACAATATAAAGTTGTTTATATGCGTGGGTGTATAGTCCCTTTCATAAAAACGATTTTAATAAAAGTATTGTTTGAATGTATTAAGTAAATGTTTGGTGTGAGTGTGTGGTAACTTTCTTCTAACACACAAATATTAAGTATTTGCTACGGAATACGTGTTATGTGTTTATATATTGTTGTTTGTTTGAGATAAGCGTGGAATGGATGTTTTATATAGGTTTTAAATGAGTTAAACTGCATATGTATTTTATATCTACAAATATGTTGGGTAGAACATGGGTAGACGAACTAGTTGGTGTGTGATGAAGGATAAGTTTGAGGATGAGACGAAAGATAAACCTCGGTAGCTATGAATTTAGTACTGTATAGATAAACCGTGGTAGCTATGGATTTAGTACCGTATAGACGAACGCTGGTAGCTATGGATTTAGTACTGTATAGATAAACCTTGGTAGCTATGGATTTAGTACCGTATAGACGAACGCTGGTAGCTATGGATTTAGTACTGTATAGATAAACCTTGGTAGCTATGGATTTAGTACCGTATAGACGAACGTTGGTAGCTATGGATTTAGTACTATATAGATAAACTTTGGTAGCTATGGATTTAGTACCGTATAGACGAACGCTGGTAGCTATGGATTTAGTATTGTTAGATAAACGATGATAGCTATGGACTTAGTACCTACACTGGTAGCTATAGATTTAGTACCCGATGAATGAACCATAACAACTATGGAATTAGTGCTCTATGAAGGAGCCTTAGCGGCTATTGTCTTAGTGCCTAATAAAGAATCCTGACAGCTATTGTCTTAGTGCCTAATACGGAGTGAACGAATAGATGATTCTTAGGCTAGACCCTTAAGAATAAGGAAGATAATGGGGATGGGTAATTAGGTTGATTGTTTGATGATTGAATATAATAATTATATTATTGTGGGTTGAAAACCCTATATGCTCACCAGGCTCCCAGGTCTGACCCACTCAGTTTAATTGTATCACAGGTATCGATACGAAGCTATTTTGCACTGAGAGATTAAAGGAGATGTAAATCACTAGAGTAAATGAATGTATGTTCTGTTTATGCTTATGTGTCTGTATCGGAACATGACATCCCGAGGTTTTATTATTTAATGAAAATACATTCTCTTTGAGAAATGTTTTGATAAGTTTTTATCATATCTTGTTTTGGGAACAAATTCCGCAACCGTTTTCTTTAAGCGATTACTCTGATTTTAAAACAAAGCATAAACAAATCGGTCTTTTCTGGTCATGGAATTAGGGATGTCACAGTAGAATACCGATTCACAAATCTATGACAATATGATTGTTTGGGATTTTTTTGTAGGTTTCTTCCGGTTTGTGTTGGGTTTCTCAGAATTTGAGAGTCTAAGATCACCAATTTAAGTCGATCTGAATTTCAATAGGTATGTTTTTTGCTTAAATGGTTACTGATTCATCCACGTTGACCATTTATGTACACTGGTAATTATTAACTCTTTTGAATAGGGTGTTTCCATGAGTTGAACGTGTGACGTGATTCAAACGATTACTACTGCTCTAAACCAATTTGTAATGCATCAGGCTAAAGTTGAAAGACAAATAAGCTTAAAGTTCTAAAATTTGAAGCAGACTACTGTTATATCATCCAACCCACACAATGTGGGAAAATCTTTTCTAGTTATTATAAACATCTTGTATTATCTTGTATTCGGTCACCATTTCGGTTGGTTTTTTGTTTTTATTTATATAGCTTCTATTCTAAAAAAAATAAAATGAAGGTATCCTAGTACAAAATTGATATTTTTTTAATGTTCATGTATACACAATAGATTTTTTTTTTCATATGCACGATAATTTATATTTTAAAATTTTATATTATATAATCTTATAAAAAATAAATAATACGTAAGAATTATTTTCTTTTTGAAAAAGCATTGCAAACTACAAAGTATCTGTTTATTCCACAAAGTAGTGTTTGTGAAATAATTATATTTTGTAAAATTGTTTAAGTGAACTTATACAATGTTTTAAAATTTAGCTAAATTCTAGGGTAGTGTTTGTTTTTGTCTGCAGATCTGTGTGACCTCTTTTGTCTGCGCCGCGCAGACGTTAACCTTCGCAGACTGTTTGTTTTTTTGAAAATTGTAGACTTAAAAATGCCTGCGCGTCCTCTTCTTGGCGCTGATATGGATCAGAGTCTTCTAACATCTTCAGACATCTTCTAACCTAATATATATATATATATATATATATATATATATATATATATATATATATATATATATATATATATATCTTCAAGTTTTTTTTAATCTATATATTTTTCAACTTTATTTATGATAAACAATTTGAAAAAAAAAACTACAAAACTTAAAAAAAAAAAAACATTTGACGATACAAACATGATATTTTTTATAAATTTATAAATTAAGATTTATTACAATAATAGTCGTTGAATTTGTTTATATAAATATGAAAAAAAATCATAATATATTCTTATATTTTTTTGCCAAAATTTGTAAAATATTATTTAATACAGTATCGTCAATTTCGCGAGAAAATACTTACAATACGTTTTTAATGGATTTAATTGAAAAAATTAAAGTTTATTTCCATCCATTTGTGTATCAAATTCTTTTATTACTTATTATAATGTTTAATTATAACTTTGCAACCAAAGTTATTGGTTTTTATCAAATATATACGTTAATTCATATCATTTTTTTATACAATAATACATAAAAGATGATATAGATTCGTTAATTATTTATAACAAAGTCATAAAAATATTAAAAAATCACTTTGAATTTTTTAAAAAAAATCAGTTTATTTAGATTTCAGTTTATTTTAGTAGTCCGCAGATGTTAAAAAAACAATCTTCTTTTTTCAGATTGCAGACGTTTGATCCACCTCTTATACTGCAGAGGTCTACAGATATGATCCGCAGACTGCAGACATTTTGCCTCAGAATAAACAAACATCACCTAGATTTCACAAAATAGTTTTAAACATCTAATGGATTTTGTGATTAGAGCTTAGAGAGAATGCTCCAATCTCTTGACAATATTAGTAACATTTGGTTATCGCGCAACCATTAAGATTAGTTATGGTTTAGAAAAATATAAAAATTCAGTTTACATTCATGATTATCTCTCTAACTATTTACTTTGAGAGAAATAATAAAGTATTTTTACATTCATCAAACCACATCGAGAACATGCCAATAATAAAGTATTTTTACATTCATCAACACTCATGTCTCTCTTGAAAGTTTTCTTCGTGATTTTAGAAATATGAAAAGGATGAGTTGCATAACATCTCGATTTGAACAACACAAACAATCAAAACACATGGAGAACATGCCAATTATAATTATAAAATATAACTAAGGGGGTGTTTAGTTAAGATTATTTATGGCTTATTTTTTATAAGCTTAATTTTTTTAACTTATTTTTCAACTTTTGAGCTTATTATGACTTACACTAATAAAATAAGTTAAACTCACGAAAAATAAATCAGAAAAAATTAGCTTATAAAAAATAAGCTAAAAAAATAAGCCATAAATAAGTTTAACCAAACACCCCCTAAATATCAAACATATTTAGGAATAGTGGTATTAAATATGATAATTTGTGTCTATGGGTCGTAATCGTACATTCGTGTCCGACACCAATTTACACAATACAAATTATAAAATATATCTTTGGTATCAAACACGAACACAACACGTAGCAAATTCGTGTGAAACGTAACACGGCATGGATATACACGTTTTTTACCGTGTTATACGAAAACACAAATTTACACGAATAGATACATTTCATTTATAAGACACGAATTTGTTATATGTGTCACGTGCGAACACAAATTCGTTTATAAGTGTTTATACGTGTCACATGTAGACATTAAAACACATGAATTTACACAAATACAGGTGTGTTTATGTGTATTTATGTGTCACGTGTCGACACAAATTTGTTTCATATCTTATACGTGTTTAAAAATGTAAATTTATATTTGACATGTGTAAGACACGAAAGACAAAATTTAAAATACGTGCCAACACGAATAAACAAGAAACATAATTTTTAAAATACGTGCCAACACCAATATATAATTCAAATCCACTTATGAATGAAATTTCACATGAATTGCATCTATACACCGAACACGTAAAAAGATGTAAAAGGTGATGGGAATTATGGATTCCGGGCTATTCTCTTGTCTTGGTCACAATGTAGATTATTGGCATCAGATTCGGTTAGAGTTATATAAAGATATAATAACACACCCTAGAGAGTATCCAATGATTTATGATGAATATTTTAACGTAATGAGTCACTCGTTGAGGTTTGTTGGATCGGGTTTTGCGGATTTCAAACTATTGATTTGTTATGCCATACACTTTATTTTTCATTGCTAACATATTGTGTTACCATTCATTATCTGAGTTAAGAAGGTTCTACAACATGGTTCCCATTTTGGTATGACCCTTTAGACATTCCTAATCATGCACTTGTTGTTTCTCCATGTTCATGGTAACAATTATGTGATGGTTGATTTACAATGAACATATCTAACGCTTCATGTTTTGTCAAATTGACGTATGTATAGATTACAACGTTTCGTTGGATAAGAAAACTTATATAATGTTCGACTGAATGTTATGTTCCGTATAATACACATGCTACACTATTCATTTGTAAAACTCAAATTCTTAGTATATCCGATTATTTATAAAAACAAACTTTGCTTTATTATTACTATTTATATATTTATAATGTTTTTTCTAATTATATATATATATATATATATATATATATATATATATATATATATATCAATAAAAGAAAAAAAAAAAGACTAAAAAAAAGTACAATAAATAACAAAAAATTAAATAAGGATACACTTACTAACCGGTGGATAAAATATAGACTCACCTCAGTTCAGTTAGTTGCCGCTCCATATCAAGCATGGGCCTTTCGTACACCCTCTAGCGTACTCGGAGTTCTATGACTTCAGTTCGTGTTTCAGCATGTGCTCGCAGCAAGGTTTCATGGTCTCTCTCAGACTATTCACGAGTGTGCTCAAGGCGATTGGTGTGGATTGTATGTATTCTTGCATTTGCATCAACCTCTGCGATACTATGGAGAGTTGTTCTACCCTGAATCTCGTTTCGGGCAACTCTACGGACCAGGATTGGAAAAATTCTATCTGCTGAGCTTCCTTCGTTTATGTTGTAAAAGCTTCGGTCTCTATTAAACGACATAGGTTGGTCTTGTTCTTCGCTCCAGGTTTCCAAGCACTCTACGCAAGGAGGCGTCGGGCCTTGAAAAGCCGGTCGAGGGTTGGGATTTGGAACACGGGTCGTCGTGGGGAAGGAAATCCAGCCATGATATCCATGCGAGAAATGGGGATATAAGAAATAACTAAGTAGACGTACTAATTAGATAATTATATGATGATCTTTATCAGGTACTTCAACACATCGTTTAGTGCATACTAGTCATATGTATTTGGGACGGGATAGACCTTCGAATAAGCGACCCTAACTCTAAATCCCCAATCCAACGAGAACAGGAAGTAGAGCAAAGATCCACAGATTCTAAGTCTATGACGTCCTGGACACATAAAATTTTAATGCATCCACTAAGCAATTATTGAATTATTGATAAAAATCTATTTAGTTCTCAGATAAGTAATTATAATAATGCCAAAATACCCCTATGGTATTTCATTGTGGTAGTCTTGGTAAGTTTTTAGACTTGTTGCCACATCACAACCATTCTTAGGCATATGCTAATCACTCCTCGGAACAGCATAGTTGATCAGGCTATGCCACTCCCAAGACTGACCATACATCCCCAAGCTTACCTGTGATATCCAACAATCATTACTTTTGTTTTGTCCTAAAATGATGCTGACCTTAGTATGTATGCATGCATGTATATTTTTTTAACAAGAAACTATTTATTTCTAAAAGTATAATTGTTTTAAAAACTTTAAATCAGAGACCTTAGTCCCAATGTATTTATAGTTTGTATATCTTATGTGGTTCGATATACTTAGCTCACTATAAACAATGCTCTGATACCAATCTGTCACACCCCCAAACAAAGGATGGCGGAAACGTCCGGGGGTGGAGGACTTCATGTACAGTATCACAACAACAAATATAATAGTGCTCAAAGTAAATACAACCAACATAAATATAATTGAAAAAGTTATACCAAAGTATATGTTTACATGATTCAAAATCAATTACATTATGATGACAAAAATAAATTGTTGACGGTTCAACGTCCCATCCTCAAAGCGATGAAGTTTTCCTGTTTCACTGATTTTCTGAGAATACAAGTAGTTTTGAAAAGTGTCAACAATTAAGTTGGTGAGTTCATAAGAGTTTTGTTTGAAGTAGAAACCGTTTTCCTTGTAAAATCGATATAGTTTGATTTGCAGAAAATCCAATATTTTCTTAGTTAAGTGTGAATAGAAATATTCCTTTATGATGCATTAATGAACCCTAGAATGACCCGTAGAGTTCCTCTATAATCGTCCAGCGTATATAAGTTATATAAGGTTTAAATTAGATAAAACGTTGAATATAGTGGGTCTGCCCTAGGTCCACAACCAAACAAGGAACAGGAGATGAGGCAGGCACCACTAATTCTAGGCCAATCGAGACAAAATTCTTATAAGACTCAAACATGTACGCTCAGCGATTATAGTTGAAGTCTAACAATTCTAGATGCAATATAGTTTTAATATCATAATAACTATTTTAAGTGAACCTGGTACTTTGTATCGGTACCCCCTTTTTGTATAAAGACCCGGCACTTTGTATTTGTACCCCTTTTTATATAAAAGCGGGCACTTTGTATTTGTACCCCTTTTTGTATATAAACCCGGCACTTTGTATTTGTACCCCTTTTTGTATAAAAACCGGCACTTTGTATTTGTACCCATTTTTGTATATAAACCCGACACTTTGTATTTGTACCCCTTTTTGTATAAAAACCGGCACTTTGTATTTGTACCCCTCTTTTGTACGAGTATGTTATGTAAATGATCATAAACTATACCTATTATAGTTTATTAAAATGTTTGAAATGTATATGTACCCTAACTATACCTATTATAGTTTAGTATATTTCTTTGTGGTGTTTAAGAATCCCATTCTATGTAAGTCAAATGTATAGTACAATATAACTATGTTTAACTTGCTTTGTTTTGTACTAATGATTATGATGGAGGATTCTTATAAATTCAGTAAGTAATTTCCTATTATACAAATATATCATAACAAGAAATATATGAAGTCATCAAGGACTTAACACTTTGCTCAACATGTTACAAAGTGTTTTGATAGTTTAAATCTGTTAACTAATTCTTAATCTTTCTGCACTGTTTTAGAAAAATCATAGAAAAATAATACGAAGTCGAAAACTAGATCCGTAAATTCTGAGAGTTCCTAAAATGAGTCTAGTTTACTCAACATTTTTATCATGATTTTTGGAAGCTTTTAACTTGTCTTAAAATGCTCATATTCACAGACTGGTCCGGGTTTGTGTTTGAAAAGACAGGCTGTTTTGTAAAAATCAACATTAATTGTAGAAAAATCGTATGGAGATGTGCAAGTAGTCATTTTAAAGCTAAGAAGTGGAACTACTTGTACCTAAAACAGTTTTGAAAAATAAAATGTTTAAGTTGTCCAAAACAGTCCATGAATGGAGTGGAACTTTTCTGATGAAGGCTGTTAGAAAAATTTAGTTATGTTCTTGATGTTTTAACTTGTATTTCCCCCTTAAAAACTTGAGAAAACATTAAAATGTAGGGGTATGAACTCACCTTGAGTGATTTCAGTAGATAAGTGTTGAAGAAGAGAAGTGTTCAACTCAAGAACACTTGAAGAATCACTTGAAAATTCGAAGCTCTAACACAAATATAATGGAGTTTGTGTAAGATATCCATGATTTGAGTGGAAATAAGTGAGATAATCATAAAGAGAATGGATTATGTTTACCAAATGTGGAGGAAAAACTCAAGATCAGCCCTTGAATCTCGAATTTCTAGAGAGAGAAAGTGAGAGAGGAAAGAGTTTGATCTTCTTGTGAAATGAGAGCAAATGAGAGAAGTGAGGAGAGATGATGAATATTCGGCTCTCAAAAACATGGGAAAGAGTGATAATTGAGTGGAAAGGACATTGATGTGACCTAGGTAAGGTGGGGAGGTGTGCCTGGTCATAGAGTGGGTGTGGGAGTGGTTGCTTGTGCCATAAGGTAAAGCAAAGTCAACACTCCACCTCTTTGAAATTTACCCACTTGCTTTTATTATTTAAATAAAGATTTTTATGAAAATATGATTAAATTGTGAATATTTAGGGTTTATTATGTTAAAATATGATTTTGGGTGAAAATCCCGCGTTAAAATAATTAAAAACGGGCCTTAAATGCAAAACTATGCGAAAACCGGGAGAAAATGAGTTCCCAGCGAGACCTCTCGGTCCTAGGCCGAGGTTCGGTCCCTAGGCCGAGACTCGGTCCATGCTGAGGATTGTAGCCGGAAACGAACAGAGGGAAGCGAAGGGGCGAGGAGGCGAGAGGAGGCGAGGAAGCGAGAGGTGAAGGCGACGGTTCGGTCCGGAGGTGAAAGGCGAGAAGTCAGACCCGAAATGAACCGAATGAACAGTAGTGAACAATACCTTCGGGTTCGGTTCCAGGAGCCTTCGGGTTCGGGTGATTCTACGAGGTTCGGGCCTGCAAGGGTCTTTCGGGTTCGGTTCCTCCTGGGCGAGGTTCGGCCCTGAGAGGACCTTCGGCTCAGGAGGGTTCGGGTCCTCCTTGCTCTCGGGTTCGGCCCTCTTGCTCTCGGTCCCCAAGAGGACCTTCGGGTCCTAAGAGACTTCGCCTCTTATAAGAGGGTTTCGGTTCCTAAGGTCCATTTTTCTCGTTTTTACCCCGTTTTAAGCCGTTTTTGACCCGGTTAAGGGTCGGAATGACCTGAATGATTCTAAAAAGTTACGGGAAGCTTTTGAGAGAGATTTGGGAGAGATTTCACATACTTGGAGAGATTTGGGAGAGATTTGACATTCTTGGAGAGATTTCTCATACAAAGAGATATTTGAGAGAGGTTTCACATACTTGGAGAGATTTGACATTCTTGGAGAGATTTCTCATACAAAGAGATATTTGA
This sequence comes from Lactuca saligna, assembly GCF_052625555.1. NCBI lineage: Eukaryota > Viridiplantae > Streptophyta > Magnoliopsida > Asterales > Asteraceae > Lactuca > Lactuca saligna. Next base: position 23,097,846 of record NC_136425.1, on the reverse strand, counting down.
GAGAGGTTTCACATACTTGGAGAGATTTGGGAGAGATTTGACATTCTTGGAGAGATTTCTCATACAGAGAGATATTTGAGAGAGATTTCACATACTTAGAGAGATTTGGGAGAGATTTCACATACTTAGAGAGATTTCTCATACAAAGAGAGTTTTGGGAGAAGTTTCACATACTTAGAGAGATTTCAAATAGAGAGAGATAGAGTGAAAACGATTGAGAGGGGTTTCGAGTGTGGCATTTGTGAGTGTCCGACTTCGCAATGCAAGGTTTGTAAACCCTGTTAAGCCTTGTTTAAGGATCTTACACACTCCCGATGAGTATGCAACATTGTTTTATCGGTTTGGCTCGCCACGTACCACAGTTTTAGGTTAAGGAGATCTAGATGTTCGCACTTTTCGATTTATGATTTCTCATCAGAATAGCGAGTTGTTTAGTAAATACGTAACGTAAGCCCTAGTACACAAGGGTTAGTTGAGTTGACCGGTTTGACTTGTTGACTTTATTTGACTTTGAATTGACCAGAATTTGACGGTTGTCACAGTTTTTTTGGAAAAATTGGGGGCGGGGGCGGGGGCAGGCAATCCCGTCTCGAAACACCCAATGTGACTCCGTTAATAAATTATGCATATAATAATTATATAAATGTAATAAATAATAATATGATTTTAAGCTTCCAAAAGTCATCAAAAAACATGTTTTTAAGTTATTAATAATGTGTTTAATATGTCATAACGTTTTCATTTTTAACATATAAAATTCTGCTATAAAGGGGTTTCGGGGGCGGGGGAACAGGAAAATTTCGGGGGCGAGGGATGCACTCACCGTCGCGTTTGTCCCCGTTGACATCTCTACCCCCACTATAAATACTAACCCAACCTAAAATTATTTTTAACCATTTCTACATATTTTTTCTAAAAAAACACTAAAACACAATGTCATCATCGTCATCATCCGTTTCGACGGCTCAAGATGATGCATTATTTTTCAGTTCCTTCATGGCGAAGTCTGTTGTATATTTTCAAAACCGACGAGGCCAAACTTCATGTCTACGAAATAAACCAGGAAAACCGTCGTTGCATAGAAATCGTGAAATCGGGCACAATCGTATTATAGAAGACTACTTTGCAGATGATGCAGTTTACGCTAAAAAGTTTCGACAGCGATTCCGGATGAGGAATGAGCTATTCTTACGTATTTTTGGCGATTTGGAAGATCGTTTTACATATTTCCAATGGAAGTTGGATGGTAGACGCAAAAAAAAGTTTCTCTCCAATTAAAAAATATACGACCGTAATTCGTCAGTTAGCATACGACATGGGCATGGACAAATTGGACAAGTATTTAAGGATGTCCGAACGTACCGTACGAAAATGTGTGTATAAGTTCTCCAAAGCTATTACTTTGGTGTACGGGTAACGATATTTACGCAATCAAACTATCAACGATGTCCACCAGTTGTACACGATGCATGAGGCAAGCATGGGTTTCCAAGAATGCTAGACAATATCGATTGCATGCATTGGGCTTGGGCATTATGCCCCAATGCATGGTGTGGTCAGTACATGCGAGACGACCACAGAGAGCCGACAATTGTTCTTTAAGCAATCACATCACATGATCTTTGGATATAACATGCATTTATTGGTTCAGCTGATTCAAACAATGACATCAATGTTCTGGACCAATCGTCGGTATTCAACAATATCTACCTTGGGGTAGCATATAAGCATGAATATTATCTTACTGACGATAGTTAATTAAAATAGTGAGTACTATAACTATTTTTTCTGGAATGAGAACTTCCTTAATGAGGGTTTCATGCCCGAATAATCACTCGGTGCAAAAATAAGGCCATGCATCATGTCCTGGAGTAGTACGATAATTTAAATATGGGTCAATAATTTATTCGTCATATCTTACACATGTCTTACTAAGTCACCACAACAAATTTTATACACACATAAAGTGTGAGCAGAGACCATTAAATGATTTGATTTTAATAAATGTTATTTTATTTATTGTTCAAATTAATTATAATTTTGCATCAACTAAGTGTAATTATTATTATTATTTTATAGTTAATAAAAATGACATAAATAAATTTAGGAACGTATGGTTTCCAAAAATTTAACTGTATAATTTTATTCCGTGCAACGCGTGGATATTCGTCTAGTGTGTATATATATATATATATATATAACAAAAAAGAGTGAATGAAGCTTCCTACACGCATCCTGACTTTTGGTGAGGGAAAGAAAAGTGGAGAAAAAGATGATGTGACAGACAAAACGTGAGGGAAGCTTCCCGCATGCACCTTCCGACCTTAGAGAATTTCAGGTATTAAAATATAGGTTAACATGTGTCCAAATCATTAGGAAATTATGATTCAAATATTAGCAGGAATAAAAAAGCCTCAAGTTCAACCAGGGTTGGTGATTGATGATGGTTCGTCCTTGAATTTAGAAGATAGGGAAGGTTTTTAGGATAGTAGACTTACAAAAGTGAAATAAGAAATTCTGCGTTTTAACCCTGAATGGTTAAACATATTTTCTTGCTTAAGCAGTCGTAAGATAATTATTGTATTTATTTCACAGCCTTTGGATAGTCCAAAAGGTATAACCACAACCAACATTGAATGATTGAAGCCGTATGATAATAAGGCCTTCCACCATCAGACAATTGGAAGCGCCCTTGACCCTTGTAACAAAAATAAATAAAAATTGTTGGTGACCCACCAACACCAAGTTGTATGGTCACCTAGACGGCTACTTATATTATTTGGACTTTTATAGGTCAAAAGTTTATGTTTTTGACATTAAGAAATAAACAATGCCAACTTAAAAAGAATAATAGTTTCTTGAACGAGTCATGAGTGTAGGCGTAGAGTTCTTATAATATATTTAATTTATAGTCTAATTCTAAACTATAAATTCGACAAATATTTGTATCACTTTTGTTATACGAGTTTTTAATTATATTCTTGCAGAACAAAAACATAAAATCACTTTTGTAGTTACACATATGTGTAGTATATAAAATGATATTTTTTGATAATTTCTTTAAATGACGCTAAGTCTAAATTTTGATGAGATGTATTGCTATGGCTTAAAGTTACATTCTATTTGGTGTAATGTTTTATATTTAAAATAAATAAATAGAGGTGGACAAAATTCGATATGGACGGATAGAACTTTTTAACCATATCGAGACCGGATTAAATCAGTTTAGATTAATTAACAATTTGATTTGAGATTAAAATGAGTTAAATTTGACTAAAAGGCTTTTGGCTAGAAATATTAGACGTTTGAGAAAGTGTTTATTGGTTAAGGGTTGACCGGTTGAGGTTTTAACTCTTATGACAGATAAATTTATAGTTCAGAATTAGAATTTAGAGTATCTGTGTTACCTTTTCCTAAGTAAAATGGTTTGATTATTCAATTTTCAGTTTTATTACTTATTATTTACATTTATTATATATAACTTTCAGCTCACACAAACATTAAAAAAATCAATAACCTAATCCTAAATTGTCATATCAAACAAGACTTGAATCTTTAATTTCTTGGAAGAAAGAAATCTTTTCCAACTCCTATACTCCTTTGATAATTAAGTATTAACCTATAAAAGAAAATTAAAATAACAAACAAAAGTTTCAAAGAAGAAAGAATTTTAAAAGGAAGGTCATTTCTGGGATGAAGCTGGATGATGACCGATTCCAGACTGGAATGTGGAATATAGACGCGGCATTTAGTTGCAGAATTTCATTCTCAGTCCACTACTTATGGGGTTATCTAATTCCAATCCCTATATTTTAATTCTTTTCAACTTCCATATGACCCACCCTCTTTTCTTTATCAAATTTATTACCATTTAAGTATATCAGTTATCACAAAGGCTTAGGATCCCTATAGCTTCACATTAAATTCTTTATTAGAAGCCCATGGTTCAATACTTCAATGTGAAAAAGTTTAGTGTGCGTCTTGTTTTTATCTTATTTAATTTGTATAGTAATTTCAACATGAAGATAGATTAGTTCGTTTAAAGAAATTTAGGAGTAATAAAAATGTTCATGGTCAAAGAATAGTGAAAGTGATTTTTTGAAGTTATATTATAGTAATGACTTAATTAAAAATGAAAAATGCATAGCTTTACAAAAAGACATGTGTATGAGAGAAGTTACAAATGTATTATACTAACAAATGACTTGTTACATTCGTAATGATTCTTGAAAAGGAAAAAGGCATATAATTTAATAATTTATGAATTTATCATAAATGATATATTGACGTAAGTAGGGATGTAATAGGTTCTGAAACCAGGACGAAACAGACCGAAACTGAAATAATTAAAGATTAATTAAGTAGTAAATGAGGAACCGAAATCTGGACTGAATACTACTAACATATTTCAAGTGGTTCTAGTTTCAGTTTAGTTCCAATTCCGGTTTGGTTATATTAGGAAATATGCTATCTAAAATGGTGTTCGGAATCGGAACCAGCCCGAAATGAGCCGGAACCAAAAACTAAAAATGAAGGATTGAGAGAACTGGGAACCTAACTAAATACCATTAATGGGTTCCAACCGGTTTTGGTTTCAATTCGATTTTTCGATCAAAATTTTCATTCCTAAACATAAGTGACACTTTGATATTAGTCCAATTATGCTCGTTTTTTTTTTTTTTTAAATGTAATGATTGTGAAAATCATGACTTAAAGTGAACATGATTTTAAGCCCATATATTTTATGTGAAATGTACCTTCTTACAAACAAATGTAAGGTTCAAATTTCAAAGTTTGAGATTATGACAAGAAAAAGAAATAAAAGGGGTCAAATGCCAAATGGGGTTAAAAAAGGGAATCCAATTGAAAATACAATAAAAAGTGGTCAAAAAGGTTGAAAGAGGGGCGAAGGTGTCCAAGTCAAAAGGAGCTGCATCGAGACATCATATAAACCCTCTAACTTTCAACCCAAACCACACACCAAATCCTTTCATCTTTTCAAAATTCTCTCTCGATTCATCTTTCTGGCGCTCTCTGATCCGATCAGATACCATCTTCACTGGTGTCTGATTCAATTCACTTGTTTGTGAGTGTCGTTCTTATTTAATAAATTATAATGGGGAAATACGTTGAGATATTGGATTTAGGCGTGAGAATGGCTGCTAGATTTCATTCTCACTGTCCTCAAACTGCCCGGTTGTACTACCATCCTCCTTCAAACTCCGTAGACAGCAGCTGTAGATCTCACGCGCCATCAGCACTCGAAGAATCCGGCAAAATCAGACGGTTTCAGGCGAGCATGAGCTTCAATACTCGAGAGATTATTTTTTCTACAGCGATGTAAATTGGAGGAACTCCTAAACATTCATTGATTCATACACTGAAACGTTCATTATGTTTTGTAGTGTTAGTAATACAAAGATATAAATTCCATTTTTTTATGATATTAATTTGTTTTACCTGCGATTCAAATACAAATATCGGATTGAATTGATCCAGCTTTTAACAAGCTTCAGTAGTTTGCAACCATCATGTGTAGTTTTGTGGTTTTACTAAAATTTTCATTTTTAATGAGATCGGAACTCAAGAAATTTTCTTAAAAGTGATCATACTCAAAATAAAAAACACACGGATATAGAAAAAGAGAAATCAATTATCCTTTTACCACTCTTCGTACTCACTCTAACAAAATAAATAACAAAAACAAGAGATGGGACTAAAGAGGAGCGTAAGGCTGTCTTTGGCGCATTTTTGATATTGTCGTAAGTCATGAAAGTAGCTTATAAACTAGCTTGTGTTTGGCGCGTTTTTATGTTGTCGTAAGTCAAAAAGTAGCTTATAAGCTAACTTTTTGAAAAGCTACTTAGACTAGCTTTTTAGGAGTTTTTTTAAAATTTTCCAAATATACCCTTTAATTAATTATAGAAACACATATTCTTACATGTCCTTTTATGTTGTCGTAAGCCAAAAAGTAGCTTATAAGCTAGCCTTTTGAAAAGCTACTTAGACTAGCTTTTTAGAAACTTTTTAAAAATTTTCCAAATACACCCTTTAATTAGTTATAGAAACACATATTCTTACATGTCCTTTTATGTAATTTTATATATATCAGCTAGCTTTTCAGCTAGTTTTACCAAACGTTATTTTTTATCAGCTTTTTCAACTACCAATCAGTTTTTTATTTAACAGCTAGCTTTTCAGCTAACATCTAGCTTTTCAGTTAGTCCGCCAAACATAACCTAAGAGTATGTATAACCGAGGTTTAATAAGAGTTCAATACATTATGATTAGGATTGAATGTAAGTTTAATAGAATGTTAGTGATACATTATGATTAAGATTGAATATTAGTTTAATAGAATGTTAGTGATGATATTAAGAATAGTTGAACGAGTAAGATGTATGATCGATTCAATGAATCTTTTTTTTTTTTCAACTAAATTTCAAATCAAATATAGAAATCCATTAAATTTTGCAGAGTTTAATGGAATGTGGATGTTAAAAATTATAGTAAAATAAAAAAATTAAAATATTGATGTGACGATGTAGCAATCCATTAAATTCCATAAAGTTCAATAGATTGTTGATTCTCTAAGATATAAAGAATTAATAAATTTCACATATTATTAGAAAAATAAATAGTAATAAAATGTAAACAAAATATTTAAATTCTCTATAAAAACATGATTTGATGGTTGTGAATTAAAATAAACTATTATTTAAGTTAATCTCCATGTTGAGAGGAAAACCTTCTACAAATTTTTTTAAACGGTAGACTAATTTACTATTAAATTACCATTTATTTTTTCAACGAGATTTGAGCTCATTAAATTTCAATTTTCAATTGATAAAATCATTAACTATAAAAAGAAATAATATAAGAGATAAAAATATAGCTTTAAAGTATAAAAGGGACAAAAATTGTAACTTATAAAATACCAACAATGTAATTTTAAAATTATATAAAATACCAACAGTTTAATTTTAAAATTATAAAAGATAAAAACCGTTAAATCAAAATATCTTGAGGAGAAAAATATAAACATTAAAATCTACTACGAACAATATCAAAATCGTTGTTTTTAGAAAGATGTTAATATGATATAGATTTAATCATTTTTGTTAGATATTCGATTAGTAATGAAAAAAAAGGGTGGAGGGGATCTGTATATATTAGAAGGGAATGTGGAAAGTACGGAAAAACATTTATGAAAAAATGAAACCAAATGAATAGTAATCCCCCTTCACAAACTCTATTTGATAATTCATTTAAACAAAATGACCAATTATTTCTTTACATTAACTGAAATAAATGGAAAGCAAGTAACAGGGCCATTTGGAATTTTGAATATATACAATTCGGTTACAACCCGTGGAAAATACAGATAAAAAAGAAAAATAATATTGATGAGTAAAAATGATAATAAAAAATCAAATATTTATAAAATTTTATTAAAATAGTTTATTAAAAACATGATAGTAAAAGGTTATTTTTGTAAATAATAATGTATATTAAATTTAAAACAAATAAATAATTAAGACATTTATATATTGTTTATTTAATTTTTAAATTTGAGTTCAACACTTTCATTTCTTAAGTATCAATTAAAAAATATAATTTAATAGAATATGTTGCATAAAGAAAGTATTAGCATAAGGTATAGTACTTGTATAAATTAATTGGAAAACCATTAGTGTTATAAGAGTATGTTGTGAAAAATTAAATTAATTGTTAACTTTTAACTAATTTTTTTTAGAAAAACTATGAAATATGGACCATTTAAGTCAATTAAGATGTTAAATCAGTGACTATATATGTAAAAAGCAAAATTTAGATAAAAAAAGCCGAATTGGATTGAATATTGAATGAAGTAGGGGTATAATTGGAAATTCACTTTGATATAAAATGATTGGTGGAAGTGACACGTGGACAAAATGTTTCGTTTATTAAATAGAAAAATTTGGGGCTTGCTCCCATTTTTTAAAAGTTTTCGGTAATTCCTTAAATTTGAATCATTGTTGTTTTTTCAAATAAATTGTACATTGATATGTTTTTGTAACATGATCTATTTTGGTTTTGTTTATTTCAAAGTTTTTGTTAGATTTTAGTAAAACTGAAACATTTTTTAGAATAGAAATGTTGTGTTCTAGATTTATTCTTCGAAATTCGGAGATATTCTTCTAATTTCAGTCTCAGAAATCTTGCTTATAAAAACGTATTAAGATGGTATTGTAGATGTAAGTGTTTTGTATCATTGTGTAGGTAAAACATGTGTTGATGGTTTATAGCATTTTGAATAGTATTTCACAGACGTTTTATATATTTTAGAGTGCGCAAAGGTGTATTTATTTAACTTCAATTTTTATTTGTTTCGTTGATACATAACAGTAATGATGAGTATAAGTCCCGACCCGGATCGAGAATCGAAGAACCGGGACCCAATTTAGTGGGAAATTAAGAAACATAAACCATACTGAATACCCCGATTCCGGTTCAACCGGTTTCAATTCTAGTTCGGATTAGTTCTACGAGTAAGTGTGATCTTTAGGGATGTGTTCAGTTTTAGACTTGGTTTGAAACATAATGAGAAGTAGATTGAATACCCGAGTTCCAGTTCTGAGTTTTTTTATCGGTCTGGTTCAATCTGATCAAATGTTCATCCCTACATGATAGTAATAATTGAAGAAGAAACAAAAAAAAGTCATTGTTAAAAAAAGTTGGCATATCAGTGGTGTTTTTTTTCACTTCTCTTGGTCCTTAGACCTTAATGCACATGCTAGGTATGTGACATATAGATTAAACGAAACACTATGGTTTAGGGTGAAATTTTCTACCTCTTGTTTCATAACCATTTTTGATTATTTAGGGAAACACTAGCTATATCAAGTACAAAGAAGTCTTATGACTTAGGTTTTACGGCGTGTTGTAAATGAAAGCTATCAATATAATTCTTATTAACTTGTATACCATCGTATCTAAATGATGAGTACGGTATCTGAAGTACAATACAATTTTATATGAATAACACGACGTTGTAAACTTTATGAACGTCAAATAACAACTCGATTCAACAGACATACAATTTTACAGGTTATTAAAATAAAATATGGGATATTGTTGATTTTACGAATTAGTAACGTTAACCTTAGACTTAGACTTCTCTTACTGGATGACCTCGGTTTTGATGAATCGACCGACAACATAGATGGACACGAACGCATGCATGTCCATCTTTTGGTTTCAACTGTACATTTTGATTATCATACTCTCCCGTTAGAATGGAATATGTTTATGATTTCATAGGCATGTAGTTTGGTGTTTATCTATCGACGATTGTTTAATGACCATCTCTTAATATATATATATATATATATATATATATATATATATATATATATATATATATATATATATATATATATATATATATATATATATATATATCCCAACACGCCCAATGCATAAGTTTGTCATCCATATCAGCACCCCAGAAGAAATTTGTTCGTAGAGCCTCCAAGGAATTGATGATAGAAATTGGAGTCAAGAACATCAACATCAAATAAATCCTTATAGAGCTGATGATAGACTTGACCAAGGTTAGACGACCTCCAAAAGAAAGGCTCTTAGCCTTCCAAAGCTTAGGCAAACTTAAATGGAAATCAAACATTATGTATGCCTTGCATATCTCCCAAAACCATATTTCCACTCTTGTATATTTTTTTCTTCGGCCTTAGCATGTAAATTCATGAGCAAATGCCGACAACACAATGGTTTGGATATTTTGTTTCTGCACGATAAAATTTTTATTAAGCTACCATGAAGCTAGAAAACAACAAAAAAGATTACATAATTGGCTCTTGAAGAAAAGAAACTCAATTAAGGTCTTGTGACAAACCGTCAAATTTAATCAAGATCGTCGGTCACAATGTGTCAAACACGATGTAATAGACCTAATGCGACGCATTCCACTCATTTTGATGCAAATAAAATTTTATACTTGAAATTGCATACGGAATATCGTTCAAGTCTTAGATGGGTGCAAATTGTTGACAAATAAACACTCGTCGTAATACATAAAAAGTGAATTAAAACATGCATTTAAAATAGACATATGTATTAAGTATTGTTTTGTAAAAATAATACACCAAATAAGAAAAAAAAGTAAGTACGATTATGTGGATATAAAGAACGCAAAAACGAGGTTCATATGCAAAAATTACGAACTTTTGAAAAAAACGTAAAACCAACCCGCTAAGATATATATTAACGAAAGTTAAAACACTTCGTTAGGTGTGTTAGACTGCAAACAACTTCCCCATGATCGTACTACGATCTAATATTCAATTTTATACTTAACTCATTTTGTCTGAAAAATCTTTAAAGATCGGATAGTGTAACACTAGCTATCCTGTTAACGAAATCATGGATGTTTTGATTTTAATCCACTTATGCCAAAAAAAATAAATTAATGTAATGAGTTTAAAAAGCATGACTTGTGTTTGACACGTAACTTTTAAGAGCTTTTAGTTTTCAAATTTCAAGAAAAAAAATGGGAAAAAAAATTTGTTCAACAGTTAAAGCTTTTAGGTTTTATTCTAAACAAAAAACTTTAAAACTAAAAGTTATTTCAAGTAGTTTTACCGAATACTTTTGCACAATTAAAAATTCCAGCTTCCATCTATTAAGTAACAAAGAGTCGTCCATTAATTTTATTATAGCTGTCTGTTAATTTTAAGGATAATGACTTAAATGGGTAATTTATTTCTCGATTTGTACAGATTTAGTCACTAGGTTTTTTGTCCATATTTTCTCTTTGAACTTGTTGAACCATTAAAAAAAACATCCTTATGACTTGTTATAAGAGGTTTAGCTGGTTTTCGACATATTTAACAACTCCGACGATGCTATATTCATCTTCTCCGGGGAAACATTATTTTTCCGGCCACATGTGAAAATCCATTTTGTCCCTTTATCATTCATTCTTCATCTGCATCTTTTTTTTTTTTGTAAGTTATTTCTTCAAATATCAGAGAAACACAAAAACCACAGATTAGATGAATGCAAGAACCCCACATCAGTTGTTTCTTCAAACTCAAGAACCCTATATCAGATGCGCGCACACACACACATGCACATGCGATCTTCAACACAAACATAAAACCATACCTATTGTTTTGTGTGTGTTTTCCATAAACACAAAGACCAAAAATCTAACTCAAGAACAACCCTAAGTCGAGTAAGGGTTTTCAAACCCAGAAATCGATTTCCAAGAACAAAGAAGAAATTGATTTGGTGTGTTTTGGGTTCCTTGAAGACGAACACACTCACATGTGAAGGTTTTCCCAAAATTGAGCTTGAAGGTCTGACGAAATTTCAAGATGTGTTCAAAACCCGTCATGAAAACCCTCGAGTTCGTGTTCAAACAGATCGAAGGTATGTATATGTGTGTTCATCATGTGTATTTGTATTTTATCTTCATTTATGTTTGAATTTAAAAACCATTGAATTGATTTCAACCTCTAAAAGTGAAATCAAGCTTTAGGGTTTCAGGTGGTTTTTTAAAAAAAAAAAAAATCGATTTTTGAAAAATAACTAAACTGAAGGTCTAAGTTTGTGAGCATAATCTGGAAAGAATTTGACTTTCATGTGGGTTCTTTTGAAATGAACTCGAAATATAAGCTTTTTTCTGATGAGTTTGTTCATCGTGTTCTTCAAATCTTTGTTTGGTTCATCACCGTTTGTTCATTGTGTTTTTTAGAGCTTCTTCAAATTTGAGTGTGTGTATGTCTGTTATTTCATAAATTGAAAATCATTACATGATTTTGTGTTTTGCTAGATCTGCCGTTGATGAACTTATTTTACAAATTTGTATACGTATTAGATAAACATGAATCTAGATTTGCATGAGTGATTTCAGAAAAAAATGGGTTTTCACTTGTCGCCGAAAAAATAATGTTTTGCTAGAGAAAATGAACAGAGCGTCGTCAGAGTTGTCAAATACATGAGAAATCGGCTATATCTTCCATAGCAGGTCATAATGATGTTTTTTGATCGGTTCAACATATACAATGAGAAAATGTGACAATAAAAGAAAAAAAATTCAGTAACAAATTTGTACAAATCAAAAAATAAATTATCATTTTTAAAGTCATTACCGTTTAATTTTATCAAATATGCTGTGTAAAACTCTAACTTCTTAATAAAATTGTAATAAGTCATTATCCCTTAATTTTATCAAATATGTTGTGTGAAACTCTACCTTTCTTAATAAAATTATAATGTTCAATTTTCAAAATTTATCAAATATGCCGTGTAAAACTCTACCTTCTTAATAAAACTGTAATGTTCAATTTTCAAATTTCAATGCAAATAAAAGAAAAAGAAATAATAGGGGTCATATAATGCAAATGGAGTTAAAAAAAGGGAATCCAATTGAAAAGTATAATAAAAAGTGGTCAAAGAAGTGGAAAGAAAGGCGAAAGGGTCCAAGTCAAAAGGAACTGCATCGAGACACCATATAAACCCTCGGCCTTTCAACCCAAACCACAAACCTTTTCACCTTTCAAAATTCTCTCTCGATTCATCTTTCAGGCGATCTCCGATCCGATCAGATACCATCTTCATCGGCGTCTGATTCAATTTCACCTGTGTTTGTGAGTGTCGTCCTTGTTTTGTTAATTATAATGGGGAAATACGTTGAGATATTGGATTTAGGGGTGAGAATGGCTGCTAGATTTCATTCTCACTGTCCTCAAACTGCCCGGTTGTACTACCATCCTCCTTCAAACTCCGTAGACAGCAGCTGTAGATCTCACGCGCCACAAGCACTTGAAGAATCCGGCAAAATCAGACGGTTTCAGGCGAGCATGAGCTTCAATACTAGAGAGATTATTTTTTCTTCCGCGATGTAAATCGGAGGAACTCCTAAACATTCGTCGATTCATACACTGAAATGTTCATTATTTTTTGTAGTATTAGCAATACAAAGATATAAATTCAATTTTTTATGATATCAATTTGTTTTCCCTGCGATTCAAATACAAATAGCAGATTAAATTGGTTCAGCTTTTAATAAGCTTCAGCAGTTTGCAACCATCATGTGTAGTTTTCTTTTGAGGCTGTACTAAAATTTCCACTTTTAATGAGATCGGATCGGAAGTCAATAAATTTTCTTAAAAGAGATCAAACTCAAAACGAAAAAACATAGGGATATAAAATGTCATTTCTTTCCATTAACCAAAATAATTAACAGGTAGAAACGTGGCCATTTTGAGTTTTGGATATATATAATCATTACTTTGCTCTCATTTTCTGATACTATTGCTGGTTTTTCAAATAAATTGCACATTGATATGTTTTTGTATCAGAATCTATTTTGTTTTGGTGTTATTAATTTTTTTGTTAGATTTAGTAAAAATGAAACATTTTTTAGAATGAAAATGGTGTGTTCTAGATTTATTCTTTGAAATTCGGACATGTTCTTGTTATTTCGGACTCCAAAATATTGCTTACAAAAACGTATTAAGTTGTTACTATAGATCTCGGTGTTTTGTATCACTGTGTAGGTAAAACGTGTATTCAAGGTGTTGTGATGGTTTACAACATTTTGAATAGTATTTCATAGACGTTTATATAAATATTTTAGAGTGCCCAAGGTAAATTTCTATTTTAGTTAATTTAAATTTTCATTTGTTTTGTTGATACATGGTAGTAGGGGTGAGCATCGGTTTTGAACCGAACTGAGAATCAATTTAATGTGAAATTGAGAACCGGAAACAGGAGAGAATATCCTAGAGCTGGTTCGGTTCCACAAGTAAGTGTGCTCATTAGTGATGTGTTCTGTTCCGAAACCGGTTTGAAACATGGCGAGAACCGAAGAACTTGTAACCGATTTAGAAGGAAACGAAGAACCTAGAACCGGATTGAATATATCGATTTCGTTTCAGCTCCGGTTGCAATTTTTTTCCAACCTGGTCAGTCTACCGAGTCAAATGAGTCAAATGCTCATCCCTACATGGTAGTAACAATCACCCATGTTGTGCTATATTTTTTGAACGACATAACTTTAATTAAGCTATCAAAAAGCTAGACAAAAACAAAACCGATTACATGGAGGAAATATCAATAATTGGGTTTTGAAGAAAAGAAACTCAATTAACGTCCATAATCTTACTCCTACTATTCACCCAAATAAATCTTAAGTTACATTTTTATTTAAAAAAAAAAAAGAAGCAGAAGAAGAACTTTTTAGGTCTATCTACACCGCACAAAAGGGAATTTCGAAAAGGCCACAAATGGCAAATGCTACCACATAGTCCAAAAAAATCACCTCCAAGAAATCCTTTTTCATTTTATGCAACCACAAGGTAGAGAACCACACTAACCACTCCTAAAAAGAATCCATAGCCGACACATGAATGTCCCACCATCCCCCTAAAAGCACTTAGATGCCACCATCTCCCCATAAGTACATAGATGCCACAGTGACAACTAGTAACATGACAACTAAATAACAAATGAGCCACAAAATCTACCCCTATCACAATTTGGACGCATAAAAGGGGATATCAATCCTTCCAATAGAAAGATTGAGTCTAGTAGGGAGTTCGTTCAAAGATAAACGACAAACCATAAAATTTAGGGTAAATTACATCATTTGTCCCTTGTGTACATGTCAGAAAGCGTGTTTAGTCCCTATTTTCAAAAATTAACTCGGACCATCCCTTGTTTGTTTTAACCTTACACGCTTCATCCCTGAAAGACGATTTTGTTGCAAACTTAGTCCATGCCTAATTTAAATTGATCATAATACCCTTATATTTTATTTTTTAAATTAATTTAATGTTTTTATTATGAATTTCAATTAAAAAAATAAAATAAACCCCCTCCCCTTCATTTTCCCCAACCCATCCATCCCTTCATTGTTACTGATCGGAAAGAAGCACCCAAACACAACATACAGACTGCAGACCACCACCACCGTCTCCACCCTCTGACGAACATTCCTCACCCCTTTCTGATGGGTGGTTGTGGTCTTCGTTCTAGAGCCTTTTCATCGGAATCTAGTGCTCGTCTTCTCTGGCGGAAACGACGGGATCTAACGGAGGCTCCTGCGATGGTCTTCGACCTCTTTCTCTACCCTCTTTCTTAATCTAAATCTGACAGAGGCTCCTTTCGACGCCTACCCTCACCGTCACCGGCTCACATGTGTGCCGCTATTAACGTCGGTTAGGGTTTCGACAGATCTTCGTTTAAAACATCTATCTCTACAGTCAGAATTGAAGCTCCACAGTTGACTCTACATTTGTTCAACTGAAAACCTTCGTCTTCGTCACCACCTGTTCGCCGAAGATGGAGCGTTCATCGCCACTTGTTGGGTTTTACACCGGTTTGGGCTAGGTATTTGAGAGTTACAGGTCGGATTTGCAGATGCGTGATCGGCTGATCGCCAGTGGAGTTACAGAAAATAGGAGAAGGTTTCTGAGCGAAACTACGATGGTGATGCTTTGTCGGAAGTCGACGATCACCTTCTTCACCGGTGCCCCACCATCAGAAGTCGTCGATGAAGTCTCAGATGGAGGGTTTTAGATCGAGGTGTTACCAGAGAAATAAGGAGGTGAGAAAAGGGGAGAACGGAAGTGTCATAAGGAGGGGTGTGGATTTTTAGTTTATTTTCTTTTTTATTATTTAAAACAAATAAGGAAATAAAAGAAAATCTAAAAAGAAATAATCCAGGGTAAAACAGTCATTTCATGTCAATAGGGACTAAGCGTGCAAGAAAAATCAAACCTAGGGACGGTCCAAGTTAAATTTTGAAAATAGGAACTAAACATGCTTTCTGGCATGTACACAAGGGACTATTGGTGTAATTTACCCTAAAATTTACATTGATAAGAATAAAGCGACACAACAGACTAGGAACATTAGTGACAATTTTTTTTGAAACGAAAAATCTAATAGATTCTTAAACTACTTGTTATTCCATCTATGTCTTATACGAGATTTGAACCCTCAACCTTAACTACGGAGGGAAAAATTTAGTACTGCTGGGCTAGAAACTCTTTGTGATTGATACAAAATATAAGTGTTTTTCATAAAAACTGGTCAACAAAAGCGTTAAAAATAACAAATTTATTTTTGAATTTATAACGAAACCAAACCATCTAGGATCCATTTGTAGATGTTAGAATGATATTAAAACAACCATATAGTGATTTAGAGTGACAACTTTTGAAGTCTTTAAACCTATTTGGTTTTGGGGTGTTGATAAAGATAGAAAAATCACAATAGTATGATTTTCTCTACAAGTATCCACCATCAAGATTAAAGCACTTGGAATGTTAGTTCTTCCTTGTATTATTGGGTATCTTAAGCCTTTTAGTAC
The DNA here is from genome assembly GCF_052625555.1 of Lactuca saligna. Lineage (NCBI taxonomy): Eukaryota > Viridiplantae > Streptophyta > Magnoliopsida > Asterales > Asteraceae > Lactuca > Lactuca saligna. The sequence continues at coordinate 23,081,462 of NC_136425.1, read as the reverse complement.
TTAATTAAAATAAGAACTAAAGGAGACAACTCAAGAAAGCTTTAATCACCAAAGTAAAGCACCAAACTTCAAATGAAGAGAACTCTTTACTACTTATGATTTTATGGTGACCAAATGAAGAATAAAAGAGTAAAAAAAAACTAGCCAAAAACTCATGTAAAGGCCCTACTGATACACTCTCATGCAGGACATACATTTAGATTATAATAATATAAAGTAGTGGTAGCTTTTCAGAAACATGGGGGACAAAGCTGTCAGGTTGACAAACAATCTCTCATGCCTTAGAAAAATTCGGCCATGCTTAAGAAAGAAGACAAAAATTGTCTTCTAATTTATTAACCATGGTATGTTAACTCATTAACATAATCACGGTTAACCAAAGTGTCCAAAATTTTGTACATGACTTATTTTATCATACCATATGATATAATAATTAGTTATACTCTCTTTTAATTATTATTTTCACAAAACAAAAATTATTTCCTAATTAAATATTAGAATTGATATTATTTATTAATAATCACATTAATAATAAATATATAAAATGTGTCAACTTGATAAATGTGTGACTTTATAGGATCATGTATTATTAGCAATACCACTCAATAATGATTCTTGAGCATATAAATTCAAGATTGTGGTCATTAGTGATAATCAGTGTCTATTTGTAAATACACAATCTCGAAGAACCAATTATGAAATCATTAGAACCAAGAAATCTCCAAACTCACTTATCTGTAGGGCTGTAAACGAACCAAACGAACACGAACAAGGTCTTGTTCATGTTCGTTCGTTTAAGTTAGCCGAACAACAAACGAACACAAACGGATAAACGAACGATATTTTCTTGTTCATGTTCGTTCGTTTAACAAATTACTTTGTTCATGTTCGTTCATTTATGTTCGTTAACATGCTAAACGAACATAAACGAACAAAGATAAAAAAAACACAATTAAACATATATGAACATAAACGAACATATAATATAGCAATATAATAAAAAATAATTGAATATAGATGAATATAAATAAACTTAAACGAACGAACATAAACGAACGTAAATAAACATCATAAACGAATGTTCACGAACATAAATGAACGAACGAGACTATTGTTCATGTTCATTCATTTAACTAAACGAACGATAATTTTTGTTCATGTTCGTTCATTTATTAAATAAACGAACATAAACGAACTTCCCGCCGAACAGTTCACGAACGGTTCGCCGAACGTTCAGTTCGTTTACAGCCCTACTTATCTGGGTTCGAAGAAAGCACAACCAAAAATAATAAGTTTGTGAGCTCAGATCACCGGATACCTTTAACTCCATCTCTTGGTCTCCGATGAAAAAGACTCAAATCTGTAATGTTGTTGCATCTTGGCTCTAACTATAATATTCTTATCCAACTCAAGGGAAAAAAGTCTAGAAACTACAATTTCATAGCCACATCTCGAATCCACAAGTCCTCCTAAAACGAAGTAAGATAATTGTATCCTACTTTCTTTTTACAAGTAGGAAAAAGGTTAACTCCTATCTCTCCAACGCCTTGAGAATAATAATCCAAATCGAGTTCCTGGCATTCGTAGGTAAAGGAAAAGAAGGTTGTGATGGCCATGGGTGGCATTGATCACCCTAACTAAATAAGTTTTAGGTGCGACCCGGAAACTCCGAACCCATTTGAAAAGAAGAACATGCTATTGACTCCAAGACTATTTGGGAAGACATGTCTAATGCTCTTAGGCCATAGGGAATAGGCTCACTAGGAGCTCTTGCCAAGGCATGCTAAGCATGCACTACACCACCCCCTTTCATGCATGCGCTAAGGGGGCACTAAGAAGAACCTGGCACCTACATAGTGAGAGGAGAGAGGAGAGAAAATGGGATGGTGGATTTTGATTGGCTGATTCTTTTTATCAAAATAAAATCTATTAAATTAACACATCATCATACCCTACCTTTTACGATATTGTTTTCACTTTTCACATTCGTCTTTTCTAGATTGCAACAATACACATGGAGTCTGAAAAAACCTTCTTTAAGAGACCCCCTTAAAACTTGTACATTTCACCCACCATGCAAACGAGTAGGAAGTATAAACATTGGATCGATTGTTAAGATTGCAAATAATATGTTGTCCCCACAACATTTTTCCGGTTCCATCACCCAGTAAATCCTTTTATGTGATGAACAAACACATTAATGTTGGCTTGAAAATGTCGGGTGCGTAGATATATGTATTCTTGAACAAGTGTGTTTGTCCACTAACTTACCGAGTTGAAAAGCTTAGCACATTCATCTCTCGTACCCTTGATCCACCATTTACCATATTTAGCACGACATACCGCTTCAAGCCTGATTTTCACTGTTTTTATGGTTATAATATGAAACCCCTCTTCAGCACATGCCGTTCTCAATGCTAGCTTCATATCTCTTTTGGGGTTTAATTAACACTTGAAACTCTTTGATATGTGTTGTAAGCTTGTAGGGTACATGACAGATTAATGGGGTATATGTGTAACTGATTTCGTCAATGGTATCGGAGGAGGCGTTTCCCGAAAAGAAGTTATATAGAAAAATGGTGCTTTAAACAACTTTCTCTAGTGAATTCAAGCAATGCTCATCTCTTTTTTCCTTAAAACATCCACCACAGCACAACTTCCAACAACTTGCATTCGAATAACCAAAATTTAAAATGCAAATTACTTAATATACCAAATGCCATTAAAAAAATAACACCAAACAATTCAACAAAATTACTCAAAACAATAAATGTCATTAGTCATTTCTTTGTGGCGTTGTAAGGTTCAAGCGGTGCCAACTAGCTTGTGTGGGCATTTGACATGTGCAATTGGCATAGTATGTGTTGGGTGATTTGAGCCTTAAAGTGCACAAGTCAAATAAAAATAAAAACATTATAATATATATAGAAAGGGTCAAAGCCACTAGAGAAGACAAGTGGAAAGGTCCAAGTCAAATGAAGACGGAAGGAAGATGCTTTCAATTCGATCGTCTGCCACCGCCACGCTATAAAACCTCTGATTCCTCTCTTGTTTCAAAGCAACTCAAACACCACAAATAAAACTCTCTCTTTCTACTTTGCATGCTTTTGGCGCTATCAGAACCGATCAGATCTCGCGCTCACCAGTTTTAGAATCTATTCCAGGTGAGTCAGTCGTGAGTATCGTCGGACCTGTGATAGTTATAATTATGGGGAAATACGTGGAGATGTTGGATTTAGGGGTGAGAATGGTGGCTAGATTTCACTCTCACTGTCCTCAAACTGCTCGTCTGTACTATCACCCTCCTTCTAACAGTGCCGACAGCAGCTGTAGATCTAACGCGCCACCGGCACTCGAAGAATCCGGCAATTGCATGCAGTTTCAGCCGAGCATGAGCTTCAATACTAGAGAGATTATTTTTTCTTCGGCGATGTAATTTGGAAAAACTTTCAAAGAACTGTTAATTTAGGTAGGGAAAATGAGATGAAAGTTATTCTGTTTAGGTAACCATGTTTTTGAACTTTTTATTGTTATGTGTATTGTGTAATAAAAAGATTTCTGCTTGACATAATTATGAAATGATATTTTAACTTGTTATTAAAACGTCATCATCTTATATATATTTAGATTGTTATAGGATACTTTATACTTTATTCATTGTGTAAATTGATAAAAACTTAAAATATTTATGATGGATATATCTTCTAGGATAACCTGGTAAAGATCGTAAAACATGCTTGGTAATATACATTCAAGTCATTCATCTTTGTTAGACATAAAATAGAATTGCCAATCAACTTTGTAGGTACATATAATTTATTTATTTATTTTTCTTTATTTTGATTAAGTTAATATACACATGAATGAATGATATACAAATACAAGAGAACATTTCAATGAATATAATCTAGGACTTGGCATCACCGATACCATTTTAAATATCATTTTTACATTATTTTGTTGTGATTACATTCTCAATTCACACTTTGTTACTTACATAATTTCGTGTTAGAAAGAGGGTAGGGTTTATCGTGGAGATCTGGATACCCCTTTGATCGTGTAAATACTTTCCGAACTGATATTTCTACCATATGTCTGGGTTACAAGAAATTTAGCCTAGGTTAATCACAAGGAGATACTTACGAATCTAAGCATAGAAAACGTAGGTCAAATTGTTAAACGATATATTCATTTGGTCACTTAACTCGTTTTAAAATTTTAAAGTCACTTAACTTTTAAATTTTTACTAAAATGGTCACTATGATCGGCAATAACAGGTTACTATTTTTTATTTATTTATTTTTTTTTTACTATTTTAGGTTATTAAACATTTTTAAGCTATAATTAATCACTAAACTTTTGAAATTGTATTCATTAGTTCTATATTTTTTTATCCACAATTCATTTTTATAGCTTAATTTCTTTTACTTTTGTTTTTCATGTTATATTTAATAATTTTTTTTATATCTTCAGTTTTATTGCATTTTTGCACTTTTTTTACAATCTCTTTTTTGCAACTTAACTTTTTCTATTTTACTTTCATGGTTTTTCTTTTTCAAAATTCAAATTTAAAACATTTTTTTTCCGTTTTTTTCATAATTTATTTTAAAGCTAGGTATATTTATTTTGTCAATTAAGTGTCAATACTGAACTATATAATTATTAACCCAAATGATAATTCTATAATTATTTGTTTTTCATGCATCCACTAAAGTTGCATAATTAGCAACTTGCTTATATGAAAGCTTACCTGTTATAAGAGTAGTAACAGCCTACATATGTTTTTCAAACAAAAAACCTCATTTTTTTCTTGTTTTTGTTATTAGTTTTTCTCTAATACTAAATTATCTATTTTGTTTGATTATGGTATTATGGATCAAGATGAAAAAGTTGTTAATGATGCAACATTATTAGATGAGTGACAAACTCATAGATCTAGGATTTCCAATTTGGTTAATAATTTTATAGTTCAATTAATTTATATCTAATTGCCGAAGCAAATATTCAAAGTTCTAAAAACATTTTATTGAAAAACATATAAAAAATAAAGTTGTAAAATGGATTTTGAAAAAAAGAAAACATGAAAACTAAGTACAAAGTTAAGTTGAAAAAGATTGTGAAAAAACAAGTTAAGTGATCAAATAAGCACAAAGTTAAAAGTTAAGTGATTAAATATTAACTAAACCATATATATATATATATATATATATATATATATATATATATATATATATATATATATATATATATATATATATATATAAACACACGCTCTACTAAATGAAAGTTTTTCTGCCACACGTCACACTCTCATTCAATTTGTCAAGTGTCTTTGTGGTTATTTTGAATTAATTTATTTTCCACATGTTATTTTATGAGTTTTTATATTTTAATAAATTTTATACAATATTTTAATATAATAATTACAATAAATTTAATAATAAATGAATATCGGTTTCATTAATAGACTTAGACTCTTATTTCAAAATTTTCAAATTAAAATTTATTAATTTATTTTGTTTATTTATTTAAATTTAAATGAAAAATCAGTTTTAATAATTTATTATTTTTCTTATTTTCTTATAATTCAAAAGTTCTTAAATATTTATACCTTCATATTTATTTATTTTATAATTAATCCATGTAATACATTGATTTTAAACCTATTATATATATATATATATATATATATATATATATATATATATATATATATATATATATATATATATATATATATATATATATATATATATATATATATATATATATATATAACTGTTAAATTTATTTTTGTAAATATATGACCATTAGACTCATATATGTAAAGATATTTTAAATAATTAAATATATAATTCTTAGAAGTCGTTAAACCTATAATATAATAGATATATACTTTGGTACTTAACATAATCATTGTTGTCGTTTTTTTTATTCTTTTTGCAAATGAAAGTTGTATTTGATGATGAATGATGATGTATATATAATATCATGGTTGGTAATTGTATGTTTAATTGACTAGCACGATTTTATATTGTCATTGACCTTTTTAAAGTTGACTTGTAAATGCCATCTTTGTTTTGACTTTTATATATATAAGGATCACCAACTAAAAAGTTAATATATATATATATATATATATATATATATATATATATATATATATATATATATATATATATATATATATATATATATATATATATATATATATATAAAAGAATAGTTGTTGATGCACCCTTAGTATTATAAGACAATGTTTGTTTATCTCATTTTATTTTATAATATACCATCATTTTTAAGTATGCAAATTTTCTTTTTGGTAAAGATGGGTATTTTTTTTGTACCATCATGACATTTTTGTGTAACTGAAATTTTTATGATTTATACAAATCAAATGGTATGTGGAGTAAATATTTATATACATTTTCTATATTTTTCACTTTTTCAATTTAAATCTAAACTTTCAATAAATTTTAAGAAAAACTCTTAGGAGTTGAATACCTTTTTTTTTCTTTTTGGCAAAGTTACTTGGTTTTGGTAGCTAATGTTGACTTTTTTTTTCCAAACAAGACTCGACCTTTGTTTTCACAAAAAAACGTAATATTTTGTATTTTTTTGATACTAACCTAGATGTTGTTCCTTAATGATTTGAAGATGAGTTTATATTTATTATGATATTTCTCCATACTTAGATGGTAAAATTTTATTTTATAAAATTACATGTTAAAAGATGTTAAGTTAATCATATACATATCGCATCTTGTGATAAGGTTCATGGGTAAGATGACCGTATGTGGTATAGACATTTTACAAGTTTTTATTTTCTTTTTTTATTTACTTTTTAGGTTCACGAGGTTCATCACAAACACATTTTTTATATTCATGGGTGTTTTTCATCCCTCGTATAACCTTATATGTACAATTGTTCGTTTATGTGGTTCAGATATATTACGAGGTTTGGAGGTTTATCGAAGGCATTGATGTTTCTAGATAAGTTTTTGCTAGCAACGTGATACATGAGGGATGAAGTAGATTCATCACAACAATAAGATCCAGTTTGGGTATATGGATACCTTGGACAATGCATGTTGTAATATGAGTACTATGAGTTATTACATGATGGACTTGTTTCATCCATGTAACATCCCAAGATTTATCATTTATAGTCCCTGAGGATGGAAGGGTGAAGCCATGAAAAGCCTAAAGGCTAAATTGTAATTTTGGGATCAGGAGGAGTACGATGCGCGTACATAATGGTACACTGAGCGTACTAGGTGTGCCCTAGTACGTTGGGCGTACACTTGTGTACGATGGGCGTACTCATGACAGAAGAAAACTCTAATATTTAGGGTTTGGGGGCTATATAAGCAACATTATGAGCATAAAACCCTCCCTTACCCCAGCCTTCACTGCTTAGAGTCGTTTTCCCCAAACCCTAGCCATTTCCTTGAGTGTTTGAGCTTATTGAGTGTTTCTTGAGTGTTTTAAGAAGAAGGTGTTGTATTGAGGAGTTGGAGAAGAAGATCAAGCATATAGATATGAAGTTGGTTTGTGCCCTAGAAGCTCCAGAAGGTAAAAAGCTTCAAAGTTTATGCATATATGTATAGATCTTTCCATTTTTGCTTTAAAGAACCATTTCTTGTCCCAAAAATTTCCAAGATGGTGCATGATGTGATTGGGACGAAATGAACTCTCCTTCTAGACTCTTGAAGGGGTTTTGAGTGATAAAAATGTGGTCTCAATGGCTTAAGATGTCCCATGCATGGAGTAGGAAGGTCTTAATGGATTAAGAACAAGTATTAAGAGCTTTCTAGATGTACAAAGTGATAAAGTTCATGACTTTATGGGTCCTAGGCACATTTGGTCACTAGATCTAAAGTTTGGGCTTAAGTGCTTAAGCTATTAAGCACTTATTCAGATTTTGGCAAACCACTACGTACACCCATCGTATCGGGTCAACCACCCCGATAGTGGTCAACATCAGGACAAGTACGCCCCACGTACTAGAGGAGTACGCCTCGCGTACGTCCTCTATTGGGCCTTTCGCATTTGGGCTGTTTGTGGACTAGTTGGATTTGGGCCTTTGCTGGACTTTATGAATATAATTTTTTGGTCCAAGTTTGATAATGGATCTTGGAATGAGGCCTAATTAGGGAGTTGTGTGACATCCCCAAAATCTCGGCCAGAAAAGACCGGTTTCATTTATGCTTTTTAAACATTTTCAGAGTAAATCCTTTTGATTTTAAAAGAGATGCGGAATTTGTTCCCAAAAACAAAACATGATAAAATAGATTTTTATCAAAACATTTCATAAAGAAATATAATTTCATTTCATAATAAAAAATCGGGATGTCATGTTCCGATACAGACCATAAAGCATAAACGATAACATTACAAGTCATTCAACAAGGATATACATATACAGACTTGTAAACAAAACAACTTGATGATTCATCCATCTTATGCCCTTGCGCCACTTCTTGTAATACAAAGAAACTGAGTGGGTCAGGCTTGGGGGCCTGGTGAGCATATAAGGTTTTCAACCTACAATAAATAATTATATTTAATTTCAACAATCAACAATAACCCGATTACCCATTCTCGTTATCCTCACTTTACGTCCCTAAAAACAACATCTATTATAAGGATCCTAATTTAAGATTTTCATCGGGACGGACATTACTGCAGAGGGGCTTCCTCAACAATAAGTGTCCTAAAGGAAACCATGTGGGGGATAGAGTACACCGGTGAACACATCGTTCACAACACCTACAGATTATGAGTTTGTTAGCGTTCCACATGACTGTCTAGAATAGTTTGTGGTCATCATCCATACTCTGCTGAATGACTAGAATAACACCAACAATGAGGCCTCTAATCAATTTATTTCATTGCACACCAACTGTCTACCCATGTTCTACCCAACATATTAGTAGATAAAAATATACATGTTTTATACATAACTTTTTTAAAGAAAACTATATAGCATGCTCTTTCAATACTCCATCCAAATAGCAAGTAATACGTAAACACATAACAAGAAATTTCAAGGAGAGTCATATAAGTCTATGTGTTAGAAGGTAATAATAATACCATCACACAACCTGTATTCTCTTAAATACATTCAACGATTACTTGTATAATATCGTGTATTGAAAGAGACTATACACTCACTTGATCAGAAGATGATCGGACAACACTACGACTTGCAGAAGTAGTATTCTTCGGTAGATCTGGAAGATCTTCACAAAAACCGAGCTCCTCGCGGGTAGGGCTTCGGCTTAGAAATCTCACTCTCGAGATCCTCAGGACTTCGGAAATTGTTTCGGGGATCGGGAATGATACCGAGGTTTCGGGATATAATTGGTACGCAAATCGAGGCAAAAACTAGAGAGAAGAAAGAGTTTGAACAAAAGAAATCGGCAGCTCTCGCATTTTATTTATAGGCTGTTGGGTCTGGGATTACGCTGGGCGTAATTTCCTAGTACGTTGGTGTAGCACCTGGTTCCTGGTATGTAAATCTTATTTGAGTATTTTCCATTTTTAGCCTTGGACTTGGCGAGTCATAGATCCGACTCGCCGAGTAGAGACGGGACCCGGGACACGTTTAAGTTGGCGACTCGGCGAGTCCATATCCTGGACTCGGCGAGTCACCACTGTTGGATGAAACCATAAGTCTCAGGGGTTTGCACCCTATTTAAACATCACATCCGCCCCAGGCCAGCCCCCATTCACCCCCAGAGCTCCCAACACTCGTTCTAAGCTTGTTCCTTGAGAGTTTGAGGCTATTGTGTGTGTTCTTGAAGGTTTTGAGGCAAGAAGGGGAAGTAGATCAAGAGGAAGGAAAGGAATCCAGACATCTTTGCACTCTTTCAGCAGTTTCTTTGAGGTATAATCCGTTTTTCCCCTGTTTCTATGCTTATCACTTCATGAAAGTCATTCTTGAGCCAATCCCCAAGTTTGTATGTGCAAATTATCTCGTAATAGGCTGATTGGCCCTTAGATCTAGGAATGGTTGAGCTCCAGGAGCTCAGATCTATTGCCTTTATGGACCCTCATTGCATGAAGACCCTAGATCTACCCTCTTGAGTACATTTTGAACCCTAAAACCCTCTTGGGTGAATATCTACACGTAAAGTTGGAAACTTTACGTGTGATTAGTGTTCTAGGAGGCCAGATCTGTGAATGGCATGGACTGGAATCGAGTAAATCTGCGTATTTAGTAGGTGCATGGCAACGACCCGATGAGTCTGCTCGCGAGTCTCCGAGTTTGTCCCCTTTTCGTAATGTCGAGTGTGCAGTGAGTCACGGGGTGTGACTCAGTGAGTTGGAAGTTGAACTCATCTATGGAGGAACTCGGCGAGTCGATTCCCTGACTCGGTGAGTTCAAGGCAATCTCCTTAGATCAAGAACAGACTCGGTGAGCTGTTCATACAACTCGGCGAGTCTCCGCATAAGTGTTCATCGGATGAAGATGAACTCGACGAGTTGTTCATACAACTCGGTGAGTAGGATGAAGGACTTGAATGTCAGTTTAGAAGAAGAACTCGTCAAGTCATAGCCTAACTCGACGAGTAGAAACAGGGACTCAGGACAATCGTCTGGATAGGAACTCGGCGAGTTGGAGAGCCAACTCGGCGAGTCGGGTCAACTTAAAGTTGACTCTGACTTTGACTTAGGGCTAGACCTGGGGTAAAATGGTCATTTTACCCAAAGGATAGTTAGCAGTGTTTGATTGAGTATGTTGTGGGAATTGCAGCCGGAGGATTTCCGGAGTAGCAGCAGCAGCAGCAGTCAGTTCCCGATCGATTCAGCAGCTACTTTGAGGTGAGTTATCTTCCAGTAGCGGTGGGTCTACGGACACAATGCCGGCCCACTAGTAGGAGTCGTATGTTCGATGATTGTCTTGGTGATATCATCTTGGTTGCTACTACCTGATATGTTATATGCTAGCATGATACGTTATATGTGATAGTAGTAGAGTTCGGTTGTTAGGACCGAAGGGTAGTCAGACACCCCAGAAATGTCTGACAGTATGTGATGATATGTTTGTATGCTGGCCTGTTATGTTATGCGATAGAAGTAGTAGGAGGGGACCAGTCCCCGAGGATCGGTTGTTAGGACCGATGGGTAGTCAGCACCCCAGAATGGCTTGACATGGGTAGTCAACACCCCATAATGGCATGACACGGGTATGACGGCACCCCAGAATGGCCGTATGGGTAGGTCGGCACCCCAGAATGGTCGTACCGGGTAGTCAGGCACCCCAGAATAGCCTGGCAGTATGTATTTTATGTGTTTGTATGGTATGTGGTACGATGGGGGAACTCACTAAGCTTTGTGCTTACGTTTTACAGTTTTGGTTTCAGGTACCTCTTCTTCGAAGGGGAAGGAGCTGGCGCGGTAGCGGCACATCATGCACACACTCTGGTTTCCGCATTTACGAGATTCACTGGGATTTGTACTCTGATATTTTGATGGGTTGTATGGTTTGGATTTTAGACATGGTTTACGTTGTGTTATGGTTTGATCAAACAATGTTTTTAATTATTAATGTTTTCTAAGGTAATGTTTTTAAAACGAAATTTTCGGACGTGAAAATTGGGTTGTTACAAGTTGGTATCAGAGCCCTGGTTTGAGGGATTCGAACTTACCTTCGGGGGTGTCTGAACTCAAATCGAGGGATTAAAAGATTTTTAGAAGAAAATGTTTTCAAAAATGGAGAAAAGAGTTTAGGAAAGAACAAAAGTGTGTGTGATGTGCACGACCGGCCGAGCTCAAGCAAGTATTCCCCAAAGTACCCATACAAGTTTATGTTATGTTTATCAGCTTTTGTAGAACAGCATGCTAGAATAGGACTAAGGGTCTAGGAGTGATGCCTTATGTGCCTGCTTTATGTGTTCCACCTATATGAGAATTGCATGCTAGCATAGAGTAGACAGCAGTAGGGTAGCCTGTTAGGGTGTGCCTGATAGTATGAGTTAGCACGGTGTGCTAGTTCAGTTTCTCTCTATGAGAGCGGAATTGCTTGAGGTTGTTTCCCTTGTCTGAATGCTGCTTGCTTCGTGCTACGTGGGACTCCGAATAATGGGAATTAGCCATTAGGCGAATACGTCACATCACATGTGATCAGAGTTGAATAATCTTAGAGTACCGGATTTGATCCTACTGCGCAGCTCTTGTTTAAGTCCAACCGTTGTAGGGACGAGTCGGGTACTCGAAGGATTATCTGAGTCTCGTCTCATGTGATGGTATTCGGGTGATGGCTAATTGGCATTACAAGGAGGCCTGCAGCAGCTGAGGACTGGATCGAGTAGAGCCGAAGATTTTCCTAGGGCAAGCCTGGGATGAGTATAGTAGTAACCAACCTTAGTGTAAGGGACCTGGTGGAGTCGAGGCAGTCCTTGAAGAAGGTACGTATAGATGTGGAAGGTAGTATGGGCCCGTACTACTGAAAGCAGAGGATCCGTACCCGAACCAAGGAAGGCCAAGACAAGACCAGGGAACTTGTAAGTAGTTGTGATCCCTCAAGAAGTGTCAGTATATCTAATGATTGTTGTGATGTATTGCAGAATGGTGGTACTTCAATCGAGGTCGGTGGATGGCGGTTCTGGAGAGGGGTCAGGTTCGGGATCAGGTTCCGAGCCGGTAGATGAGGGGCTACGCGAGTTCATCGCGTTAGAGATCACCAGAGGCATTCTTGAGTCGACCCCCATTCTCTTTGGGTCGATCAAGGAAGGGATTATGGAGTTGATGGAGGATCGCCTGCGGGCATTCAGGAGTGATTTGGCATCTAGCCAGTCGGGATCTGGCACACTGTTCTTCAAGGACTTTAGGAGCAGTGGTGCGCTGGACTTCCATGGGGTGAACGACCTTATTGCTTCCAGGCGATGGATTGCAGACATCGAGTCTGCACAGTTGACTAGCTTCTGCCCCGAGGGGTCGAAGGTGAGGTATGCAGCGGGGTGTTTAAGGGACCGAGCCCGGTATTGGTGGGAGTCAGTGGGTGACTCGTTGGGAGCCTCAGCTATCGAGGCTATGACCTGGTCGGACTTTGTGACCAGGTTCAGGGAAAAGTTTGCGCCGGCTGCCGAGCTTCAGCAGCTGGCCAGGGAGTTTTTGGATATGAGACAAACGACAGAGACTGTGGCGGAGATCACCACCAAGTTTCGGGAGAGGGCTTTGTTGGTGCCCCAGTATGCTGGTGACGAGGATATGAGGAGGACTCGTTATGATGATATGCTTTGAGCTGACATCCGGGAGCATGTTAGCTTTTCGGCTTGCCCTACCTTGGACTCTATGATTGCCAGGGCGAGGGAGAGGGAGATAGATTTTGAGCACATCCGGAAACGGAAATTAGATGAGGGACAGATAGGAGGGGCTTCGGCGAAGAAGCCCAAGGGATCAGATGGTAGGCCGAAAGGCCAGTCAGGACCGGGCCGCTGCAGGAAGTGCGGCAGGCCGCATGAAGGGGTGTGCAGGATGGGATCATCAGGCTGCTACAAGTGCGGCAAGTCTGGGCACATCAGCAAGGATTGCACTGCTCCGACATTAGTTATTCAGACATCAGAGTTGTTGTGTTTCCACTGCAACCAGAGGGGCCACAAGAAGGCCAATTGCCCCCAGTTGACAGTTTCAGTGCCGGTGAAGGCGCAAGCTCCAGCGACCTTGCGGATCACGGATGGCCGGCAGAGGCTCCGGTGGTAAGGAGCCGAGCATTCCAGTTGACTACCGAGGAGGCACGCGCCACACCCGATGTGGTGACGGGTATGATTCTTTCCCTATATCTTTTGTTTTATAATGTTATGATATTGATATGTGCTCCTTATGTATATGTATGCATTAGGATCGTTCCATGTGAACGGCATCCCAGTTCAGGTATTGTTCGACTCGGGTGCATCCCGATCGTTTGTTTCTCTTGCGCTTAGCAAGAGGTTTCATGAGACTTAAGGCGAGTTAGATTGCCCTTTAGAGGTAGAGATTGCTGATGATCGATCGGTGCGATCATCGATGGTGTTTCGAGATTGCGTTCTGCGTTTATTTGAGGAGCGTTACCTGGTAGAATTGGTTCCCATTCCATTGCGTGGGAACAAGGTGATTATTGACATGGATTGGTTGAGCTCTAATGGGGCGGTGATAGACTGCGCGCAGTAGCTAGTGCGGGTCAGGACCCCAAGCGGGGGAGAGTTAGTGATTCATGGCGAAAGGCCGCAGTGTGGACCCACTGTATGTTCATCAGCGAGGGCTAGGCGCTATCTTCAACAGGGATGCGCAGGATATGTCGCGTATGTGATGGATACCCAGGAGGCGGGTAAGGTGACAGTGAGCGAGGTTCCAGTGGTTCGAGACTTTGCAGATATTTTCCCGGAGGAGCTACCTGGGATACCTCCGGAGCGACAGGTGGAGTTCAGGATTGACCTTATCCCCGGTGCGGCTCCGATAGCCAAAGCACCGTATCGGTTGGCTCCTCCCGAGATGCAGGAGTTGTTTACGCAGCTGCAGGAGCTGCTAGACAAGGGATTCATTCGTCCGAGCAGTTCGCCTTGGGGTGCCCCGACTTTATTTGTGAAGAAGAAGGATGGGTCGCATCGGATGTGTATAGATTACCGGGAGTTGAACAAGGTAACGATGAAGAACCGTTACCCACTCCCGAGGATTGATGACCTCTTTGACCAGCTTCAGGGAGCATCTTGGTTCTCCAAGATTGACTTGCGTTCGGGTTATCATCAGATGAGGGTCAGGGAGGAGGATACGCAGAAGACCGCGTTTCGGACGTGCTATGGCCACTATGAGTTTGTGGTGATGCCGTTTGGGCTCACCAATGATTCTGCCGCGTTTATGGACCTTATGAACCACGTTTGCAGATTGATGTTGGATCGATCTATGATAGTCTTTATCGATGACATCTTGGTTTATTCCAAGACTCAGGAGGAGCATGAGGAACATCTGAGAGAGGTGCTGGAGGCCCTGAGGAGAGAGAGCTTGTATGCCAAGTTCTCCAAGTGTGAGTTCTGGTTGCGCGAGGTGTAATTTCTTGGGCACCTCATCAACCAGAACGGGATTCTGGTCGATCGGACCAAGGTCGAGGCCATGATGAGATGGGAGGTTCCGAAGTCTCCATCTGAGATTCGGAGTTTCCTGGGATTAGCGGGCTACTATCGGAGATTTATCCAGGATTTCTCCAAGATAGCCGTATCCCTGACGCGGCAGACGAAGAAAACTGTGGTCTTTCGGTGGGGACCCGAGTAGCAGGCTGCATTTGAGACACTGAGACAGAGATTGTGCGAGGCGCCGATCTTAGCCCTGCCAGAGGGCGTAGAGGATTTTGTCGTTTACTGTGATGCGTCCATTTCAGGGTTGGGCACAGTTCTGATGCACAGGGGGCATGTCATTGCCTACGCTTCGAGGCAGCTCAAGCCTCACGAGGCGAACTACCCGACGCATAATTTGGAGTTGGGGGCTGTGGTTTTTGCCCTCAAGATTTGGCGACATTACCTCTACGGGGTTCGATGTACCATCTACACAGACCAAAAGAGTCTGAGGTACCTCATGGATCAGCCGAATCTGAACATGAGGCGGCGTCGGTGGTTGGATGTGGTGAAGGATTATGATTGCGAGATCCTTTACCACCCGGGGAAGGCCAACGTGGTGGCCGATGCGCTTAGCCGCAAGGCTTGACTTTATTTTTTATTATTTATTTTTAGTAGGCCGGGATAGAAAAACTTCGTTAGAAATTCATAATTTCTTCGTCTGACGTCCGTTTTTGTCTGTCTTTTCACCAATGCACTACTATCAACGAGATCTTCGATTCTTATTTAGAAAGTTTCGGTTAAAACTCGCTCGATCTTAATTCGAACTTTTGGGTTGTCTACTGTTAAGCTGAAACTTCAAAAAATCATGACTTCTTCATACGAAGTCAGATTTAGGCGTTCTTTTTACGCACGCTCTCGGTTCAATGTTATCTATGTCTTTCGTGTTGATCACCAAGGCTAAATATCACTCCTTCGTAAATTCACTATTTACATCACGCTGTGCCACATCGGTTTTGTCGCGAAACTTCGACAGGTCATAACTTCTTCGTTATAACTCGGATTTCAGCATTCTTCATATTTTCGGAAACCTCGTCTCAACCACTACATCTTCATGCACCAATATCGGGTTTATATAACATTTCATTTTTACGCTTATTTTTTATTCTTGAGTAAATCAAATCACATAATTAAGCAGATAAGTATAAAACACATTATACGTAAATAATACATTCTTATTATTTCAAATTTGGTTACAAAGGTTAACCTATACTATTACATTGCTAAAAATGGCAAGCCAAGAAATACGAGCGTTACAAGTTGGGCCCAATTTGGTAAATTGGGCCAATATTAGGCCTTACATATGTGGACTTGTAGACCATAGGTTTGGTATTGGGCCTTGGCCCAAACTAGAGAAAAGGCAAACTGGACTATATTGATCCCTTAGCCAAGATTGGTAGCCCATATGTTGACTTAGCATTTGTTATTTTGGATAGTTCGGGATTCTTGGTGGGACAGTGATTCGGGAAAGTGATTCTTCAGTTCAGATCTCATATTGCAAGGTGAGTTATCCTCACTGTACTCAAGGGTCTAAGGCACCAAATTCGACCCTTTGATTTGTTATTTGGGATTGTTATTTTTGTGATATGTTAGCTCGGTATCCTGGTAACTAGGATGGTTATATGTTAGTATGATCTCTTAGATCGGTATCCTGGTAGATCGGACGTGGTTATGCTTAGTGATGTATAGTTTGGTTTGACTGTCTGTATGCTGGTAGGAGATTACCTTTTATATGTGCACATGATTGATTGGTAGTTGAGGGTATTCCATCCCGAGGATGATAGGACCATAGTATGTTGTCTTTATAGAGTGTTATATGATTATCTGATATAGGTGCACATGTTTGATTAGTTATTGGGGCATTCCAACCCGATGGTTATGGGCCGAGAGCATTCCATCCCGAGGATGATTTGATTCGTACTATGTGGGCATTCCAACCCGATGGTTGAGGGCCAGGGGTATTCCAACTCGATGGTTGATTGGACTCATAGTATGTTGGCATTCCAAACCAATGGTTGAGGGGCCTGGGGTATTTCATCCCGATGGATGATTGGACCCATAGTATCTGTTATATGTATTGTGTGTGGGCATTTCAACCTGATGGTTGTGGGTCGAGAGTATTCCATCCCGAGGATGATTGGACTTGTAGTATGTGGGTATTCCAACCTGATGGTTGAGGGCCTGGGGTATTGCATCCCGATGGATGATTGGACCCATAGTATGTTGTTTGTTATTGTATGTGTATTGTTGTATGTATAGGTATTTTGGGGGTAACTCACTAAGCCTTTGAGTTTACATTTATCGATTATTGTTTCAGGTAAATTGGATGACCGTGGGAAGGCGAAGGCATGATGCTTAAACTATTTTGAAAACACTTTGTAATAATTAATGGCATTTTGGATATTTAAAAAGTTTTAAATTGACTTGATTTTTATGGATGTTACAATCCCTCATGACCTTACATATTTATGGGCATGTTTCACCCCTCATTATCTGCATGTCCATGCACATCTTTCATCCATCATGTACCACTTCATTAACGAAAACTTATCTAGAATTATAAACTCTCTCGATAAGCCTCTAAACCTCATAAGGTGTCTTGACCATACAAACAAGCTCGTAAACATACAAGGAACATGGGGATGAAACATGCTTATAAACTTTCATATCCTTGGGTATGTTTCATCATTTCCATATGCTATATGTAGGCATGTTTCATCATTTCCATATGCTTACATGCATAAGATATTAGTGATGAACCTAAAAAACCTTGTAATGTGTCTAAAACACATAAAGTCCTCTCATCTACGAACCCTACGCATAAGATGCAACATATAAATTATTAACTTAACATATTTCACAAATATAAACTCATCAATAAATCATCATAGTACCATGAAATCATCATCAAAGCATCATAATCACCATAAATTCATCATGGTCATGTCATCTTAAATTAACAATTAGGTTTAAATCAAAAAGTTCCATGACATGACAATTATTAGGTAGATAAACCACCGAACAATAAGTTAAAGAGTTACAAGCAACAATTAAAATTGAAAAGCTCAAACCTGGCAGCTAGCAAACTCTAAGATGATTCAACGTAAGAATTCATACACTTGAGTACAAAGATACCAAAACAAAAGACAACCTAAAGCACATGGTTTTCTAATATGTACAAGATTAACATTCAGAAACAACCAAAAGCGTCTCGACAATAAGTGAGTGGTGGGGTTACTCAATCTTAATGGAAAACATGAAACACTAGTATGCAACCAATCAACATGGGGTTTACTTGATTACTACATCTGGAATTTTCAAGCTTTTTGGCTTATCAAAAATGGCGCAAGCAGTTGGACAAAACATAGTTGCACAATTTTTGTTCCCCAACCTTGTTATGTAATTTATCCCCTTGGGGTTTGCTAGATGTTGTCTTAGCAGGGTTCGTCAATGAAAAGTCATACCACCCTAGTAAGTTATCATTTGCATGTAGCAAGTTGATGCGGTATCTAACCTTTTTTATTACATGTTTTGGAGGGGATGGATGAACAAAGTTCTTCTTTGAGTTTGCCATACCAACTTTTTTTTTCGTAGAATAGTATCAAAATTCACAGGTGGCAACCACTTTAGGGTATGGAGGAATGACAACCTTGTTGTCGCTAGATCATCTTCTTTGGTTGCATGCGTCACTGATCTTGCTTTCATGTAACCTTTTTGGTTTCACATCAAATAAATCAATGATAATATGTGGTGATTGAATGGGGTCATCGATAGTTGAAATGCATGTTTGCATGCAATGAGATAAACGTAAGAAGGCAAAGAGTGTGGAAGTTGAAGATAGTGGCAGCATTCATTATAATCTTGGCATTCACGGTTGTATGTAATGTTGGTGCATGATGGTTTATACAGCAGCAGATATATGATTGACACTATGGAGTTAGAGGCATCATGCGGAAGAATGTGGCATCAAAGGGAGCAAAATTTGATTGTCGTTTGTATATATATATATATATATATATATATATATATATATATATATATATATATATATATATATATATATATATATATATATATATATATATATATATATATATATATAGGTGGTAGATATATATTAGTTTCATGACTGTCATGAATGTATATGAGATGTAAGGCTAAACAATGATGAAGTATGAGATATAGTTTTATTCTTATGAAAGCTTTACAAACTCGTTATATTTTGGGTAACTATCACAAAAATAATTATATCTTAGATTTTTTTTAAAAATTATATTACCTAATATTATGACACCAAATAGTATCACATCAATAAAACCAACATGTCAGCATGGCACCTCGGCTGACGATCTGACTAGTTAAATGGTTACAATTTAATACAATAAAGTGTCCAATTTTAGACCAAAAAAAAAAAACAATCAAAATTCAATTTTTGTGAAAACTTGGTGATTTTTATGAAAAAAAATGTTTGTTTTTTTAATCCTTTTCATATGCTTAGTGAACATATAAAATGGATGAGTGATGAACCTCAAAAACATCATAATGATTTTGAACCATACAAAGTCGTCTCAGCCGTAAACATTGTGCATGAGATGAAACACATAAATGACTAACTTAAATTTAACAAATATAAATTCATCAAAAGATCATAATTATCATAAACTTATCATCCCATCATAAAATTTTTAGTTACATTACTGTAATTTATCTTAAATTTAGTTATTAGCTAAATACTTTCTATAATATTAATCTTTTAAGAAACTTTTATATCAAGCAATGACTATCTTTTGAAAACAAATAATCACATATTTTATGCAAAAACTTACAAGAAACACTTAAATAATAAGAAACAAAAATTTAACAGTTGAAAATAAAAGGAGAGAAAGGTCGTTTCTGACTTTCTGTGAAGTCCGATGACTAACCCCTAACGCGTTCTCTGGAATCCAAAATAAGTCAAAGGAGAAGGGGAAAGAAGAGGGAAACGGTCCATCATCAACACCCTTTAAATTAAATCATTCACTTTTCAAACCAAACCACACACCACATCCTTTCACCTTTCAAAATTCTATCTGGACTCATCTTTCCGGCGCTCTCAGCTCCGATCACATATCATCGTCACCGGTGTTTGATTCAGTTTCAGTTGTGTTTGTGAAAGAATTGCTTTTGTTAATTATAATGGGGAAATACGTTGAGATATTGGATTTAGGGGTGAGAATGGCAGCTAGATTTCATTCTCACTGTCCCCAAACGGCCCGGTTGTACTACCATCCTCCTTCAAACTCCGTGGACAACAGCTGTAGATCTCACGCGCCACCAGCACTAGAAGAATCCGGCAAAATTAGACGGTTTCAGGCGAGCATGAGTTTCAATACGAGAGAGATAATTTTTTCTTCGGCGATGTAAATTGGAGGAACTTGTAAATATTCATTGATTCATTTTTGTAGTATTTAGTAGTTCAATATATTGATCTGAATTTGTTTCTTGTACGTATACGCAGTTTCATATGCGTATGATTATGAATCGTGAAGTTATTGAAATAGGGAAATTAAATTGGTTGAATATCCTGAAACTGGTTTCTTTCTTAAGCCATAAAAACCAAATTTTTATTTGTTAGAAAAGAATTAGACGACCATCAAACCGAATCAAACAACAAAGTTGCTGGTAATTTGGATTTGTTAAAATTGATTGGAAATTGTCTCCCTCTCCAACCACCCTCCACCTTCCTCCATCACCTAAAACCGGTGAATTAAAAAAAATATAGACTAAATGTCTAAATTACATCTTTAGTCCATAAGAATAATGTAATCTTGCAAGGATGGTCCCTAATCCAAACTAAAATAGCATTGTCCACTCTTCACCCTAAAGCCTCATTCAGTTGGAACCCTTAAAGACCCATCATGATGTGTCATGCATCCTGGTCTTAATTTTCACAATTTCATACATTCTTATTAAATATTAGTCTATAAACCGTTAAAATCATGCTTACATAATTAAATGATTTTTTATATAAAAAATTTAAAATTATTAATCAATTATTTTAAATAAAATATTAATTAAAAGATTTTTTTAATTAAATAAAATTATAATCATTGATTTAAATAAATATTTGATCTTATAATCTGTATTAATTTTATTTTAATTTTTATTATAATATTATTAATATAATGTAATTAGAGTGAATCTAAATTTAAAGATGGGTAGAAAGCGTATCGCCTTTGACAAAAAATATTCAATTTTTAACTTCGTTCATTTTCTTCAATTTTCAGCAAAAACAATCATTTTTCGAATTTGGGTACGAACTGCCAAATATTCAAAACCTCAGGGACTATTTTCGACAATTCTACCATTTGTTCTCAAATCATACCAAGAATCCCCCAAAATCATACGAAGCTTCAAATAATTTTCGAAATTGGGTGAAAAGTGTCAAGCATTTGAAAATTCAATTAATTTTCAAAGGTAGAGAGGCTGAATTTGAAACATTGTCATTTGTTCAAATCACACGAAACTTTCATCAAACATACGAAAGTTTTGAAAATTTGTCAAACTTTCGAAACTTTGAGGACCATTTTCGAAACTTGTTAATCCTTCAAACAAACACCATTTTACCTCTTCGTAAAAATCCAAAACACTCTTCATTAACGAAATCACAGTTTGTTCAAATACCCAAAAATTTCATCCGACTCCAATAAACCCGTTTTCATACGAATCTAAATCAACAAAAACCTTCGTTTCTTGTTTTAAACTAGTCGGTGTATTCGAACTCCAACATACCCATTTCGTCGACTATCAATCCTTGATTCAGTCTTCGATTATTGATTCCAACATATCGATTTTCTTCGATCATAACCCAAATCAACATTAACTCTTCGAAATCAGAAAATTTGAACCCCAAACTCTATTAATCAACTTCAGCCATCGATATCTAGAATCGTTAACCATTCATCCAAATCAAAAATCCAAACACAGAGACCTTACAGGAACCCTTCGTACATCAATCCAATCGACTAATTCTCCAATAACAAACCATTCGATCCCAAAGTCAAACCAAATCAGTCGCACATTGAACGAACACTCAAAAATGAGTTTGACATCTGAGTTTGACTTTTCTATTTCAAAGAATCATAAACACGAAATTGATGATTCTAACGTCAAATTTCAGATCAAATCGGGATTACTTCACTTTTCTTCATAACCTTCAAGTGTTCTTGATCAACAATTTTAACAAAACTGATTCACTTGATCATTATCGGCCAGCCATAGAAAAACCGATTCACAAAACCAATTTAACAATCAACATGCATTGATTGTTAAGAATTAAGAGAAAAAGATGTATTCATATGAACTTAATTCAAGAAAACTTTCGATTATAATCTGAGACAAAAGTCGTTGATGGCACAACTAGATACATCAACGTACAAGTCGATCTTTGAAATAATTGATGACTTCCTATCTCAATCGATGATATCATATGTTATTAAAAGAACAATCGGATCCAAAAAGTTTCATGAACAGTAAAGGTTATTATGAGATTTGGGCTTAAATCCTCAATGAATTGTAGTTTCAAAATTTGGGCTCTCAAAACAAATGATGAACAGTGACGAGTTTAAGTTTTGGATGCAATTAAAATGTGGATGAGCAATAAAGAATTCGGAAATTTTAGATCACAAAATAATTTTGAGCATTAATTTCGATTCAAATGAACAAATACAATTTGAAAATTGAATCGAACAAACCAATAGAATTGGATCGGACTTTGATCAACGAAAAATTATTGGATCACAACAAATGGGTTTTTCAAAGAAAATTTGATCCAACGAGTCAAAACGATCAAAAATCAAGAATGCAACGTACGATTCAATGAGATTAAGAGAGATCATAGAGAGAGACTCACCAAAATTGGTTCAATTGTGACAAATGTTGCCAAACCGAGAATCGTTCTTCAAAAATCACCTTGATCTTGAATACCCACTCTGATACCAATTGTAGTGACATAAGAACATGGTTTGGCATGCGGAATTAAAGTTTGCACAATGAACATGGTGATTTTGGTGCTAAAAGATATATTCGATCATAGTAATTGAGTACAAAAAAAGGATTTAGTCTGGAACATCATAAATATCTCACTCACTAATCACTATAACTATATCTCCCAAGCACATCTCTACAAGTGGTATGAACTCACCTTATATAGAGGTGTTTACATGTTTCTCTCTCTCACTCTCTAATACTCATTAGTCATAAGGTTAATGTACCACAAACTCATACATGAAGAACTTTGCACCCCAACAACAAGTAGCGAACGCCAAAACAACGAGCCATTTGCAGTTTCTTTAATGTTTAAACTTTGTGGACATCAAATTATTGGTTTTATATGGTTATGTATTATGCCAGAAAGTATAAATATATAAAAATAGAAAAAGATCATAAATTGGGTTGGCCTGACGGTTCAACCGGTTGACCCGTGAACCGGTCATCACACCGGGTCAACTAAAAACCCGGGTTTTAAAACATTGATTACCACCCATATCAGAGAGAGAGAGAGAGAGAGAGAGAGAGAGAGAGAGAGGTTAATAAGGACTAAGAGTGAAACAAATGGATCTTTTGGACTAAAGAAGTTACTATTGTCAAACCTCCATGACCAAACATGTAATTATTGAGTCTCTATATCTAATTTAATGAAGATAAGCTTTTATGAATCTTAGATTTTTCCCGTTTTCCATAAGCACATTTAGTATTTATATATAGATTAATAGAGTGTTCTTTTAGGAATAGTAACGGTTTCTTGGACTTTTTTTTTTAATAGTAAAGTTTTCTATTTCAAACTTTGGCAACAATTGTTTGTAATGTTAACACTTTTGGTCCCGTTACACCATTTGGTTACAATAATTTCTACAACTTGATAATTTTGGTCCATACTCTAATATTAATTATAGTAAGCCACAATATTCTCTACAACTTGGCAGTTTTGCTCTTTTCTCTAATATTAATTTTCGTTTTTCAACATTTAAGCACCATAGTTGCTATATTTTGTAAACTTTGGTTCATTTTCTACAACTTGACACTTTTGGTTCATTCTCTAGTAGCCATAATATTTTCTACAGCTTGACAGTTTTGATCCCTTTTCTAATATTAATTTTCGTTTTTCAACATCTAACCACCATACTTTCTATAGTTTGTCAACTTTTGTCCCTTATGTATATTCTAAAAAATTGTCTCATAAAAAAACACGAGCTGTAAAATCTGAAACAACAAAGAAAATAATAAAAAAAAATTCCGACCCCTAGCAATGCGAGGGCACATCCTCTGGTTTGTATAAAATGTTTTTAATATTGACACATTGTTTTCCATAAGCACATTTAGTCTTTGTATAAAATGTTTTTTTATATTGGCACATTTAGTCTCTATAATTTTACAATATATAGAAAATGTCCTCTGAGGTTTTATTTTTTACAAAAACAGTCTTTAAGGAGGAGGGAGTCGTTCCCTCCCAACCTACTACCATATCACTTTTTCTCTTTTATTTTTCTTCATTTTTTCCAACATACAACATACGGAAACTCTATCTTTTTGAACCCACTCAATTGAAAATAATATAAAACAATCAAAAATAAATCTTATTTAACAATAGAGTTATCAACAGTACAACTTCCGCTTTAACGAGTGAGTTGATTGGTTTCACTAACTCACTTCATTATCTCTCTCTACCTTCTCTTTTTTATTTTCTCTTGTACCATGTGTTTTAAAACTTATACCTTAGTTGTTATATATATATATATATATATATATATATATATATATATATATATATATATATATATATATATATTTTATTGAGTGGGTTCAAAAAGATAGGATTTCCATGTGTTGTGGATTGGAAAAGATAAAAAAAAAAAAATAAAAAAAAAATAAAAAAAAAAAAGAGACAAAAATTAAGTGGCAGTGACTTTGATTGGTTATGTTTAAGATTTTGTATGTTTGCAGGAAAAAAATAAATTACAAAAATGATCCGTGTAATTTACAAAAAAGATCATTGTGCAACTTTTTTTTTTACAGAAATGATCAATTTGTTTAAAAAATTATATAAATAGTTCTAACCTAATAAAAAATTTGCACCTAACATCCCCACAAGATAGTCATGTTTCGCTCCTATACTTTTTGGTTTCACATTTTGGCACATAAGTTCTGTATATTTGTAGGTTTATTCCCTATATTTTTCGTAGTTAGGCAAGTTTGTGACTTACTAGTTTACTTTAAAATATATAATTGTTTTGTAAGATTCTTTGTTTTCTTTTATCCAACTTAAATACGTAATATTGTTACACATTTTATAAAAACAAAATTCTATTGATATAAATTTTGTAAGATATTGATATGTATTACACGAAAGATAAAATTGTCACGATTGTTAATATCAACTTTCTTAAAAGTTGAAAGGGATGGTCTTACAGAAGAGGAAGTTTTGAGATGTATACGTTTATACAGCAACAAATTTGTAAGATGAATCCATGTTTCCAAAAGGGATTTTAGAAACAGCATAATTTTAAAATATAGAAGTGGTTCCATGATAAAGATGTAAATATGATTGTTCTTATTATGCGAAAAGTAAAAGTAGTTTTGAGGTGAGGTATAGATAAAATACAAGATAAATAGGGAAATGTGTCATTATGAAAGTAAAAGAGAACAAATCATATGATTCTTGAAGGGAAAACAACTTTGAATCCATAAATTGTAGTGCATATAATTTAATATGTAACAAGCAAGCTCTTTTAATTGTGTTTGATTGAAAATAAATAAAATACCTCAGAGCTTCATATGACCGATACCTCCTTTGAACGACCCGTAAAGAGGCCTCGATCTCCTGAAACTGAAAGCATCTTCAATATTTACAATTTTGCCCTCGCCTGCATCTGCCGTCTCCTCTGTAGCATGTGTGGTCGAGAACACTTGCACACTTAAAGCCTTCTTTTGTGGAGCACCTGCTTTTATATGCTCATCAAAAAATTGGATCATTTCTGCCTTGCTCAACTGCTTCAATGCCGCCACCTGTCTCATTACATTGCCAACGATTAAATTCTGTCTGGATAAATATTATTTTAAAAAGTATTCAAGAAAACGACACAAAGGGCAAATTTGTAAAAACCTCGTGATCTTTCCTATCAAATTTGAGGGTGCCATCTTGGATTTCTCGCCAAAAGTATCCGGATTCTTCTCTCAAGTTCTTGTGCTTCTCAAGCTTCATCTCAATCAGTGCATTAACATTGCTCTGCACCATTATATTATAGATATTCAGATCAATAACAGTATTTCATATTTTCATATGAAAATTCCAAACCGAAAATAATAATTAAAAAACAAGTCTTGTGACCTTGAATTCATCATCTGGCATCTCATAGAGTTTAGTCTCAAACATTTTGAGAAATGCTTGAACCCTTGAATCGATATGTTTAGGGCCCTGTTAAATCCAAGAAACCGGATTAGTATCAATGAATGTCATTGTAATAATTTGTCATACAGTGAATTTTCTCACATATATTTTTGTGTTCTTATTTCTTTATCATCTTTCATTGGGCAAGTTGGAAATGTTTAATACCATTTTCCCAACATTACTCAAGTCATACATATTATACAAATAAATAAATAAATAACATGACAAAGATCACACCTTTACTGTAGATTGTATGATGAACTGCACTCCACGGATGCCAGAATCGTTCCTAATATATTCAATTTCATAAATATTGATTCTCATTAAAAATCCAAAATGAGACTTGGGCCATCATTTATAAAATATAAAAACAAGTGCAAGTGTTTCATATACCTCTGCATAAGCACAGTGATGTAACCAAGCTGCTCAACTGATCTAAGTTGGTGAAAGGCTGGTTGTTTAGCAATAAGAGCAACCAGCTGAAGCTTGATATTCAACTTAAAATCATCCTGATGTACCTGTATATATTAATATTATACACAACATACATACCACAATCAACAATCAACAATCAACAATTTCATTCATCTTATACTTGAAAAAATATGCTTACCTGAATGTAGTGAAGAAGAGCTGAATTTTCATCACTTGGATTCAGACCCTCTTTAGTATAGCAATATGTAACACCCTTTTCTAAGTTGACCACCCTATTTGTCAGATGCTGTGATGGGAATAGAGCTTGAGACAAAGGTTTTGTCCCCTTAAAAAGTACATTTTCAACATGTTGAATCATTAATTCGGCTTCATTCGATTCGATATTCCCTGGTCGTTGGTATAAAGTTATATAAGCTTTAGATAACAAAAGAAGAAAAAAAAAACACGACTGGATATAGTAATGGTATAAAAACCTGCTGCATAGCACTCTATGAAGATTCTTGACAAAATTTGAGGATAAAATCTTGAAAGATGTTCAGGTTCAAGAACTGAAAGAACTTCAAGCTCATCAGTCCAAGGCCATGATCGATCTTTTACAAGTAATGAGCAGTAATACATGGCCTGCTGATATGGCTGTTGAAACTTGTAATTTTCACATTCTTTTATGACCAATTCCTATAAAAAAGGACAAGTAATTACACATGCATACATACATACAAGTAACATGAGATACGAGAAAAGTGGATAGTCATTAACATAAGTAATAACTATACCATTTTTTTTTTACCTTAATCACATTGAACCTGTCCGATTTTACTTCAAAAGTTGTAAATTTCTTAATTACAGTCTCGAGTAAGATCTTCAACTTGTGACTATATCCAGTCAAAGTCACCTGAATCATTAATAAAAACAAGTTCACAAGTAAAGAGTAAGTGTCAAGAGACAAGATATCAATAGTAATAGTAATTGTTATAAAAAAAAAAAAAAAAAAAGAAGTTTTACAATATTAATCAATTTCAACAAATATGTATAGCTGTCCAGATT
This sequence comes from Lactuca saligna, assembly GCF_052625555.1. Lineage (NCBI taxonomy): Eukaryota > Viridiplantae > Streptophyta > Magnoliopsida > Asterales > Asteraceae > Lactuca > Lactuca saligna. The sequence continues at coordinate 23,053,466 of NC_136425.1, read as the reverse complement.
AAGTGCTTAACCTATTAAGGTCATTAAGTCAAAAAGAAATAACCCCTAAAATAAAATACTATAACTATAGTGAGAAATTGTTTACCTGAAAACCATTATCTGTGTGAGAAATGGCATAATACAGACCAGCAACCTGAGCATCATAAGCTGAAATGTACAAATAACAAGTATTAATAATGTAATATGTAATACCACAATAGTAAACAAATAAATTTGTGAGTTAAATATTATATCAAACAAAAATCATAAAACAGATGCTGTAAAGCTATTTATCAAGTAAAATCAACCGAAAAGTAGATTTAAACTTGTATTGTGACTAACACTAACCGTATTCATTCAAGTAATCCATCAATAACCGTGTAGAAATATCAGTAAGAACATTTGCTTCAGGGGAACTGCCAGTAAATGGGCAGTAAAAATCCAACTTAACATATGCTTTTGGAGTAGAAAACGTTGTGTCAGGCTTATACCACAGCCTTGAATATTCTGATTTCCTCAACAAAACAGGAATATTCACCTGTTTAGAATTTAAAACACCACAACAGAGTTAAATTGGAAGATAATAAGATAATGAGATACGACTTCAAAATTATATCACCAATCACAATTCACACCTTTTCTTTCAGACTCTTAATTGACAAATCAGTAGGTATGAACACATTAGGACTGGGCAAATGTAGGTCTTCTTCAGGAGCTCTTTTCATCCATTCCTGTAATTTATTTACACGTGTGATATTATAAATAATTTTGATTACAAAGTCAAACACATGTAAAGAAAAGTGAAAAGTAATACCTGAATGGTGGAAGCGGTGATTTTTTCAACAGAAAATGCAGTTCCATACCATGGCTCTGTCAGCTCAGTATGTCCATCAAAGTTTGTTGACTCCCAAAAGATTCTGGAAACAGAAGGGCATAATTGAGAAATCATATAAATTTAACAAACTCATTGATAGATGATATGCTACCTGACATTGTTTGGTGTGAGCTCATTTAGTGCAGACTGAATAACTTCAGGGGAAAAAATGGAAGGTAAAGACGATCCAACTAGCCAATCTTTTGAAGGGTATAACTGCAATGTTGTTCAAATAAACAACACAATAATTTCATATATAAGTTTAACTTGCCACAAAAGATTGCTAAGGTTTCTAAAGCAAAAATATGATCATGACACAAAGGTGCAAAATACCTGCATATTTGATGAAATTTTCACCACATAATCAATTGGAGGAATCTTATCCTGATAGTGGAAAGTCATCTCACAGATTGCAGAAAGCTATATGGATCATATATCAAAATAACATCATTAGAAAATTGAAAAAGCATGAACATGATATGATAATATTTGCTGGTACCTCATCAAAGATCCACTTGCAAACACCAGATTGTTGCAAGAGTGTAATGTATTTGAAAAGGAGCCCAATTATAAGTTCAGCATTTTCTGGTGTTTTCATGAAACATATATTACACATGATGTCAGTATCTATTAAAAATGAAAGAAACAAACACACACACACACACACACACAGAGAAGAGTGGAAGACTAGAAACACTGACCATGGCCAGCATCAGTTAATTCAATGACCACTTTAAAGAAAGAGAACTCCATAGTCCAGTCTGATTCACCAGCAGATAAGCTTGTTGCCCAACCCAATTTCTTCAAGACATAGAAGAGGGATCCTTCTCCTTCATGACCAATTAAGTGGCCAAGATACCTACTTGGCCCTTCCATGTAATGATGAATGCAAGGTGTCATTGGCCATGTAATTCTCAGCTTGTGACCACGTTTTACAGGAACAGTTTTCACAATAACCTGATAAATAAATCCAAAATCATACAAATGATACATAAAGCAAAAGAAGCTTGCTTTAAGGACTCAGACCTGAAGATGTTCAGGGGTGCATGGTTGACCAGGGAAACTCGGATGGATGCGGTCAATATTCCTTATTTCTTGGAATTTGCTCAGTACTCTGTTCTCAATTTTATCCAAGCTTTCTGGAGATGATTATATCATATAAAAATGCAATGGGTAGATGATATTTATTCATTAAGGCTATAAAAACATGACACATGCATACCTTTTGCATATATAACAAGATTCATGAGGTTGGCTGAGTAATTTTCTTTGTAGAATTTGAGGAGTTCATCTCTTGTATCTACCCCTCTTGCCTTTGGCTTTACCTCAAGTGTATCCCAGTTCCCTATGAGATACAAAACAATACAGCTGTTATTTAGCAGTTTCAGAAACCTAAATTTAATACAGATATTCCATGATAAATGATCTTTTACAGATTTAAACAAGAAAGAACGTGAAATACTAACCTGTACTGAACTTGTGGTATGGATGACCTTCTTCACTAAGATGTTTTTGCAGCTGCAAAGTATAATTAAGGCAAAGAAGGAAGTTAGATATATTTTTATAACGAATCAACTTAACCACAATCTTGATATGTGAAAATCAACATTACCTGATTTATTCTCCATGCATCAGAGAGTAAATTCTTCTGATTCTCTGCATACAAGAGTGGAAAGAGGTTGTGACTAAAAGTACACTATAATTGAACAACCAACTTGTTAAATCAATGCTGACCAGAGTCAACGGCTTTTATTTCCCTCGTAGTTGCATCAGATGACATTAGTGGTTTGATAAAGAACTGTGCAAATCTATACAACAAAAGACACGATATGAAAACAGATTAGTTTGAATTCTGCAAGGACAAAATGGGAATGCCATGAACTAATTAAAGAATTGTCAAAAACAAGTGAAATGTACCTATCTAAAGCCTCTTCAAAACAGTCAGCATTAACATCAAAGTAGTAATTGGTGTGCTCAGAGGATGTATATGCATTGGTACGACCTCCATGCTATAAGTAGGTAACATATATCTGAGTAAGTGTAATTATTGGATCTGATAATAAGCTAGACAAGAACAGATCATTATATGCATCTCTGTGATTCATCTTCTATGAAAGAACATGAGTACCAAAGGGAAGAATGACAAAGTACAATATCAAGTACCTCGGATATGTATGTAGAATAACTATCCTCCAAAGGGTACTTCTCACTTGCATAAAACAGCATGTGTTCTGCAATTCAATTTTAAAAGAATTAAAATGAGCTTTAAAACATCGGACTCATCAATCTTGAGTTATATTCTGACCTCCAAAACTGAGTATATAGATAATTGTATGAAAATTATAGTCAACAAATCAATTGCAAATGCAACTATGTGATCATATGGACATGTTGGCTTCCCAAAGATTGCATTTCAAATGAATTAAAATTATTGCCTCAAGAGGGTGATTTATAAGCCTCAAAGAGGCAGGCACCCTAACTCATCCAGACAGAAAGAAAGGAATAAGAAGTAATTATGATTGATAAGCAAGTTAATTCATGGAGATTTTAAAAGATCGTATTAACATGAGATTTTGATAGAAATTTACAGGTTTTCAAGGTGAAATCACCTAT